>NC_057948.1:5468526-5799776 GCF_018555375.3 Anguilla rostrata
ACACCTTTACACTCCATCCCTCTGACTTGTCTATGTTGAATGAGACCTGATAATATCACTGTCGCTGGTTTTTGGTCTCCACTTCTGAGATCACGATCAATACATTGACAAGCTTCCTCTCAGTGAAGACCCCATGATTGTCAGACACTTTCTTATCATACTTTGTAGACCCGGGCCAAATAATTAAGTAGAATACTTTAGCACTTTAGACACCAGAAAAACATCTTGAAGATTGCATAATACATAATTCTTCCTTGAAGATTTTACATTTTGGTTGGTGCTGTGATTCATTGAAATTTTGAAAAGTGCGTGTCCAACTTTTACGAACATCTAAAGAGTTAAATCATTTCAAACCGATCAGTTGCTTTTGTGGACTTACGGCAGACCAGTTGCGAGCAGCAGGGATTTTCTGGGTTGGTCTCATTGATGATGACGAATCCTGGTTTAGTACAGCTAATCGCACCAGGGCCTGGGCAACTCATGGGCTTACAGATCACCGTTTTGGTGGGCTCGTCACAAATACAGTCCTGACACTTGTACTGGAAGACTTCGTTGAACTGCAAGCAAATAAAACACAATAAAAGAGAAGTCTTTTCAGTCCATTTATTCTGTATGGCATTGGATCACTTTTGTATTATTCTGCTTGTGTAATAGAGGTTGTTTCTGTAATAACATACTGTTTTTAGGATAAGAAATGAATTATCTTTTGATGAATCTGTGGCAAAAACAGATAACCAATGAGTTTTTAGAAACATTCATTTGCAGGACGAACATGATTGAAAAACATCCATTAGCAGGACGGACTCACCTCTCGTGGCTCCCCGTTGGGATCCAGACATCCTGCAGAAGCAAAGGTTGGAAGAGACAAATGTGGCTTAGTGCACCATTTCCGAATTCTAATTCTCAAAAGGAGTTTCGTCCAGCGGCCTGTGCAATGTGCAAAATTACCCGGGCTGATGGAAGACCTTTCCCCATAATCAAGATAAACTGCTGCTTCAACCTTCACAGCAATTTATACTTTTACTTATCACATAATATTTAAATTATTGATGGGCTAACTTCCAGTGAGGACCCAAAGCCTGCACTTCTCAGCACGTTCCTCCAGAGGGCAGAGCATTCACCACAGCTTGCAGGGCAAAAGAGAGGAATTGATGATATGCACACATACCGCATTTCGCTACGCACACCCCGGACTCCTTGTTGAAGAGCTTCATGCCGTCGGGGCAGAAGCAGCCCTCTGTCATAAACCGCATGGAAGGGTCCTCATCACTAATAGAGAACATACAAAACCGACATTATTCAAGTCAAATCTGGTCCTTTCACACAGACCGAGGCAATTAAGCACAGCGTCATTGCTTGTGTTGAATCTATCATGGCCATGTTGTAGCATCTGAGGATAATAAATACACCCACATTGTGGATTTTTATGTAATTAGTTATGCAGTGCCATTTGTGGCTGAGAACAGCAGCTGCCTATCTGGCCTGATACTGTCTCTATGGAAACATACGTGTCTTCACAGGTAGGCTGTTCTGCAGGGCCACATGGCTTATACACCTTGTCTGGAGGGCAGTTACTCGCTGAAAGGGGGGGAAAAAAAACTCAGCATTAGTTCCTCATAAAGGAGACCACTGTATAAAATCACCATTAGTCCCTCATACTACTATTACTACTATTCTCAAAGAAAATGTAACAACACAGTTTGATCCCAATCTTTTATAACACGTGATTCTTCTAAAATCGAGGCTTAATTACTGGTCCTGGGCCAAACCTCATGCATTCTGGTTTTCATTCCAGCCAATCTTAAATTAATAAGACATAATGATACTGATTCTTGTAATGTGAATACGGCATAACATTGCATTAATAGGGCAAGCCATCCCCTATTAGACACACACAATTTGTGTTAAGTGCATACTTAAGTGTTACAACTGCATTGCTCTTCCTAGGTGGTGAAGTTATTAGGCTACTTCCCTAACCATTATACTACAGTGTAGCTGTACTGCTGCACGCCATTTTATAGCTTTGTCAGAAGATAAAATCGCAGTGCACGTGTGGAGCAGTGAATGAACACATTATAGGAAAATAACAGTGCTTTGGCTAAATTAGGCATGGCTTATTAAGCATAGCTAAATCAGGCATAGCTAAATTATGCATGGCTAAATCATGTATGACTAATTAAGCATAGCTAAATTATGCATGGCTAAATCATGTATGACTAATTAAGCATAGCTAAATTAGGCATAGCTAAATTAGGCATGGCTTATTAAGCATAGCTAAATCAGGCATAGCTAAATTAGGCATGGCTTATTACGCATAGCTAAATCAGGCATAGCTAAATTATGCATGGCTAAATCATGTATGACTAATCAAGCATGGCTAAATTACGCATGGCTAAATTACGCATGGCTAAATTACGCATGGCTAAATTGCATTGCAGAGCCCAGGTCTGCAATTTGAGCCAGGACAGCAGGACTCACGGCATTTCTCTGTTTGGTTCCTCCAGTCCACGCAGATGCCTGAGCCCATGCAGGTCGCAGCGTAGGTGTGCAGACTGGTGCACTCCACCGTGGGGTTGACCATGTGACAGCTGTCGAACACGCAGCCGCGGAAGAAGGGCTCCGGCGAGACGACCGCGTGGCATTCTGCGAACAGGCTGCGGGTTCGAGACCGCGACAGGACCGTCAGGCGGGTTCACACGCACACTGTACAGTACAGCCATTCTGAGAACAGGCTGCAGGTTCGAGACCGCGACAGGACCGTCAGGCGGGTTCACACGCACACTGTACAGTACAGGCATTCTGAGAACAGGCTGCGGGTTTCGAGACCGCGACAGGACCGTCAGGCGGTTCACACGCACACTGTACAGTACAGCCATTCTGAGAACAGGCTGCGGGTTCGAGACCGACAGGACCGTCAGGCGGTTCACACGCACACTGTACAGTACAGCCATTCTGAGAACAGGCTGCAGGTTCGAGACCGCGACAGGACCGTCAGGCGGGTTCACACGCACACTGTACAGTACAGGCATTCTGAGAACAGGCTGCGGGTTTCGAGACCGCGACAGGACCGTCAGGCGGGTTCACACGCACACTGTACAGTACAGCCATTCTGAGAACAGGCTGCGGGTTCGAGACCGCGACAGGACCGTCAGGCGGGTTCACACGCACACTGTACAGTACAGGCATTCTGAGAACAGGCTGCGGGTTTCGAGACCGCGACAGGACCGTCAGGCGGGTTCACACGCACACTGTACAGTACAGCCATTCTGAGAACAATGAGTGCGAGATTATAATCATACTATGACTCAGAAATGCCGTACAGATATTCCGCAACCAGGCTGTGGGGTTGAAACCCCTCTCTTGGATGCCCCTCTCAGTGTTCCCCTCTCATGCATCTTCAGTTTTAAACCAGTGATAACCAATGACGTGCAAAGAGCAACACTGAGGGTGGTTACAGAGCCAATCAAAAGGTCTCTTATGGATGGCTCATGAAACATTTAAAGGGCATGTCACCGAAGAGGGTCGCTTCAAAGCACTGACACAGGACCAGCTAATCGGACCCACACCTAAACCTTTGACCATTAGTCAAAAGGGTGAAGCCGTTGGGATGGCTTCACCAACACCAATGAGAAAAGAGATCCCCCCCCCCGCCCCCAAATGATCAAGAACAACTGCAAGGTTACAGGTGTGAAAATACCCCTCACCTTTGAGTACTCATTTGTCCTGAGCAAAGACACTCTTCTCCATGAAAAACAGATTCAAAGCATTCCAAGCGAAAGGAACACACCTACGTTTATATTCATGGGACAATAATATTTCAACCATTTTTTCTCTTTTGAATCGATTGAATGTAATTTGTATTACTACTACTTCCACATCTTAAGTAAAACTGGCCTGCCATTCTCTAATATTCATTGTTTTCTAATATTAGATCTGGGTCTTCTGCTTTTGGAAGTTCTACTCTAAAAAAAAATTGTTTGAAGTATGAGGCGCAACAAAGATCTGCAACAAAATAACATTGTTATCAAACCCACTGATATGAATGGAGTAAAACAATGCGCTAGGCTCTGTCCAGTATGAATACATCGGTGAAACTGTACCTGAGGAAATCCAAAAGGGTAACCAAAAAAGAAAATGCTTCCTATCTGTTCAATTCCTCAATACTGGTGTTGTTTATATTCTCCCTGAAATACATTGCCTCGCTCCAGCTTAGACCTACAATTTCTGAAAAGGCCTGCTCACTAAACCATTTTCTACGTAGAACGTAGATTCACTAAATTTGTGAAATACATCAGTTCCTGTCAGCCCTTCTTAAGATTTAGTGTAGGATGTGATCAAAAAGTTATTTAGATCTGGTGATGACCAAACATGGATACATTCAGAGTTTCATATATTTTTATCCCAAAGAATGTAAAATCACTTTATGCCCCATTACCGTTCACCGCATATATGACAAGATATTCCAACTGGACACACCAGCAGCCAATAAGAGACAGTTTGTCATAGCAGGACTCTGGCACCAGCAACCAATAAGAGGCAGTTTTGTCATAGCAGGACTCGGGCACCAGCAGCCAATAAGAGGCAGTCTGTCATAGCAGGTCTTGGGCACCAGCAGCCAATAAGAGGCAGTTTGTCAGATCAGGACCCACCTGCTCTTGAGGAGGTCACAGATAGGGTTGGGGCCGCAGGGTTTGTCTGTGGGGCTGGGGCCCGGAGCACTGGTGGGCAGGGAGGGTGGAACAGAGCAGTCGGGCCTGTACAGGTCCTCAACGAGCCAGTAGTCTCCCATGACGGCACAGTCCACCAGCTGGCCCCCGGGCAGCATGCAGTCGTCCGCCTTGTTGTTGTTGCAGGTTCCTGTGGAGAGACACACACCAGGCCGGCCCGTGGCATAAACGCTCTATGCGGTTGTTTAGGGCCACAACCGCTAGGGGGGCCCTAAACAATGTTTATCTGAGGTAAATAACGTTATTTTCGTAATTATGTTACTCATCCCCTATCGAGGAACTAGCGGTATACATTTTAAATGGAATGGCAAAAGAACATGTCATAACAATGTAATGTAAGAAGGATTTCACCAAGTGAACACCCACCCCCCCCCGCCCCCGCCCGTTTGACACAATCCAACAGCGCACATCCCGCCCCGGTTGGACAGACTCCAACACCCCCGCCGCCCTCCCCGGCTCGACATAATCCAACAGCAACCCCCCACTCCCCGCTCGATTTGTTTAGGGCCACCAAAATCCTAGGATCGGCCCTGGACACACACGCAAACCAGCTGCTAACACACTGGTATAAATCCACAGAAATACTGCTACACACTGAGGCTCCAATGCACCCTAAACCTCCCCTAATTAGTCCATCCTTCTTTCCCCAGTATAAATTCCTGTTGTATATACATACACACGCACACACGTATGCAGGCTTTTCTTCATTACAGTGAGAATTATTTGGTCATCAACAATTAAGCGATTAGCATCCCAGAATGCATGAAGTCGTATATAAAAATGCTCCCCCATTACTTTGGCTACCGTAGCTAAATATGGAGGTTGTGGGGGCGATTTGGTGACTAAGATTGCTGAACTCGCTGATGTTTCAGGAGGAACTGTGGCTAAGGTGATGCCGGCACGGTAGTCTAAGAGGAAGACCTCATCAGGTCAGAAACATATACTCCTTCATTGATTAAAGGCAAAAAGGCATGCAGCTCTGAATCCGCTGACTGAAAAATCAAACCAGGACGTAAGCAAGCAAATATTACCACAGAACTTAGGCAGGTAATCCGTCAAGCATTTCACAGTAGGATAGACGGTGTATTATCGTCCTTTGCTTTGGCAGTTACAGGTATACACACGGACACACACTCACGCATGAGAAACATACAATACACATGCAGTTTGAATGTTACATTTCAAACTGTCTTTCACATGTTGACATTTAAACAGAGCACCGAACCTACCGCACTGTCCCTGTGTGTTGTTCCCAAAGAACTTGAAGGGGAGGTGGATACTGAACCCGGTGACCCCGAAGGTAATCACCACGCCCAGACCGGGGATCTCCAGCACCAGGTCAATCCCGGTGTTGATGATTTTAATGTTGTTCCTGAGATATGGGAGTTTCTGTCCAGGAGCTCCATTTATAATAGCCTAGGCAAATGATCAGGGATAAGTTTATTTTTTACTGGAAAATAATCTCAGACACAACTTTCCTTGAAATGGCCTCCTTTGGCTTTGTAAATTTGTCCATGTCTTTGTCCCAAACAGTACGTAGCTCACTATGTGTATATACATACAGATACATATACAAAATATTGAGACCACATCAAAATTTCAGTTTCACAGTTTATGGGCCCATATACATAAGTGTCTTAATGGCATAACCGAATGTTCAAAATATAGCATTCCACAACAGCTGTCAGACATGCCAATCGTACTGCAACTGACCTCCAGATCAGCAGCGCCAAGAAGGTTGTGATTCTTCAGGACAAAGGTGTGGGCCTCGTAGACCACGATGAGGGAGCGCGGACAGGACACCACTTCCGCGGGGTCGCAGTGGACATTGTCGATGTAGATCTTTAGTTTGTACCAAACCATGATCTCCTCCATCAGCACATATGTGCAGTTCCCCTGGAAGCTGTAGAACTCCCCATCAAAGGTTATATAGTGGGGGTCTCCCCACCCCTCACAGTCACCTGAAACGAAATGAAGGAAACACAAGCTTATGCAGCGGGGATCGACTATTGCTCACAAAGAAATGCGGAGCAAAACTGACCATTTCAGGAGTCCTGTAAAAGTGTGGATACCAAGCAAATATACCCTATTGCAGTCACTAACCACATTATGTAGCTCAGCAGTAATCTGATGAGGGCAGCCAAAATGTATGACACATTGCATCGTTTACGAACTTAAACAAACAAGCCACTAAATTTAAAAAGTCATTATGAAGCTATGCTCGTGATTTAATGTTACAATGTAAAATGGCAATAAATATTTTAAGCACCGCATGATAAAACTACATTCATTTTCCCCCATGTCTTAGTGTGTCCATTTATCCTTTAGCGACCAAATGAAAGACTGAGCCAGTTGTCTTCATACTGAATGCATGGCTCTTCAAGCAGCACCCATTCCCCCATTCATTAATTTCCAGTATTCCTTCATTGCCTGTTTCATTGCTTATGTTCTTATGACTTTCCCAATCTGAGTTGTGCTGCACAGAACCACTAAACCATAATGTGTACATCAGAAGCCCATACATAAATGTCTGTGTGTAGCTATGCAGGATATGCATAAGAAAACAATGCCTCGGATCTCATGTTCAGAGTTATGGCACGACTACATTTCCTCAGTGTTCAGTTGCTGTGTTCTTGTAAGGGAACAGTGACACTCACAGTCGCAGACATACTCCTCGCAGCACTGATATTTATCCATTTGCAGAACTGGTTTCTTCCCGTTAGTGCAGGTGATCTCTTTCAGAGGGGGACACTCATAGGGAACAATTGCAATGATGTTGTCCTCAATGCACACTGCCATTGTGCAGTTACAAAGCAGAAACGTTTCATTTTTCTGGAAATGAAAAGACACAAGTCAGCTTGTTTGAGGTTTAGACCCTAAATTTAGAGTTGCAGAAGGTGGATTTGCCTTGCTGAAATCCATATGAAAACAGTGACTGCTCAATGGTCTCTGGACCAGCTTTCTTATACCTGCGCTAAGGAAGCAAATAAACACACCTGAATAATCAGGAACATCTGTGAACCCATTTCTCCAAAGCATTTTAGTGCCCTGAAATGGTGGGACTATGTACAAAAAGAGCTGTAATTTCTGCATGGTGAAACCAAAATGTAAAAACATTCTCTTTAATAAAAGCTGAGAATCTGCATTTTAACTACTTGTGAATCCTTTGATCACAAAAAAAAATATATATATATTTTAATATATTTAAAAAATATATATATATTATCGCTCCTAATATATACACTTACATATATACACCTATATATACTTGTTTTTTGTTTCCTCCGGGACTGATTTTAAGTGTTTGCTTTATGTTGCACTTCCATGCTGTTTGAATCTGGGAGCCTATATTACCACTTCTTCATTACGGCCCATCTCATATTGACCCAGGAATCAAATTCCAGATGTTCCCACTCCTGCACATTTATATTTTACATCTTACTTTATATGTCCCCATTTCCTCCAAGTCATGTCTCACTAATCCCAACTATGTTACAGCCTCCATTATCAAGTATAAACATTAATCATTAATGAAATCATTTAAATGACAAAATACCAGAGAGAGCACCCAACTCCAAACCCCAAAGCCACAAACAGAGATATATGAGGTCTCATATCTCATTCTTAACAAGGATTTTAAACACAAAAACATAAGAATGTGCTTAACATAGTATTGTATATCTTTTTTGTGTGTATATTTTTACCTTGATGCACTAAATGCTCATACACTTAAGTTTTCTCATGCAAAACTGACATGTGAGTGAAAAATAAAATTTGAACCTTGAACTTGAAACAGACACTGTTCACAGCACATGTAAAGCCAAATTTGTCAATTTAAAAATGAATCACTGTGTCCAGGAAATCTGATTCTGTTTTGCAATTGGGTACTTACAAGTACACCCCATTCAGGGCATCCAGGATGTTTTGTAGATTGTGGGGTTGTGGTTGGTGTTGGTGGTTCAGTTGTAGTAGTAACTGGTGTTGTGGTTGGAGCTGGGGGTTTGGGTGGCGTTGGGGTAACAGGGCATATGTCGGTGCTGTTCTCAATCTTACAGATATCAGAACAGATCATAGTGAGGCATATGCCAGATCCAATATGTGTCATGTTTACTATTGTCGCTCCTAAGGAAAAGAGAATTAGAAATATGGTGAAGCAGCTGGCAGACAATTATATGGTAAAGATAACGGCAATGTTACTTTCCAGTTTTTATTTGTATGTATGCAGTGTTAGTAAAGAATTTCACAGGTCAGAAATGTCAAGTGTAATTTTCATGCGGGTAGCATATCCAAGATAAGCACAGTCATTTAATCAAGTCAAATCATTGAATTGTGGAAAATAATAAATGTGACACAATACAAAAAATGATAAAATACTTGGGAGTAATGACTGATTAAAAGTCTGCAAGAATCTCGGAATTGTGCAATACCAGTAAAGAGCATAAAAAGCATACCAGGATTCTGGCAAGGTCAGTAAAAAGTGTTTAGATTTAGTGAAAACTACAAAAGCTTGAGAACATGTAAGAATGGAGAGCAACTGAAGTGGCTCCTGATATAAAATGTAAAGACTTTAGATCTATTCAGACTTAATGGACTGCATTTATATATAGACTTACAAAGTAATAAAAAGGATTAACAAATTGAAATACAATACATTCCTCAGGTTGAACTATATAAAAATGAACTAAGGCCAGCAAATAAAGCTTAAGGTAAATTCTACACATATATATATATATATTAATGCATGGTACAACTAGGCAGTTCGTACAGAGCAGGCAGTCTGTTAAAAGGCAATGATTGGGGAGAAAATCGTGAGACAATTCTTTGTAATAACTACAAATAAAACATGTTAGCATGTTAGCATGTCAACTGTGAGGATAATTCATTCCAATTTCACATGGCTTAATATTGGGTTCTGCTTTGTGTCCTGAGAGAAATTTGAAAATATATGTATTGTCAACTCATTGCAGATAAGACTATCATTGGCAAAGGGAGAGGACATTGTGCTGATGAACACCACAGCAAAGTGACAGACAAAATAGTCTATCCTAAACTGTAGTTGAGTATCCTGCTGTCTGAATTTGTTAGCTTTATTCAGCCACAGTAATCAAGAAGATAAAGTTCAAAAACTCAAAGTAAAGTCAATATTTAAAAACTGGAACTCACCTGGATGATAATATGTGCCGTTCACAATACAGAAACATGGAGTGGTGACGATAACACCAGGACCTGTAGGAGGTGGGACTGTTCCACCTGTTCCCACTGGTTCAGTAGTGGTTGGTGTTGGTGGTTCAGTTGTTGTAGTAACTGGTGTTGTGGTTGGTGTTGGTGGTTTAGTTGTTGTAGTAGTAACTGGTGTTGTGGATGGTGTTGGTTGTTCAGTTGTTGTAGTAGTAACTGGGGTTGTGGTTGGTGGTTCAGTAGTTGTAGTAGTAACTGGGGTTGTTGTTGGTGTTGGTGTTTCAGTAGTTGTAGTAGTAACTGGGGTTGTGGTTGGTGGTTCAGTTGTAGTAGTAACTGGGGTTGTGGTTGGTGTTGGTGTTGGTGTTTCAGTAGTTGTAGTAGTAACTGGGGTTGTGGTTGGTGTTGGTGTTTCAGTAGTTGTAGTAGTAACTGGGGTTGTGGTTGGTGTTGGTGTTTCAGTAGTTGTAGTAGTAACTGGGGTTGTGGTTGGTGTTTCAGTAGTTGTAGTAGTAACTGGGGTTGTGGTTGCTGTTGGTGTTGGTGTTTCAGTAGTTGTAGTAGTAACTGGGGTTGGTTGTGTTGGTTGGTGTTTCAGTAGTTTGTAGTAACTGGGGTTGTTGGGTTGGTGGTTTCAGTAGTTGTAGTAGTAACTGGGGTTGTGGTTGGTGTTGGTGTTGGTGTTTCAGTAGTTGTAGTAGTAACTGGGGTTGTGGTTGGTTGGTGTTTCAGTAGTTGTAGTAGTAACTGGGGTTTTTTTGTGTTTGTGTATGGGTTGTTGGTGTTTTCAGTAGTTGTAGTAGTAACTGGGGTTGTGGTTGGTGTTGGTGTTTCAGTAGTTGTAGTAGTAACTGGGGTGTGTGGTTTGGTGTTTCAGTAGTTGTAGAGTAACTGGGTTGTGGTGGTGTTGGTGTTTCAGTAGTTGTAGTAGTAACTGGGTTGTGGTGGTGTGGTGTTTCAGTAGTTGTAGTAGTAACTGGGTGTTTGGGTTGGTGTTGGTGTTTCAGTAGTTGTGGTAGTAACTGGTGTTGTGGTTGGTGTTGGTGTTTCAGTAGTTGTGGTAGTAACTGGGGTTGTGGTTGGTGTTTCAGTAGTTGTGGTAGTAACTGGTGTTGTGGTTGGTGTTGGTGTTTCAGTAGTTGTGGTAGTAACTGGGGTTGTGGTTGGTGTTGGTGTTTCAGTAGTTGTAGTAGTAACTGGGTTGTGGTTGGTGTTGGTGTTTCAGTAGTTGTAGTAGTAACTGGTGTTGTGCTTGGTATTGGTGTTTCAGTAGTTGTAGTAGTAACTGGTGTTGTGGTTGGTGTTGGTGTTTCAGTAGTTGTAGTAGTAACTGGGGTTGTGGTTGGTGTTGGTGTTTCAGTAGTTGTGGTAGTAACTGGGGTTGTGGTTGGTGGTTCAGTTGTTGTAGTAATAACTGGTGTTGTGGATCCTGTTGTGGTTGATTCTGCACATGGAATGCAGCAGTAAATTTTGATTTTGTAGTTAACGCATTTATATGGGCGTGCTACTTGTTCTTCATTTTTACATATTAAACCAAATGAGATATTGCAGTGCACTACTTGGTTTGTTTGGCCTACAAACTCGTCTAGACTAATTTCTGGAGCTGATGTAGCCCTGCAGTCAATATCTTGAGGATCTTGACACACTTCTTCTCCACTGGCAGTGATGTTTTTATATGTTTCCCAATCGCCTTTATTGAACGATGGTTTATCTACGTCAAACCACTCAGACCAGTCACATTTGTCAATGCATGGTGTTGTTGTCGGTGGTTTTGTTGTTGTAGTAGTAACTGGTGTTGTGGTTGGTGTTGGTGTTTCAGTAGTTGTAGTAACTGGGGTTGTGGTTGGTGTTTCAGTAGTTGTAGTAGTAACTGGGGTTGTGGTTGGTGTTGGTGTTTCAGTAGTTGTAGTAGTAACTGGGGTTGTGGTTGGTGTTTCAGTAGTTGTAGTAGTAACTGGGGTTGTGGTTGGTGTTGGTGTTTCAGTAGTTGTAGTAGTAACTGGGGTTGTGGTTGGTGTTTCAGTAGTTGTAGTAGTAACTGGGGTTGTGGTTGGTGTTGGTGTTGGTGTTTCAGTAGTTGTAGTAGTAACTGGGGTTGTGGTTGGTGTTGGTGTTGGTGTTTCAGTAGTTGTAGTAGTAACTGGGGTTGTGGTTGGTGTTGGTGTTGGTGTTTCAGTAGTTGTAGTAGTAACTGGTGTTGTGGTTGGTGTTTCAGTAGTTGTAGTAGTAACTGGGGTTGTGGTTGGTGTTGGTGTTTCAGTAGTTGTAGTAGTAACTGGTGTTGTGGTTGGTGTTTCAGTAGTTGTAGTAGTAACTGGGGTTGTGGTTGGTGTTGGTGTTGGTGTTTCAGTAGTTGTAGTAGTAACTGGGGTTGTGGTTGGTGTTGGTGTTGGTGTTTCAGTAGTTGTAGTAGTAACTGGGGTTGTGGTTGGTGTTGGTGTTTCAGTAGTTGTAGTAGTAACTGGGGTTGTGGTTGGTGTTGGTGTTGGTGTTTCAGTAGTTGTAGTAGTAACTGGGGTTGTGGTTGGTGTTGGTGTTGGTGTTTCAGTAGTTGTAGTAGTAACTGGGGTTGTGTTGGTGTTGTGTTGTGTTTCAGTAGTTGTAGTAGTAACTGGGGTGGTTGGTGTTGGTGTTGGTGTTTCAGTAGTTGTAGTAGTAACTGGGGTTGTGGTTGGTGTTGGTGTTGGTGTTTCAGTAGTTGTAGTAGTAACTGGGGTTGTGGTTGGTGTTGGTGTTGGTGTTTCAGTAGTTGTAGTAGTAACTGGGGTTGTGGTTGGTGTTGGTGTTTCAGTAGTTGTAGTAGTAACTGGGGTTGTGGTTGGTGTTGGTGGTTCAGTTGTTGTAGTAGTCACTGGTGTTGTGGTTGGTGGTTCAGTTGTTGTAGTAGTAACTGGTGTTGTGGATCCATGTGCTCCTGCACATGGAATGCAGCAGTAAAGTTTGATTTTGTAGTTAACGCATTTATATGGACGTGCTACTTGTTCTTCATTTTTACATATTAAACCAAATGAGATATTGCAGTGCACTACTTGGTTTGTTTGGCCTACAAACTCGTCTAGACTCATATCTGGAGCTGATGCAGCCCTGCAGTCAATATCTTGAGGATCTTGACACACTTCTTTTCCACTGGCAGTGATGTTTTTATATGTTTCCCAATCGCCTTTATTGAACGATGGTTTATCTACGTCAAACCAGTCAGACCAGTCACATTCAATGCATGGTGTTGTTGTCGGTGGTTTTGTTGTTGTAGTAGTAACTGGTGTTGTGGTTGGTGTTGGTGGTTTAGTTGTAGTAGTAACTGGGGTTGTTGTTGGTGGTTCAGTAGTTGTAGTAGTAACTGGGGTTGTGGTTGGTGTTGGTGTTTCAGTAGTTGTAGTAGTAACTGGGGTTGTGGTTGGTGTTGGTGGTACAGTTGTAGTAGTAACTGGTGTTGTGGTTGGTCGTGGCGTTGTGGTACATGTTTCATTTCCATGAATGACGGTTTCGTTCTTGCAGATGGCATAGTAGCACATTCCCATGTTGTCAGTCACATCATAAATAATGTCACCATCATCATATTCGGTCCCGTTGTACACACAACACCCTGTAAAATTGCAAAAATTAACATATTTTAATTGTATTTTTAAGCTGTATAATGTGCACAAACTTGAAAAATTAAACCCTTAACAGAACTTACCACGCTTATGTTCACATGTGACAGTTTCATTTCCAACGCAAATACTGCAAAGAGTGGGAGGAAACGTGGTCAGGTCTCTATAAAGGTAACAGCATCAATGTCATGTCCATTCTGTTCAACAGTATTAATGCAATTCCGATTATGTTCAACAGTGTTAATGTCATTTACATTCTACCCAACAGTATTAAGGCCATTCTCATCCTGTTTAATCTAGTTGCAGCACAATAACAATACTTTGAGATGGAGCTGAAAACGTTTCACAGTCCCCAAGAGATTGTAGCCATGAAAAATCTTTTTAACAAATGGAAGAATTCCGGCTGTTTTCTTAACGCAATGTTACCTCACAGCCTGAATAAATAAAAAATAAACCCATTGCTGTTGTCTTATTCAGGACAACAACACAATGCTTCATGTTCTGTTCTTCTCATTTCCAATTACCACATGCAAATAGTTCTTGTAATATGTAGTGGTGTATGAGTGCCTTACCAAGAGGTGCACGGTTTCTCTGTGGGGACCTCCTCGCCTGGCCTGTACTCAGTATCATTGATGTAGCAACCATCACATTTCTCCACACAAATCTGTTTTGCCTCATCAAATATAGGCTTATCAGGTGGACACGAGGGGTAACAGCCTGTAGAACAATACAATTTAGGTATACGTTACCAGTGGGCTTGTTCCAGGGTTGGTACATTGATTAGTAATAACAATCCTCCCAGTCTAAAAACGAGACCTGCCATTTTCCCTTCAGAAAGTCATTTTTCAGTTATTATGAGTTTTGTTAACTAGAGCCCTGCCAAGCAAGTACTTTAACTACTGTAACATATAAAATTCTGGAAAAGAAATCAAAGGTTTTGTGCGAACATACAAACGTTTTCAACGTTTTGTCATAACACAGCATGAGAAAATATCTGGCCTCAGGCTTAAATTTTTGGAACCAGCATGGTAGCTGGTTATTACTTATATACTTTATATTTTAATGATTGCACCTGGAGAGAGTTCAGTGGTACAAGATGAGTGCTCACAATGATTTTTTTACCTTCCATATTGGGTAGAAGATCGCTGCATATGGCATCTGGGTTGAAGCAGGTTTTGTAGCAGGCGGGGTGGCAGGGACTGTAGTGCCATTGGCATTCATGCGGGGCGTTGAAGTAGTCACAGTAGACAGCTAAGAACCAGAGAAATCTCATTCACACTTACACAACTTGAACATTTATGTTTGTGTACAGCATGCTACTCCATTCTCATGATCTCTTGTTTTGATTAGCTTTTCCCTTATTGGGAGCTGAAAATATACAAATATGTGCATGTTTTATTTCACACTACTGAAAACTCTTGTTATGTTTTCCAGGTTTTTGAATCAGAATTGATCAAATATTCCAAGCTGGAGACCGCAGTACAGAATGCTGCCAGCCCAACTGGAGCGTACGGACATGGCGAAATCATCCACAGTAAAAAGGCAAAGTACAAAAGGCCCGTCTATACTCACGGCACAGGTCTGGAGTCCTCCAGGCGACGCAGACTCCAGCTTCGTTGCAGGCCTGCGCGTAAGCTGCCACAGCCGTGCAGAAGCACTCACAGTCTCCCCCGCTGTCACACGCGCACGAGTCGCTCACACAGTTTTCATAGTACGGGATGGGGTCTACCTGCACATAGGTAAGAAATATGAGTTCCGTTGAGGTCCCAATAGTCATTACTGTTTTCGCCATATTGAACAGCCGTATCGAGTGAATGTGAATCCAAAAATAGTAGTTATTACATTGAAAAACTGAATGTAATTGGTATTAAAACTAAATATTATGAAAGTAAAATGACTGAAAGTCTATGAGTCTCTCCCTGTCACTGTACGCAGAAGGATATTTCTCTCATTAAATAAATAACTTTAATAACGCATCAATGAAGCACACTGATGATGGGGAAAAACAATCTGTTTCGTTTTTTATTAGCAATGGATTTACAAGATTATGAAAATGCCGAAAAGCTATTGTGTGATAGGCTGTACTAAAAACTGGGCCAAGAAGCCAGATCTGAAGTTGTACATGCTCCCGTGCAAATGAACAAGACAATGAGGAGAAAAATGTGGATTCAGGCAAAGGAGGAAAACTGAATCAAGGCACATCTATATTTTCAGTAGCCTAAGTAAGGACTTTCATTGTGCAAGAGGTACTGTACTGTACTGTAACTACCTAGCCACATTAAATACCACATCAGATCCAAAAGAAACAGCTATTATTATGATAACTGCTTTTAACTAACGTTAGCATCTTGACTTCTAACAGCTAGTTTGCTCACCGTAACATTAGTTCAGTCCATAAAGTTGCAGTATGTAAGTTTGCTGTTGGACACCTTTATTAATATTTGGTAAAATTTTCTTCAGATCCCAACATATATCAATAAATTAAGCAGGTCTAAATCCAGTCTCCCTGACTGCCCCGGGCTCTGAAAGAGTTAGCTAATGCAAAATCTGGACCTAGAAACTACCTCGACATCTTATGTTTAAATGTTTCAAAACTATATTTTACACCAAGTATGACATACAGATCATGAAAGCCAAGACATGAAGACTACTTATGACTGGTGACAAACAGCAGTAGCTGTGGTCTCAGTAGTCTAATAGAACTCCGGTACTACCTTGACATCTTATGTTTATAAGTTTCAAAACTATATTTTACACTGAATATAACATCGAGACATACAGGTCATGAGAGCCAAGACATGTTTCAAGTAAAATCAGACGAAACCCATTAGCTTGTGGCCACAGAGCAGCTGAGGTGATTGTGTGACTGGTGACAGTAAGCTGGCTAAAGTTAGCTAGCTTCCAAATGAAGTGGAACTCCGGCACTGTCATCTTACGCTTAAAAGCCAAGACATTTAACTGCTAAAATAAGATGAAACCCTAAAACAGAAAAGAATTAACATTTTTTGACATAAACATCGATTTGTATGAAATTGAGATGGCAATAACAATTGATTATCATATGACAGAATGGGTCACATGTCCTCTCTCACCAGTACTCATATGTGAGGAGCCGCGCGTACGTGTGTTTGGAGGGAGGGGCTTTGGAGTGTGCGCTGGGGTGAGGGGAGGCGGGAGAGGGCTTGTGCTCTAAACTGTTCGCACTGGTCCTGCAACGGTCCACATACCTTGTCATGGCAGTTCTTAAAGGTGTTGCCTTTGATGATGCTGCACTGCAGCATTGCCCAGCCGTGTCGGTGGGGGTTTAGGCTGCACGGGTCCGTGTCTTCTGCGGCATCCGGGCAGGAGCTGGAGACTTTCCAGCTGTTGGCAAACTCCAAGGGGCTGCTCACTACCAGCTGCCCCTGGGTGGTGAAGTCATCTTTGGCATCGCCATCGAAGTCCCCACACAGACCACACACCTTTCCCTATAGAAGCATGCACAGACCCCATTATCCAACGGGTCGTTCAACAACAAAAAAACAAACAACGTGCAACAGCCCAATCAAAAAGGATCTCATTATAAATAGCCTCTTTGCACCATCTGTTACCAAACAGAATCCCATTATACAACAGATCTTACCAAAAAGAACCCCTTAACCCAACAGTTTCGGTGCGAACTTGCTTGATCTGCATGGCTTGACTGGGGAAATGCAGCTGAATGGGCACCAGCTGGTACTCACCATATGGTCTGGTTCCAGGATGATGCGAACGGTTGTTTTGCGATCCCAGACCACGGAGAACCCGATTTTGGATTCCACGACGATGTACAAGCCGACGGTCCTCACTTTGTATTCTATAAACATCAAGCCATTGCTGCTCACCTGCTCAACCTTCCCCTCAGACAGCTTCAGCTCAGTGCTCTGGCGAAGGGAAAATTCATTGAACAAAAGGGCAGACACAGCAAACCGGCTTGTGTATGTTGTATTAGATCACCAATCCTCCTTTTAATCAAGGGAACCGGTAGTGAACCAGAAACAGAAATCTGGGCAAATGTGGGGCAGGTTTATGCAAAACCGAGTCACATGAATGCACATGGTCGTGCATACATACGGTCATTTATAAAAATGCTGGACAGGTCTGGTTGCCTATAATTATTGGCTAGCATGTCTGGAAGAGGAACCATCTGAGGTGGGTTTGGTGGGGGAGGGGATTCACATTTGGCAGGTGCTTCAGGGACCAGCACGGCTGTATTTAAAAAAAAATGTTTCAGAGCAATGCTTTCTAAGGTCATGTCAGCATGGAATAGCGAGGGAAAGACATTCAAAATTTCAACTGTGGGCAGAGATGCATGCTACAGGATGTTCATGTTATGGATATTCATGTAGTAAACTGAGAGCTTACCCCGAGGAAAATCCTGACTGATTTTGAACAAGTTGTGCCAGTAGATCCGCACGGAATGTTCTCTGTGATCACCCGGAAATTTGCCATCCCTGTCTTATTTCCACATTTGTCCTTTAAAATACAAATGCAAACAGCATTTCACCTTTAAAGACGGCTTAGATGGCTTCAATACAATTTTATTTACTACTGATATCATTTGCTATGTGAAAATTTGCTTTACTGAAATCAAATGCCAACGGTTGAACTCTTGTCTATGAGATTGAACTGGATAACATAGACAGTGAATATACTGTATATACATATAAGAGGGTCCAAATATGAAATGTGTCAAACATACAAAGAAGAGACACCATTGCTAGCGTTACCTGCACAGCCACATAACCACATTGTCCACGAAAGCCAAACCTCCGCTCATCGAAGGTCAGGTGGTGGCCACTGCCATAGATGGTGCAGGAGCCGGGGCATATGTGATCCGTGCAATTCCACATCCCCCTGGTACATGTACTGGAAAAAACCAAACAGGAACCATACAATACATACAAATACCGGCAATATCGCCGTTTCTGGATTATGTTCCTACACCACCAGGAAGCTGACCTCTAACATGCCCAGTTTCTCGGTAACGTGAGAAGCGCACAGCAAAAGCAGTACCCATAAGTGACAGTTTAGTATGAAGTAAGACTGCATACGCCGTTGCTGCGTGGAACAGTAGCGTTGAATGAACCATTCGTAGAAGGTGGGTGAAGATACTTAAGAAACGTAGCCCAAATCAAGACAGGTTCGCTGGAGCTCGGTAGTCTCTGGGCACTTACCATGTGTTGCACCGGTCTGGGATCTGTCTTCCAGGGGCGTAGAAGTGGCCGTCGTGGAGGCACGGGCACTCGTGCTCCTTCACGCAGTTCCCCCTCCCGTCGTCCAGCAGCCCACTCGGACACTGGCACCCGGACTCGCATTCAGAGGAGAACTGCAGGGGCAAGAGGTGTCCCGTGTCTGTTAAAATATCTTCTTTTTTTTTGAAAGGGTGAAAGCATTTTGAAATGAAGGAGAGCGGACAGGTCTTCCGTCCTTTCATTTTTTTTCTCCATTCTGACAGGTGAAAAGCAGAGAAGGCTAAGAGAGATTAAAGTTCAGGAAGTGCCGTGGCAGGGAACCCCCCACCATGCAAGGGGCACTTGCAAGTGGCTCTACAGTCCGTCAAGTGGCTCTACTTGACGGACTGTGCCGCACATCTCACCAGATTATACCCTTTTAAAAGGTGACCAGACCTTGTGTCAATTCCTTATACGTTGTACACACACCCTCGTAAAACCTTACAACTTTCCCTTAATGCAGGGGTGTGAGACCGTCCCCGCTATGCTTGATTTTGTTCCAGGTTATCGAAATGAACAAAGCTTGTCCATTTCATCCTTAAACTGATTTTAACCGAATGCAGGTTTAGCACACCCGACATTTGCTTTGTTTTTCAACTCCTCATTTTCCGGTTTCTGTTTTGAACGCAGGATCTCTGACTGCAACTGAGCTTGTTATGGAAATCCCTGTTTTTGTGACATTTCATCCACAGCTCCTGGCAGGCATCTAAATGCCCATAGAAACTTAAACCCAAAACTTAAACCAGAACATCAGCACATCCTGACTTGAATGAATACGGGATAATGGATAAAGGATATGGAATGCAGAATAAGAGAAGGCACAAGAGATAATGGATATTCAATGGATATGGTATGTTGGACACAAAATATGGTGTTATGAACAATAGATTACTACGGAATATTAGATATGGGATAGGGAATATTGGATATGGGACATGAGATATTGTTTATGGGAAGTGGGATATTCAACGTGGGATACAGGATAAGGTAAGATAAGGTATATAAGATAAGGTATACTGGACATGGAAAATAGGAGATGAGACAATGATAATGGATAGCAGATAAGGATTTTTAGATGCTGGATAGTGGATAATTGATATGGCACTCACGCAGTCACCACCCAGGTTGCTGCAGGTGCGTGCACACTCTATCCCTTGTGCGTTCGCATCTGCTGAGGAGCAGCTGAAGAAGACCTTCGGAGACGGGCATCCTGTAACACAGGAATTACACTCATCTTAGGCCCACTGCGCCAGGACCTAGTGACACCCTCATCCACGGGATATTTTAGGAAGCTTAACTGGCTAACAGTGGGAAAAAAAGGGTCACATATTGAGATGATGGTCACCTATAAAATTTTTAAAAACAAAAGTATTTATTGAATTATTTTACACGGATCAGAGACACTCGCAGTTATGACAAAAGAGGCAGTTCAACAGATTTAATACTGTTTAGATTTAAGAACTCAATGAGCAAAAACACATTTCTGTACACTGCAGTGGTATAATGGAACAATCTTTCCACAGCACTAATGTCAGTTGCACCAGAAAGTAATTTTAAAATGACCTTGAAAAAATGACTACTAAGTAGGATGCAGCCTCTTTTTGTAATTTTTGAATGAAGAGTGCGTAAAACAGAATGCATCCTGCCGTTTGTTGCGTGTAATTGTTATATCGTCTGTATTTATCATTATCTGTTGTGTGTTTATTTTTTTATGTTTAGTGTTTAGGAGAATTACTATGGAAATAAGCCATTTTGGCTTTATTGTGTTATTTAACCTTGATGATTTTAAATGAATGTAATGACTGCGGTGCAGTATGCTGTGTATTTAAAAATTGTCTAAATAAATTTGCTCATTAGTTCACAGGACCCCAAACCCAGTACTTACTCTCCGACCGTGCTTTCCAAGACCGGCAATGAAGCCTCCCATTGGAGCACACACTAAAAACAAGAAGGACCTTCATGAACATTCATTCACAGCTGTATGCCAATCACATACTCCAGATTCTCTAGTCATTTGTAGCAATCACAGTGCACCAATTAGGGATGGGAAGTGTTTCAAATACATGTCTTCTTTTTGTATAATTTATGACTGTGCCACCTCCAAAGCAAGCTACACCTCTGCCATTTTGAATGTTGTTGTTGGGTGGCCTTTTTGTATTTTGTAACAACATGCATATTAGTGTATTAGTACCCACCAGTGCTCCTCCTTTATGGTGATGGATTTTCCAGGCTTGATGTGGTCACCGTTGTGATAGCAGGGGCATTTGGCCACGGGCACGCACACGCCCCTGTCGTCCTGGTACAGGCCTTCGGGGCAGGAGCAGCCGTCCACAGGCAGGAAGTCGGTGGAGCAGCTCGGTCGCTCGGACCCGAGGGATCGGCACGTCCGCTGGCACTGCTGCAGCTGGTAGGAGAACGTCTGGGAGGCGGGGCAGGTCTCCGTGTACTTGCCTGAGCGACACAAAAATCAACCGTTAGATGAAGCGCACCATTTTGGAGGCACAATGGTGCACTGGAGATGGGGAAAGGAAGTGAAGTGGGGAAATTAGCAGGTTTGTTGCCTGGGTGTCCATGTGAACCCATCTGGGGAGGCTGGCAAAGAGATTTAGTTGTGAAAGATGTGTTCAATTACCAACCATAGATGTGTTCACCCACCATAGATGCAGTCACTTATAATGTGCTCGCTTACTTACTATAGACATGTTCATTTGGCATAGATGTTCCCATTCACCATAGATATTTTCACTCACTATAGATGGGTTCACTCATTGGCTGCGTCTCAAACGGAAGACAGCATTTTCACTGTTTTCACAATTTTGCACACTTGTTCAGAGGCATGTCACAAACCAAAGTCATCAAAAATTGCATCCTTATAACATGCCTTATTTCAGTTAAATTTGAAGGCAGCATCCAATGTATCTTCCACCAGGTAGGATATCCCAGAGGTATT
Organism: Anguilla rostrata; assembly: GCF_018555375.3. Classification (NCBI taxonomy): domain Eukaryota; kingdom Metazoa; phylum Chordata; class Actinopteri; order Anguilliformes; family Anguillidae; genus Anguilla; species Anguilla rostrata. The sequence goes on from NC_057948.1 coordinate 5,490,224, forward strand.
TGCAAATACCTCAGGCTTCTTACTGCCATTAAAATAATGGCGGCAGCAAAAAGCGAAGCAATTTATTTCACAAATAGCTGTTTTTGGTGTTGTTTGAGGATTGGAAATACTGTTTGCTTGTGCCTGAGTGAGAAAGGACGTGCCTATACGTCATCATCCTCCAATGTAAAACGTTCGTCAGTAGAGGATTTTCTAGAGTCTTACATCCTGTTAGAGAAAATGAAGAAGCTGTGCTGCTTCCTCATTTGCATTGGCAGAGACCGATAGACCCCTTCGTGGACTTGTCATCAACAACATGCCTTCCATTTGAGACACAACCATTGTTATGTTCTCAATCACTCACCATAGATGTGTTCACTCACTATAGATGTGCTCACCTACTCACCATAGATATGTTCACTCACTACAGATGTGTCAACTCACTCACCATAGATATGTTCATTCACCATAAATGTGCTCACTCACTCACTCACCATAGATATGTTCACTCACCATGGATGTGCTCACTCACTCGTCAGATATTTTCATGCAACACAGCTATTTCCGCCACCATAGACATGTTCACTCACCACAGATATTGGTCCTCCAGCCCTGAAGCTCCACACCCTTAGCCTGGCAAGCTCTCACATAGGAGGAGAACACAGCACACAGGCAGTCTTCACTCTTCTCACAGTTACAGCTGGAGTACTTGCACCTCTGCAGGAAAGACGGAAAGGGAATAATCAGAAGCAAGTTTTCCACCAACAATCAGACAATCAGTTGAATTTAAGGAAACATTATCTTACCCTGTAGTAGGCTTCAGGGTCCACCATAGTGTGGCACTTGGAAAACTCACTCTTTTGACTTTGCAGCATTGAGCACCAGTACTCAGCATAATTTTCTAAAGGAAGCAAGGAATTATTTTCACCTCAGTGTGCAACAATACTGTGAGCATATATCCCATACAGTTCTCTCTTTGAGAATGGCATAACAACAGCTAATATATATATATATATATATGTATATAGTCATTCCTTGTATATGTCTCTGAAGATTGTTGTTGTTGTGTTGTTACTCTTTTTTTACTCTCAAAGGACATTGAGAGCCTTTAAACCAGAGTCAAATTCCTTGCATGTGTAAACATACTTGGCAAATAAAAATGATTCTGATTCTGATCCCTTAGAGTTCCATCATATGGCTATTAACCATGACAATAGTACTGGCGGCATTTTGACTTGAATTAAATGCTTGACTTAAAGGGGCAGTTCACCCAGTGTTCAGTGTTCTTGATGAAGAAGGATCTTGCAGGGGGAGGCTCACCGTTCTCTATGCTGAGTGAGCAGGGGTCATCCAGTCGTTCCATCCTGTTCGGGCAGCTGGCCTGGGCCTTCCAGGAGTTGGCGAAAGATGCAGCGGTGCCCTCCACCAGCCCCTGAGGGGTCTTCAGGTCATCGTGCAGGACCATGTTGAAGTTTCCACACAGGCCTGTGATTTCACCAGGATGAAAAAACACTTGGACTCAATATGAGCTGGAGCACTGAGCTCAGAAAGGAATCCCTGAAAGCCACTGATGTACACTGAAACTACGCTGGTCACAGTCTTCCTAATTTCTGAATTTACCTTTAGGTGATTTCCATTTAAGCCTTCTCATTCTACTGACAGAACTCAACCTGAAAAATATATTGTAGTTCACTTCTGTTGATCCCTTTGATGAATTTAACCCCTTAGTGCCAAATCTGGCTAATCCTCGCCCATTTAGGGGGTACCCTATTTAAAGCTTTATGGGTGTGGTGTGAGCACCACAGAGACTAATTTGCTCTTTTTTAGTTTGCAATGAAATACTGGGAGACTGCATATATACAACAGGTTAAAGTATACATGTCCTGGATCAAAAACCCCTTCACCACAAGTGCGTCAAATCTAAGGGTGGATACGCAGAACTACTAATGATCTATGAATCAAAAAGTAAGCAGTGTACCCATTGTCTCCAAATCTATCCAAAATGTCTAAATTATGCATTGCAGTAAATCACAACATAATCATGTATTACACTACAAATCAACTGTTTGACTGAAGAAACTCACTGTTGCATATCTAGGGGTCCTGAAACATACAAAATCTCTCCAAAAATGAATAAAATGCTTTTTGTCCATCATAAAGAATATACATGTGCCCCTTATGAAGGTTTAAAGTGAAACATTGATATTAGATTTTTAAAAATAATGCAAACACATCATCACACTGTGATACAGTACCTAAATGTGTAATTATTAACTTGCATATGTTTTTTCTCGTCTGTTGTACTCTACAGTAAGTGATGTTTTCTTGTATGGGGATGGGACGACATTAAAACAATATTCAACCGTCCACCACGTTTTGGCAATGTTACAGTTGAGGTCATATCCAGTACATACACAAACACAAACTACAAGCAAACCAACGAACGCTTACTTTACAGTGTGAAATAACCTCATTCAAAATACCAACCTATTTAAAGACACTCAATTTCAAAAATAACGTATATAACCAAAATATTTTCAACAGTAACACCTGACATTTGGATATATTTGCTCCCCAGTTCTAACTTAGCCCACAAAACAGTATATCAGCTAGGTCTATCTGCAAACATATGCCTTAATTAACCATGCTCAGAATTTCAAATAATAGTCTTTTCCAAGAAATAACAAGTCATCGATAAAATTTCGCCAGGTGCAGTGTCTTTTACTGCTACCACATACTGAATGCGTAATGCAGCTATAATGAGAAAAAACTTTTGGTTACGATGAGCTATAAAACGCTATTCCAAAAGTAAAATTAGACGTATTATGCATCGTTAGAAAGCTTATTCTGTCACCTAGGATCGAGTAACTGTCAATCAAGCCAGATTGTACTACAGGCATATCAATTAAATTTGTATCACATAACAACAACCTAAGGAATAGCCTACCAACAAAAAATGGTTGTTTTCAACAGCAAGGAATTCTTCTTCACTCTTTCCTTGTCCTTACAGGTATCTAAAAATGTGCCTGATGAGCAAACGCGAATATGCACTGGAGTGGCGTACCGCATGTTTTTGTCAGGTACGTCTGGTCCAGGGTTATGTACAGTTGCATGATGGGAATGAGTTGAATGTGCAGCTGTAATCCAAAATCGGTCTGCAGTATGATGTGGAAGGACGAAGGTCTGAACACGTGTACATTTGCTGCAACCAAAAAAATTACATCATTTTCACACACAAGTCTATACATTTACATTGCAACACATTGCATGAATTAACAATTAACACTGATTACGCGTTGCATATAGTAACACTGCACTTCTCATTTGTTTCTTTGTTAGAAATATGAATACTTAATTCAGTGAAAAATACAATTATTAGACAATAGAGGAAAAGAGTAGTGAGAAAAACGTAAACACAATCAAATTTATGTAAAAGTTGATATCAGTACTGTCTAATGGAGAGTAGGCATGCCTTTTACCTGTGCTGTAGGGCAGGCTGATCTCAGCATTGTGACTCACTTTCCCGTCTGCTTTAATTACCAATGCCTAAAAACAGAATCAGTGTGTGTTCAGCACAGTGATACTAGTGGCAGTTTCACAGTGTATAGCACCAGGCGCAGCCATACAGCACTATACTCTTCTCCTGTCTAATGCTATGCTACCGCCTGGCTGTCAGTACCTTGGAGACCCTATCCTACTGCTCTGGCGAATGAGAGCATCATTGTAAGCGCTGGATAAAGCTATATAATGCGCCCATTACCATTACCATAACTAGCCATACGGCCCTATAATCCTCTCCTGTCTAATGGCTAACGCTAACTAGCCATACAGCCCTATAGTCCTCTCCTGTCTAATGGCTAATGCTAACTAGCCATACAGCCCTATAGTCCTCTCCTGTCTAATGGCTAATGCTAACTAGCCATACAGCCCTATAGTCCTCTCCTGTCTAATGGCTAATGCTAACTAGCCATACAGCCCTATAGTCCTCTCCTGTCTGATGGCTAATGCTAACTAGCCATACAGCCCTATAGTCTTTTCCTGTCCAATTACACATGCTAATCAGCTGTATAGTCCTGTGTCCTTCTGTCCAATGAAAAATATTTAGTAGCCAGACAACCTTGTGGCATCCTCCTGTCTAATGGCTGAAGCTATGGGCTCATTCCAATTGCTCATTTTTTCCATCCTTATCTCCACGGTCCTTGCCTGACCTGGAACTCAATCGAGGTTCGCCATCTTTAAGGACATTCCAACCCGTTAAATGCTCCTTGAAGGAGCTAGGAGCGAGGAGCTAAGAGGCTCCCGAAGGATGCTTGAGCTAGGAAACATGAGTGCATCCTTTGCGGAAGTCATTTTTTTCAGAAAACGTATAAATGATTAATAATGCAGCAACCTCAGTCATGAGGCGTTAAGCTGAGGTGGAAACTAACGGTCACTGCTAGCACTAATACCGAATGATTCTGCCAACATTATCAATTTAATATATTTGCATGGTTGAATAAAGGTTGAATTGAATCTTAATTCAGCCCTTATCACTGTGAAATATTGTATAATACATGAACAATAAGAATAAGAATAGAAAAGAAGAATAATTCAGTGTTCAGTTATTATTAACATCATAATAAGCCTTCTGTGATCCGGTTAATCTTTTGAAAATGCCGTGACCATATCTACGGTATTGATCCCAAACATTTTGTGGATGAGTAATCAAACTGTTATTTATTGCGTTTATTTAAGGGAGGGCACTCACATTGTTTTTGTCATTGTTTAGCAGCAGCACCACTGATTTCAGACAAGTGTCCAGGTCCTGAGAACCGCATGGGACCAGCTGGCCCAGGACAGTGAACTTTGACCCCACATTGTCCTAAGAAAGCGATAAAATAAACAGGAAATATTTTACATTAATTATTATTAATATAGATGTATACACGTTTCCTTTGTGGGCAAAATGGCAAGTTATTATCCTTAACAACCTTAAAGTCAGTAAATGAACATAAATATCTTTGACTGACATAATTGCAACTGATCAGGTCACATGCTTTTTGATGATAGACTAAACTACAGTTACAAAGATGGTAGAAATGCAAAATACACATGAGCTATGTGATACAACAACAATTTATCTGGGTGGATTTTGAGTATTTTATATGCTACACAATTTGCTTTGTATTATATTTTTTCATCCTCCACCAATATCACAAATATCTAAAAGATGGCTGCTGAAGGCAGGGTTTGAATGTGGTGCGCCAGTGATGGGGTAACCTTGGTTAGGATGTAGTAGCAGTCTCCATGGAAGGTGTAGGCTTTCCCATCATAGGTTGTGACATGTGACCCCCCCTCTATAGCACACTGTCCGGGGCAGGGCAGGCTCTTACAGGACCACCTTCCCTGGTTACAAACACTGAAAGACAACACATGACCATCTGGGTGTGCGCACACTCACTTTCACTGGTTTGAAACATGGAAACCCTCCTTATATGACGAATACAGCAAGCCCAAGGCACTCTTCTTAGAATAATAAGCCTTTAATGAAGGGCTAGTTCATATAGAAACATTTTTAAAAAACTATATCAACATGTTTTGGCCTCACGCGGCCTTGGTCAGGGCGTAACAATTAAAGCAATTCAGGCAAACATTCAAATGACTAACAGCTGATCAGAATATCAGTTGGTACAGAAAACACTATAGACCTGTCACCACCAGAGGTCACTGTAATAGGCTACCAAATCCACTGAAAAAAAGTAACAATGCACAAATATAAACAATAACAGTACAAAAATAATCATAAATCTATATCTATAGGAACTGAAAAAATACTAATAATAAATATATACATCTATAGAAACGAAAACATGACTATATAGAGTCATTAAGTCCTGGAAAAGTAGTGGCCTGGAGCTTGTGAATCCAGCGGCTCTCTTTTTGACCGAGTACTCTCTGGGACAACATCAATACCTATGGCAGTAAATGAAACGGAAACGTCTTGGTGGGCATCTTTAAAATGTTTAGCCATTGCATAATCAAAATTGCCAGTTTTGATAGCATGTTTATGTTCGGCTAAGTGGTCCTGTAAACAACGTTTCGTGCGTCCTACATCACAATTAGAACATGAGAGTGTATAGACAACGTGTGTAGTCTTATGGTCAATAAAATGATCAGTAGTATGCGTCTGTTGTGTTACTGGGCGTGTGCACCCTTTTGATCTGACTACTACTACTACAATGTCCACATCTATTGGTGCCAATAGGCGCCTTAGGCAACCAGGACACTTGTTCATCTGCGGGTAAATGGCTATGTACCTGCCTCTCTCCAAGGGCAGGAGCCGTTCCAAAAGAGAAAACAGGTGGGTCAGGGAAAATGTTGCGCAAGGTCTCATCACATTGGATGAGATCCCAATTCCTTTTGATGACATTACATACAGTATGCGCCTTTGTACTGTAACGGGTGGAAAAACAAACTCGGCCCCTTTTAGTCTTTTGGGGCTTCCTAGTCAAGAGGGAATCGCATTCAAGAGCATTGGCTCTCGATTGTGCTGTTTGTAAAATCTTAGGCAAGTAGCCACGTTCCCCAAAGCGACTATACATCTCTCCGCTTTTCTCTTTAAAATCAGCATCACTATCGCAAATTCTGGGCGGCCTTTGAAATTGACCATAAGGGACGTTATTGTTCAAAGTAGAGGGATGAAAACTCTTAGCATGGCCTTGTCTTGTCTGTGCATGCTCATTGCCCTGGAGTATGAAAATATATGTTCTGTATGGGCAATGTTTTCATCAGTTGTTGTTGTTATTATTATTATTATTATTATTATTATTATTATTATTATTATTATTATTATGCATTGTGCACACTATATGACTATAATAATAATAGTGCATAGTATACACCTATAATGCAATTCATTTTTATTTTTGTGAACATAAGATACTTAATGGAGAGCCCCAGGAAAAGGAGAAAATGTCTGCTGCTATATAACATTACCATTCCTCGCAGTCCTGCAGCAGCACTTCCCCAGAGTTGTACGCTTTGTCATGCACACACTGGCACTGCTCCTGCCTGATGCAGCCTCTCTCAGAGATATCATCAAACACTGTGCCTGTAACACAGGGAACAAGATATCATCACACACTGTGCCTGTAATACAGGGAGCAAGATATCATCACACACTGTGCCTGTAACACAGGGAACAAGATATCATCACACACTGTGCCTGCTACACAGGGAACAAGATATTGTCAAACAGTGTCCCTGCAACTCAGGGAACAAGATCATCAAACAATTAGTATTATAATTATTTCAATACCACATATACTTAGCACAGTGCATACAATATTGACATCGGATTAATAAATGTTAACATTTATGGGATCAGAATGTTACATTATGTGTAGTGTGAGAGTTGATTCTACTCAAAGAGGTGTGGACAGTGGCAGACTGAGAGAGAGAGAGAGATTGTGTGTCAGAGACAGAGTGAGAGAGTGAAAAAGAGAGGGCAAACACCCTCAGGGACTCACCTTCAGGGCAAACACAGCCGTCCACGTGGTGCTCCTCGCACAGCTGGCTGGTGTCTCTGTTGGTGCAGGTGTTCATGCACGCCGAGCCACTCTCCGCATACACCATGTTCAAGGGGCATTGCTTCACTGTAGAGAAACACATCAGCGCATTTGAGTTGCTTTGCATGATGAATATAATAAATTTCACAGGCCATTGCTGTAGTAATAGGCACGGTCTTGTGTGCCCTAGAAGGGTTGCCGTAGTTCTATGCGCATGTCATGTGTGAGCGGTGGAATAAAGTATAGAGTTGCAAGCATGAAAGTCTCCGGCTGAGTAGCTTAAAAATCATACTTCTACAATTGCCAGCAGCAGTTGGTCCCACCTTCAAGTGGGACTTAAGATGCTCCGTGTCACACGTTACTGGCTAAACCTTCACAATATTTACCTCAGGTCCTTAAATCTAACAGAGCAAAGTGGGAGATGCCACTAGCCTCTTCTGGCGCTATGACTTTATCCCACAAAAAAAAAAAACATTTAAAAACAACGTAAAATCGCATAGCTCTGTAAGTAACATGGTCAGTTAGAACCTACCACAGAAGGAGATCATGACAAGAGACCTACCACAGAAGAAGATCACAACAGGAGACCTTCCACAGAAGAAAGTCACGGCAGGAGACCTACCACAGGAGAAGATCGTGGCAGGTGACCTACCACAGAAGAAGATCATGGCAGGAGACCTACCACAGAAGTCTTGGGTCCTCCAGTTGGGCGGCGTGCCTCCGGCGTGCGAGCACTGTCGGGAGTATTCGGCGAGGGTGCTGCAGATGCAGAAGTCGTCCGGGACGTCCCCACAGCTGCACATGTCCTGCACACAGGCCTGGATGTAGGGCCCAGGGCTGAGAGCCCGGGCACATGACTTCCAGTCCTCAGATTGCAGAAGCTTGGTACAGCCATCACGCTTTTGGGAGGAAGGGGAAAGTAATGCATATTTTATCACACATACTGCATCAGTGTGAAGTAATTACCATTACCCTTTGAGGTACCAGTCATAGTCCTGCAGATTATTGACCACATCAAAGTGAATGTTAGCATTTTTTTTTTCCAATATTCAGAACAAATTCATCTGTTTTAGTGACATGTTTCATTGAATGTTCTTGGGGATCTGCTAAAGTGTTTTCAGATTTAACTCTCATCTAACCGAGAGCACTTTTTCTCCAGGACACCAGGGGGCACTACTCACAAACTTGGAACATTTGTCGAGACCAGAATCCTCAAACTCATCTTCCTCAGGGGGATCCTCACAGAGCTCAGTGGGAAGGTGGACCTTCTGACGATTCCCAAACTCAATGGGGCTTATCTCACGACCTGCAAATGACACAATAAGTCATTTTCATCAACTATTCTTACACTTCTATCTCTACATTGTGCTTTTATCTCTAACATAGAGCATACATAGGAGCTGGAGAGGCTATGAGGGGCCAAGTGGTGAAGCCTAGGAGGTAATGGGAAATAGCCTCTACAGCGCATGTTTGAGGGCAAAAAAGCTTGCTGCCCATTGAATTCAATGTAGAAAACCAAGGTGACTTCACTACCAAGAAAATCTCATAGTTCAATTTTTTTATCATAAATTATCATTGTGTGTAGTGAAGCAATGTTTGTTTTGGTCCAGAAGTCTTGGGAAAATATTTTTTTAAATGTACATACTTTATCTGCTTTTTTTCATACTGTATCAGCACACCTAGTCTAATATTCCCCATTCATGTTATTTGGAGCTCCAGTGTTTTTCGCTCAGTACAAGCTTACTTCCTGGACTTCACAAGCTTAGGTTAGCTGAAGGCGTGCCACGCCTGTCTAGTTAAATATGCACGTCTATGATCTCTACAGACGGTCTACTATGCTTTCTCTTGGTGAGTGCTGCCACCCCAAGGCAGAGGGCTGGCAGTGTTGCACACAGGTTGGAGAACTGGCCCTGTAATCCAACGGTTGCAGGTTTGACTTTCAGGTGGGGCACTATCTTGGTAAACATTAGTAAGGCACTTATCCTGAATCGCTTCAGTATGTATATAGCCAGGATAAATAGGATAATATGTAAAAAGGCAAGTTGTGTAAGTTGATCCGGATATGAGTGTTGGCCAAAGTGGTTGTTTATACACTTTGATGACACATCATCCTTGAGGAGACATGAAGTATAATTATTTTGCACATCTTAAATAATGTATCACCTACACATAACAACCAAATTTGCATGGCTAGTATGAAATGGATTCCAGAAAACTTTGAGATGCAAGAAAATAAACATTATATGCAATATAAATGCGTGAAATGAGTGAAATTTGATGCTTTAATTGATACTTATTTCCAAGTTTTTTCAGGAGTCCCTTCAATCAATCTGAAACAACTATATCTAAATTAGTACAGGAATACTTAATTGGCCCAGATTGGTGTGTTCTTAAAAAGTGTGACGACCCAGTGACCTGATGAAGTGTTCCTCTCCCAGGGACTGTACTCACCCTCTTCCAGGAATTCGAAGTTGAGGGGGATACCATTGAAGTCTCCACAGAGACCACAGGTGCGGTTTTGATATTTGGAGTCTAGTTCCAGCTGGCACAAAGAAAGAAGGAGGGCATGTCTGATTATCAAAAAAAAATAATTTCACTTCATTGAAAACATTACTGCTGAAATAACAGCATAATAAGATGACTATATATGACTTTACATACCATTAAAGTAATGCATAAAAAGGTTTATGTAATGTATGAATAGGGCTGTAATTTCGATATGGCTGACAGTTTGTGCTTTAACCTCATATTCATTGTTTAATTTCAAATCCAGTGTGCTGCTATATGGAGCCAAAACAACGAAAATTGTGTCACTGTCCCAGTACTTTTGTATTTAACTGTAGACGGGATTCAGGTGGTGCACCATGCTGATTTGCATATTTTTGTTTTAATTATTTGTCTTGGATTTCTTTAATGTGTAACAGTGTTGAGAGGCTGCACGTCTTGCCGTTGTGTGCGCTATTTAAAATAAATATGCATTTAGTTCAGGTTTAGTCATCCCCAGGCAGTTGATTATGACGGGGAACTGTCCACAACTATGCATGGGGAGCTGCATATACGCCAAAGGTGGTCCACCCTTAGACTAGCTCACAGTGTAAAAATAAAGGTTTGCACACCTGACACAGGCACTGGAGATGCACAAAAACCAGTAAGAAAACTATACACTTCACAAGCATAGCAAGAGACACAGACAAGATCACAGTGAAACATTTCATATAGCTCAGAAGGAGGAAAGGTCTTCAGCTTTCATTCAAAGAGCTTATCGATAAATGAGTGGGCACATTAAACAATTAAAAGTTGGCCACAAACAGACGTAAATCACCTAGAAGGGGCTTTAACCACAATGGACTAGGGGACCGACTGATTTAGAACTGGGGTTGAATGAAGATCAGAGCACTGAGGACAGACCACAGCTGACCCTGAGCAATCCAATTATGCTCTGTAAAGACACTGGCTGTCCAATAGGGGTCTGTAAAGAAAGAGACTATCTAATAGGGTTCTATAAAGAAAGGGGCTATCCAACAGGGTTCTGTAAAGGGATAGGCTATCCAATAGGGATCTATAAAGAAACAAGCTGTCCAATAGGGCTCTGTAAAGGTTCTTACAGTGACAGCATCCTCTCCATTCCACATGACACTGAGGCCCAGTTTAGAGTAGAGTTTGGTGTAGATTGTGTTCGTGTCCAGCAGGACTCCTGCACCATAGTACGGTGTGGTGATTCTGAAAGCAATGCAACACAGTAAATCAGCTGATCAATTTCCCATTAATATTATGAATTATATTAATATTAATTCATATCAATGTTCAGTACATCCAGGAAGCACACAAATGCAATGTAAAAAGGAGGAAAACTGCCAAGAAATATGCTATGAAATATGTTGCGAGGTCAAATATGTGACCTGATAATCCAGGACATTAATCTGTGAAAGTGTACGGAAGTTTACAGAATTAATTTAAAAGAATACATTCTTCTTTCCCAATCACATTATTACTGACCGACTCTGTAGATATATCCTGACCAGGGCAGTAACCAGACCAAACATGTTTTACTGAGGCCAAAAAACTACTATCAAAAGTTTACGCTTACTTACAGTTTTAAAAGAAGGGGTTATATTACGTTTAATGTTAAAATAAGTTTTTTGTTTCAGAAATACACACACAGACAAAAAAATACTTTCAATAATTCAGTACAGATATTTCTTGGAAGTGTATTTTTACAGATAGAGACTTGGCCATTTTCCAGGGTAAAAATGTTTAGGTTTTTTTGTGGCACTTAGATTTAGAACCATATCTGTTCATCAATCTGTTCAGCAACCCTGCACCCCTACAGTGTTTCCTGTATATAGCGCAACTCACTTTTCTCCATTCATGGTGACCAGGTTCCTGGTGAGCACGATGATCCGGTCTTTAATGGTGACCACTATTCGGCTGACAGTGGGGTGACCATTGACCTCTGCTCTCTTCATGTGCACGGAGAAGTCCAGGTAGGCCTCGTGACAGTCAGACACCAGGTTGTATTCGCACATGCCGGGGAACTGGTAGATGTCCCCGTCGAAGGTCTTGAAGTGGTCCTTGCCCCAAACGCTGCAGATGCTGTTGATGTGCTTGCGGGGATGAGCTGGGGAAGCACAGATCGATTTTGTAAGTATATAGGGAGTCTCTGTTTAGCCCAGGCAATCTCGAGCCCCATTCTTGGAGGGCTACAGTATCTGCGGGTTTTTGGTGTGTTTCAGCACTTGAGTGGTTTCTGATTGGTTAATATAAAGAGTGCACACACCATATTCCCAAAGAATAAAATGGCCACAGATTGAAAAGAATCCACAAAACCATTATTATCCATAATGCTATGTAATCCCCTATGAAGGATAATGGAACAAATTAAGTTTTTTCAACAAGAATTTTGCAGGATACCAAACAATCTAACTCAATCTAATTAAGAAAAAAATTTATTCAATCAGCTTGTTTTTGTTATGCCCCATTCCTCCATATCTCCTCTGTAGATTTAAATGTAATGTAAGATATGACACAAGATACAAGATATGATGCTCTTAAGGTAACTTAAGCTCGCACCCCATTCATAAATTGATGTTAATGGAAAACATATTCAACTATAACTCTGCGTGAGGCAGACAGTCATATTACAGAGGTTCTGCATTTTACATCCATGCCACTAATCTCTGGGAAAGTTCCACCGACCCAATCAAACGATCAAAGAAATGTCAGGGAATAACAAAGACGGTCTACATTCTAAATCAAACCTACATTCTGGGTAAAATGCGCAATGGTCCAACAGCTTAAAATCTTCCCTTGTCATTTGTCCTACCCGTGTGAGAAATTTGGTGCTTCGGTTATGAAATGTAGTTCCTAATCTGCTCCACTAGCATGAAGAGCCAAATGCGCAGTTTCAGCCAAAGATGATGGGTCAGGCTTAACGCCCCGCGGGTGTGTTCATCTTACCTTTCATTGGTTCCACCGGGGAGGCCCAGGTAAAGAGGAGCACCAGGGCCCAGGTCCACAGCGCTGCCGTTGCCATGATGGGCTGATGAGGGCTTCGCTCTACAGGGCAGAGAATGTCTGGGCTGTGGCTGCAAGCCCCCTTATATCTTGCGGGCCAGTTCCTGCTCACGCCCTTCTATTACAGGGAGGAACTCTGAGATTTTATTGCGACATGGCAAACAATAACAGCTTGGAGTTACGGCACATACAAGTGAAGCTGCTGACCCCCCACCCTACAGCTGCAAGCTGTGTCTCTGTGTTCGTCAGGGTCTGACGTCCTACCTGTCTAGGCTACACACTGCAATTCAGTTCTGTGCAGTCCAGTTCAGTTTTGGTTCACCTCAGCTCAGCTCAGTTAAATTAAATTCAGTCCAGTTCAGTTAAATTAATTCAGCTTCAGGTCAATTCATGTCAGTTCAGTTCCGATAAATTCAGTTCCATTCAATTCCAGTTCAGTTCAGTTCAGTCCAATTAATTGTAGGTAAACTCACTTTCTTTCAATGTAATCAATTTAATTTCAGTTCCATTCATGTCAGTTCAGCTCAGCTGAATTCTTTTCAAATAATTTCAGTTCAGTTCACTTTAGTTCAATTGTAAGTTCTGTTTACAATTACAAATGGATCTGTAACATTTAAAGGATTTTATCAGGAGTAGACAATGGGGGACAGTAATTGTTTTTGAAATCATACCAGCTTCTGCTCGCAATTATTTAATACACCTAATTAAATGTGTAATCCAACATTTTAGTGGCATTGAGGTAACAAGTAACAGTTGATAACTGTTTTTTCGTCGCCATATACGAAACATTTTGCTGTGGTCTAATTCATGAGTGATCTGGAATTGGTGTAACTTTGTGTTTCATGTCAGGTCCCCCTGAGAGTTCAATCTCAATGGGGTTTTTCCTGGTTAAATAAAGGTTAAATAAATTAATTTAATTTAATACAGATAATTAGTTAGCTGAGTAAGTGTAATTTATGGACATATTTTTTTATAACTAGCGAATCTGTACCAATAAAATTACAATAATACGTCAATGATTATGTCAAAGTCCAGCTCAGGAAAAGAGCTTTGGTATTTCTATTTAACTTCTTTGTAATTTGAAAGTTTCAACAGAACAGAACAATAGCATTACTTACGGAACACAGATAACTATACAAACTCCAGTACAAAAATGTACCAGTGCCAAAGTCAACAATAAAAAACCAGAGACAAACCAGAGTTACAAAAAAAATATGCATGCAACACAACCTGATAACATTAGCAAATAGACAGGACTGTGAAGTTCCTGTAGAATACACAATCACTTGATGTAATTAAATATAAAAAATATTTTAAAAACTATCCTTTATGCTGTTACCAAGTGTATTAAAGCACCAGATTACGACTGGGATACATGCTTTTCTAAACCTCTCGGAGGAACATTTAGGCAAAAGAAGGCAAACATTCAAAATACTATTATGTTGCATTAAAAGATCATGTAGAGGGTGATCTTTCTTTTAGCAGACCCTTGTTTTCTCCACAGTGGTCTCAAGTGAGTCAAGCTGTTGACTTGCAGTACTGCAGAGACACGAGCTGCAGCTGAAATATGGCTAACAGGGCTGGGCCATTTAAATGTGCGTGTAACTTTTTTGAAACAATAATGCTGAGTACGTTTAACAGCAGCGCGTTGTCAATACGTGTGCTGCAATATCTGCATGTGGCAAGCATTTGCACATCAGCCCGCGCATTTCAAAGCATGTCATATTGCGTACGATTGCAACACGCTGTTATATTTTATTTCAATATATTCGCAGTATGTTTTGCGGTATGCTGAAATCGGGAATAGCCGTAGCTGTAGCTGTAGGATGTAGCTTCGATAGCTAACGGCTCAAGACATTTAGAAGAGACGCTGGGTCAGGGCTGGGACGCAGCTTGATAAGGAAGGGAGGCCCGAAACGCAGACTGACGCGGGACCGGTGCCCGCTGACGCAGGGCGTGCCCCATCGGCCCTGCTTGACATCTGCTTCTTCTGCGGTGGCACCAGTAGATCATTAAGCGTTCCCAACACCGCGCATCCTGGTCCATTATTGCCCACGTATCTGCACAGGCAGCCCCGAAGACGGATGCTGACGCGCAGAGCGCTCAACCCTGCGAGTGTACTGTAGATGTGCAATATTATCCTCATTGTAAACCTAGAGTTGGCCATCGCGTTATTGTCATTAGGAGTATCCCACCTTTTATCAGGAAAACATCTATTGCTGGGCTAAATTTATCCATGTTTGTATTTACCCTTGTAAGCCAACAGAAATGGTGATACCACCATGCTTGAAGTGCAGAAGCCAAGCAATATCACCAAATGGGAAAATGCCTGTTTGCTTAATAAACAGGCTTATCCTGGTAGTTTACATGTAGTCTACAACACTTACAATCACTTACTTGCAATATGTAAACAATATATATATATATACGTATATGTGTTAATTCATACAACTCTTCACATGCTGGTCACTGCACAGGTGAGATGTGAGAATAGTTGAACTGAGATTCTCCATGAAGTGAGAAGTACAGGTGCACCACAAAGATGGAAACCTCAGGTTTACAGACTGAACTAAACTAAACAGAAACGTTTGACCACAAACAAAAACAACATTCTTAATAAATAAATAGAAATTAACCCATGATTAAACTTTTGCTATCACCTTCTATAAGAGAGAATGAATAAAATAAAATACTACACCACTTATCTGGCCTCCTTCCTTATATCCTCTTTTCCAGTTTATTTACCTTCCACCAATTTCACAGAATTCATTTCACTGATTGCCCACAAATTACACAATTCATATCACTCCCTATACATTACACATGCACTACACCTTACACACACAAATGACCCTTTTCATTTCACATCGAATCATTTTGGATTAAAGACTGCATTAAAGACTCACTCCAAATATTTTCAAATAGTGTTATGTCATTTCCTTCCTCTGCTATGGCTTTTTCTATTTTTAAGTAGTACAATAATGAAGATTTCCAGTGATGTAAACTTGGAATCATGGTTGATTTCCAGTTTATTACGGATGAGTAAAAGACTATCCAACCCATAGGCTATCTCAGTGAACAGATATAAGAGGAGTCCTGTAGAATACCGAGTAATCTAATTAAAAGGATGTTACATTTAAGAGCAGATGACAACCAGCTTTATACCTGCATCCCGAATCTTAATTTAATCATTTTCTTGAGCACAATAAATCACTCAGTTTATTTTAATAAACACAATGAAGGATGTGTTTATTAATTAACAGAGCTAGAATCAGTCTATGATCATCTAGGTCAGGGGTGGCCAACCCAGGTCCTGGAGAGCCGCAGGGTCTGCTGGCTTTTGCTTTTACTCTGCACTTAATTGATCGATTAAAGCAGTTGATTACACAGTTAACTCACCTCACCTGGTTTATTTTGTGTAAGTGGTTGTTGTATTTAAGGTCAAAACAAAAACCCGCAGACCCTGCGGCTCCCCAGGAGTGGAGTTGGCCACCCCTGATCTAGGTAATTAACAGTCAACTCTGTTTTCCCTTCAGTGCCCCCCCCCCCCCGTCTTTGTTTTATGGTGTGGCTGTATTCATCCTTAGTTTTGAAATGAGTCTGGTCAGTATATTCGCTTTATTTTCATCATCAGTAGTTTTTCAGTTTCTCTATAATCACCACGCATTCTTTATGACATTTGAACTTTGTCATATAGTTTGTCTTATCCAGAGCAACTTACAATGCAGGAGACTAAAGTGCATTCACTTGATTTACATGAGTACTGGACCTGTCTAACAATACTCTCAGACCAGTGAGGGAGGATACAGTATATGGAACAGCACTAAAGCACTAATGAAAATGAACTACGTTAAGTAAGAACACAAATACAAATTATGAATGCTATGACAAGAGGTATGAGTGATTAAGGGATGGGGATGACAATCTAAACATTACATTACATTGCATTACAGGCATTTGGCAGACGCTTTTATCCAGAGCGATGTACAACAAAGTGTATAACCATAACCAGGAACAAGTATGTCGAAAACCCTAGAGAGAAGTACCGGTCCAAATGCAGGGAACAACCGCATAGTTCATTTTGGACCCTGAAGGTTAAACTGATTAACACTAACACAAACGAGAACAGCAACAACGCAGTTTATGCAAAAATACAAGCAGTAGTTAAGACAGGTGCATTAACTAAGTCATCTATGAAACAGCTACCTAGTTACAACCCTAAGCTTACAGTCATTTAAGAGATTACAGGGAGGTAGGGAGGGATGGGGAGAGGTGCAGCTTGAAGAGGTGAATCTTCAGTCGTCGCTTGAAGTGGGTCAGTGTCTCAGCTGTTCTGACCTCCACAGGGAGGTCATTTCACCATTGTGGGGCCAGAACAGACAGGAGACGTGTTCGGGAAGCGCAGGTGCGAAGAGGGGGAGGTGCCAGGCATCCTGAGGTAGCAGAACGGGGGGGTCTGGCTGGCATGCAGGGTTTGAATATCTTGTGGAGGTATGCTGGGGCTGATCCCTTGACTGCCTGGTATGCTAGGACCAATGTTTTAAATTTGATGCGAGCTATAACAGGCAGCCAGTGGAGGGTAGTGAGCAGGGGAGTGACGTGGGAGTGTCTGGGGAGGTTGAAGACCAGACGAGCTGCAGCATTCTGAATGAGTTGCAGGCGTCTGATGGCAGATGCCGGTAGTCCAGCCAGAAGAGTGTTGCAGTAGTCCAGGCGGGATAGTACCATTGCTTGGACCAGGAGCTGGGTTGAGTAGGTGGTGAGAAAGGGGCGGATTCTCTGGATGTTATACAGGAGAAATCTGCATGCCTGGCTTACTGCTGCGATGTTCTTGGAGAGGTACAACCTGTTGTCCATCACCACTCCGAGATTCTTGGCACAGGGTGATGATGTCACTAAGGTGTCCCCTAGGGAAATGGAAAAATCGAGGAGGGGAGAGGTTAGAGCAGGAATAAAGATTAGCTCCGTCTTTCCCGGGTTGAGCTTCAGGTGGTGATTGTCCATCCAGCTCTGGATGTCCCTCAGGCAAGCGGAGATGCGAGCAGGGACCTGTGTGTCCGATGGGGAGAAGGAGAGAAAGAGTTGTGTGTCGTCGGCATAACAGTGATAGGACAAGCCATGGGCAGAGATTACAGGGCCAAGGGATCTGGTGTATAAGGAGAAGAGAAGGGGACCGAGGACTGAGCCCTGGGGAACTCCGGTGGCAAGGGGACGGGGCGGCGATACCTTACCCGCCCAGGCAACCTGGAAGGAACGGTCGGAGAGGTAAGACTCAATCCAGTCAAGGACTGTGCCGCAGATCCCTGTTGCTGCCAGGGAGGACAGGAGGATGGAGTGCTCCACAGTGTCGAATGCAGCAGAGAGGTCTAGAAGAATTAGGACAGAGGAGAGGGAGGCTGCTCGTGCGGCATGGAGTGACTCACTGACCGAGAGGAGTGCAGTCTCTGTCGAATGGCCAGGCCTGAAGCCAGACTGGTGGGGGTCAAGCAGGTAAAAAGGCGGTTTGTCAGTTTACATCTGAAGATGGGCAAGGATTCTGCTGTCCTGCGCATTGGGGAGCAGTACAGACAGCCACTCTGACTGAGAGAAGACTGGGCCAGGAGAAGAGGAGAGACTGGGCCACACACACACACACACACACACACACACACGTTTCAGAGCAGAGAGATCTGGCTGGGGTTTAGGGTTTCGAAGATTGATAATGAGGGATGGTGGAGCTGTTCCATCGACTCCCCCGTAGGCTAATCCCAAGGTTTTGAACCTGACGTGAGCTGCGACAGGCAGCCAGTGAACTGAAACGAGGGGGGGGGGGGAATGCTCTGCAGGCCCCCAGCATGCCCTCCTGTGTCTCACCGCCCACTCCAACGAGTCATCTGCAAGCTGCCCAATCAGCTGAAACTGTGAAAGTTTCATCACCCTGCACCCAAGGCCCTCCAGGGGCCACATAAACCTGTCCTTTGGGCCTTCGAGAGGCCGCCCCAGCACCCCGCCCCAAGCCTCCAGGGCCAATAACTGTCCTTGGCCTAGAGGCGCCCAGCACCCTCCCACAAGCTCCAGGCCATAACCTGTCTTGGCCTGAGAGGCGCCGACCCCGCCCCCAAGGTTGCGAGGAGCTTCACAGTCTGTGTGATCTGTGACTACGTCTGTGTCCACTCCTGGTATTGGTTCAATATGATATTCAGCATATGCCATTTTAAAGCTTCTCTGTTTCAATTTGCGTGCAAGTACGAACCAACCTTTAGTCATCAGACAAACACCACATTGTCTGAGGAATGTCAGTCTTATTGAGAGGTATCGCTCAGATGACAACATTTCTGCACGGTGCGTCAGCGTTTGTTTGCCTCTCTCTCCGGCTCCTTATCAGTTATTGCCTTTGTGTAGTTATTCTGCTACATTCTGGGATACACTCAACCCACTCTGGTCAAATAAAGGCAGAGTGTGCTTTACATGTTCCATCATTAACTGAGCAAACACTAGCATGAAACCAAATGCCTTGACTGATTCCAAAACTATTGAGCTATGTGTCTTAAAGCCAGTACCCTTTTTTTCTTGTTTTATGGTAAAAAAGCAGAAATGAACAATGCATCCGTTTGTCTAGAAGGGAAACTCCCTTTGTCAGGGCTCTTAGGTCCGATGAATTAATTAGTTTCCCATCTTCTGGACAGGGGCTTTCTCCATCGTAAAAAGTCCATGTCCAGCAAGGTTACCTCACAAGTCATTTGAACGCATTTTTCTTTTGATCAGAATTCACAAATACAGTAAAATCATTTAAATTTATAACCAATTTTTAAACCAAATCTGAAATACCAAAATCGTACTTGCATGGCACAGGATGGCGGAAGGTTCATTTTTAGTGACAGCACTTATAACCAGACAGCTGGTGGAGCATGCAGTGTGAAGCACCTTATCGGCTACGGGAGTCACACTTGAGATGTGAGACACAGGAAAGTCATTAAAAAGACATAATATGTCAAAATAGATTGTATGTACAGGGCAGGCCAAAACAATTAGGCCATTAGGTTTTTACAAAAAACTTTAGGTAGAGACAAATTTGCGGTGTGTATATATATATATATATATATATATTGAATAACAGTAATAATTGAATTCAGTTTCTACCTACAATAACATGAAAAGATGAGTTTTCCTTAAAATATAATCTTAGACACGATTTTCCTTGAAATCGCCTCCTTTGGCTTTAATTACAATTAAACAAATTATTATATTAAGTCTATCCAAAACTATATACTGATCGTAAACTGCGTGTAAGAATGTTTCCAAAAATGTTTCGCCATTCATAATTTTTTTTCTTATCTATATTTGTTCACGGCTGTTTCCTTATGCTTATCACATGAACGGGATTGCGCATTAAATGTACAAACAGCCAGCATTCACCATCTCACACACCTGTGATATGTACAAAAACAAAGATCTGCATGTGTCATGAATCCCATATTGGCTTATTGTAGGAACATTTTTAAGAACAAAAGTGAGAATAATTCAGAGAAACTTTTTGTGAATGAGGCCCAAAGAACACGAACACAAGACTTTAAGGCCCTGTACACACGTATACGGATTTTTCTGAAAACGTAGTTTTTTCCCTCCGTTTTGGCCTCCCGTCCACACGAAAACGGCGTTTTAGGTCACTGAAAACAAAGCTTTTTGAAAACGCCTTCCAAGGTGGAGATTTTTCTAAACTCCGGTTTCTCTGCCTTCGTGTGGACAAGAAAAACAGAGCTTTACGAAAACGCTTACGTCATGACGTCAACTCGCGCATCAGTTACCATGGCAATTGGTGTATTGCGCATGCACCAATCGTTTTAGTGTTCCCCTGTGGACGGAGATGTTTTTTAAAACGCCGGTCGTGTGGATAGGATTTTTTTTTAATGGAGGGCGAAAAAAACTACGTTTTCAGAAAAATCCGTATGCGTGTGGACAGGGCCTTATTTATTTTTTTGTGCCATGCGTAGCCATTTCTGACATAGTGTGGTTTAAGGGTGTTAATATATTCTTCTTCTAAACATGAAAAGCAGCTAATTAAGAAAAATTAACGGCTTGTTAAAATTCTGGCATTGCGACTGTGGCAGGAATGAAAGCCAGCATAAGGTGGGGGTTCCCATGTCTGAGTCTGAGAACCCCTGCTGGGGGTCAGCGTAGCTCAGCCCTGGTCCTAGGCACCCACTGTGTATGCTGGTTTTTCTTCCGACCATTGTTACCAGCTCTGCATCGTAATGAGCTGTTAATTGTTCTTATGAGACTTTTTACATCTATTGATGGGCGATTTACCCTCTTAACAATACTTTATGCAAGAAATAGCTACAGTAAGTATGCAATTTAAAAAAATGTCCCATACATCCCAGGAATGTCAATCGTTCAGACTAACTTGTCTTGCACAGCACAGTTTCCTTTACTGTGCTGTGCGTACTATATGGCAAACAAATCCAATAGAAAGTGGTTCAATTTTTAATTGATTCAATTACAAAAACTGGTGAAGGTGAAATCAGTTAGAGGTGGGTAACCCGGCTTCAAAGAGTAAAAAGACTGACCATGCATTTTCTCCACCACCATGCACTAAACCAGCTGACTCTAATTAGCATAACTCCAGCATGATGGGAGAACTAATTATTGTAATCAGCTGGTTTAGTGCATGGTGCTGGAGCAAATACATGGTCAGTCTTTTTACTCTTTGAAGCCGGGTTACCCACCTCTGAAATCAGTTGAGTCCCATTTGCTGAGAAAACCTGGAAACCTGAAACCATCTACATAAAATGAATGGTGTTTACTGACAGCAAGTGGCAACAAGCCAAATCTGCACTGTGTTAAAATAAGTTTAACCACATAGTTATGGTAAAACCTAAACGCATTTTCAACAACTTTAATTGATCAAGAGATTGGCTTTGACAAAAACCAGCATACACAGTGGGTCCCTGGGACCAGGGTTGAGAAACACTATTGTTGATGACCCACAATCACAAGCCTTGCAAGGAGACATGCTATGCCAGGGTTAACCAAGCCTGGAGATCCATCATCCTCTAGGTCTAGGATTTCATTTCAGTCCTAATTTGGCAAACCTGATTCTACTAATTAGCAGCTGAAAAAGATCTCTGGCTGTTGAATGAGGTGTTTATTGTTAGGTTCAGAGAAAAAATCTACAGGACATTAGATCTCCAGAAAAGTGGTGGTTAGCACTGTGCTAATTATCAAACTTTCAGCTTCAGTGCAAAGGAATAACAAAAAGGACTGCAGGGACCCAAAACCCTCCAAAATCTAGAATATGGACTGACATATAAAAGAGCTGTTCTGGGTTTCAGCGCAGTTATCCAGCTAATTCGGTAATCCTGCTTCATTAATTCAAGCACCAGAACAGGTTCACTCCAGCCCTGAAGAGTTGCAGTGTCCGCTGGTTATTCTGTGTTTCAAGACCATTTCAGATCTTGATTGGCTTGTTCTCAAGGCTTTAATTGGCTACTGGTCAACAGGAAATTGCAAATACCTGCAGGCACTATGGCTTTGCTTGATTGCTTTTTGCAGTGGTGCTCACCATTGCTGTTGGAGAGTGTGGTCGGTTTTAGTTTTCACCTTAAAATCAGCAAGTGGCTCTGACCTAGAAACCTAGGGAGGTAAGTTATACTGTATAATCAATTGTTGAATTAAGGACTAAGTAACAACAATAACTTGCAGCTCTCCATTTTTTTTTTTTTTTTTACATAAACACATGAAGGCACATTGTAATGTTCAAGAAATTGAATATCGGTGTAACACCAAGTTAAAAATACATGAAAGATCTGTTGCACTAACAATCGATTATTAGTGCTCCATTTGTCATTCCTTAAGGTTGACTTGTGAGTCATTCATGTTCAATTACATCAAATTGTTTAGTTTTGAAGTCAAATGTTTCATTTGTTGTTTTGTAATTATTAGTTGTAAATGGGGATGTATGTAGTTTAACATCAAATGTTTGTAATGTATGTTGAGACTCCTTTAAATATTCATCCTATGTATGTGCCATTTTTAAAAGTAAGAAACTGTTTACAATTTGCCTGGTTAAAATAACTAATTAAAAATTTTGATCATGGACTTCCATTTGAAAGATGAAAAGTTTGAAATGTATATATATTTTAAACAGCCCAACTGGTCTCATTCCATTCATTTGTTGAACCACTTAGACTGACTGAAGGTTTTAGCAGGTTTTTCTATGCTGAAAGCAGTTAATGCATTTCCATGGCAACCAGGTGGTTCTAATCAGATAATCAAGCTACTTGCAAGTTTCAGTTTAAGAAGCTATTTTTGAAAACAGACACTCACCAAATACTTTTGCTTACTAGCTTTGCGCATGCTGAAAACATTTGGTCTGGTTGGCAGGTTGTACTGCTAGAATATGGCTCTTCGACATGTTTTATGGTAAGTTGTCTTGCGCACATTGCTACTGTGTGATGTTAAATATTCTAGGTACGGTGTTTTAAAGCATTAAACAGATTGAGCCTTCCTTTGATTTGCAGGACCCTCTTGCTTTGTAATGTGTTAACATGCAGCATATGTGGTGTTCAGAAAGGTAAGAATATTCCTAAAGAAAGGTAGGATTCTTTTCTGAAGGCATAGATTGTGGAATTTTAACTGACTTTGACTAACGTGAAAGTTAGACATTCACGAGACTTCCTTTTTTCAGGTTGTCTGTTGTCTTCTGTAACCATGAATGAATGGTTAAATACAAATAATAAATAAAAATCTCTTCCGCAGTCAGCAGCTACGGCGCTGTCCAATATCACAGTGCCGCGGGAAGACCTGAGCCCCCCTCACGCCCGCGTCCCCGCAGCCACGCACACGCTACTGCATTCCAACCCGGGACCGCCGTCAAGGGTGGAGGCGCACCCTACAGCCCCCTCTCTCAGGAAAATCAACAGTCCAGAGTTTTGCACGACCAGAGGGAAGAGGTCCAGCGTCACGCCGTCGCTGCCCTAGGTGAAGCTGCCCCCGTCATCCGGGAGCAGGTGAAGCTGATCCCCGTCTTCCATGGCCGCCCTGACCCGAATGCCGCTCGGTCGCAAGTGATCCAGTTCGGGTCTGCCCAGACTGGGAGTGCGTCCCGTGTAGTTGACCAGCTGTTGAGTGGCTATAGCCCGGCTGGAGGAGGAGGCACGCTGGGGGGCGTCGACAGCCACGTCCCCGCCCAGAGGAGGCCCGGCCACAGTCGTCCCACCATCTTCGGTTCCAGGCAGAGCACAGGCACCTCTTACAGTTCCCATTACAACTCGGCAAGTACAGGCCCCAGTCACGTTACCTCTGAAATGGTAGTCCGGAGGGACCAGGACTTGCCTGCGAGATATCTGGCCATGGGACACTTTACACCAGGTGGCGATACCCTCCACAAACCTACCTCAACCCCATATGTGAATGCCAATGCAGCTGAGGGCTCCTTTTTCTCTGGTCAGAGAATCCCCCACAAACCTGCTCAAATCTTAAATGCGGCTAATTTGGGCACGCGCTACTCTGGAACTCGCCGCTACGGTACAAACGTAAATACAGCTCATTTGGACACGCGCTACTCTGGAACCCGCCGCTACATTCAAAGCTTAAACACGGCTTCTAGTTCTGTCCTGAAGGTCCCCGGTGGCCATGAAGCAGGCTCAAGGGCAGGCAGTTCAGAAACGGGCCACCGAACCTACACCCAAGATCGTAATGTCGCTTCTGGCTCTGAAGTTAAGTTCCCCACCAGAACTGTTCAGTTTATGCCAGGTGGAGCCGCTCCTTCCTCTAGTTGGGGGTCCTCCTCTCGCTTTGACGCCAGCCTGGTCAGACCAGACACGAGCTCCACTGGGTCGGTGAAGGGTGGGAGTGGCTCGGCGAGCCACAGGCAGGGCTCTTCCACTGGGTCGGTGAGCCACAGGCAGGAGTCCTCCACTGGGTCGGTGAAGCGTGGGAGTGGCTCGGCGAGCCACAGGCAGGACTCCTCTCAGCACAGCTACAGCAGGCCTGCAGGTAAGGTACAAATTATTTTGATGCAGGGTCTGTTGGCCAGTTATCTGGACTTGATCATAACGTACCAGCTTTCTATCCACAGGCACTGGCACATATGCAGGCTACACCAGGATATCTGGTTCTGCCGTTGCCCAATACAGCGCCACCTCCAGACCCATCTACATTCAGCCTGCCCCAAGTGGAAGTGCCCGGAGGCACTATCGATGTGCAGGGATGGGATGCAACCCTACAGGCCACAAGCAAGTCCTGTCCCTACTCTGGAAAAGATAAAGCGGCAGGTTGCATGTTCCTTTCTTCATTCTCTCTGTGTACAGAATGACACTGTATTAAGACCCAATTATGTGTGAATTAACCCAGCCACCAACACAACCTAAAATCATACTAGCAATAATAATCACACCAGCTTAGGTATGCAA
Source organism: Anguilla rostrata (assembly GCF_018555375.3). NCBI lineage: Eukaryota > Metazoa > Chordata > Actinopteri > Anguilliformes > Anguillidae > Anguilla > Anguilla rostrata. The sequence continues at coordinate 5,515,656 of NC_057948.1, forward strand.
ATTTGACTAAGATTTATATATGAATTCCTTCTGTCCACAGGTGAACATGGTCAGCTGTTGTGGAATGTCGTTGACGTCCTTTCAAACTACGCTTCAGTTTTTTTTTTTTTTTTTTTTTAAGGCATTTAGTTTGACGTTTCCTGACTTTGGTATGGTATTTTGTACTTGTCAAATTTTACTGCCAATAAAATTAAATGCACACTTAAGTGATGTCCTATAGTTACACTGTTGTCTCAGTTCATACCAGACAGGAGCTCATGCTCATTTACAATTGTGAGTTTAAAGCACAAAAGATCTGACTTAAAATATTTGGTCTTTTAAAATGATTTTTTAAAGCGAAGGCCACTGTACTTATTTACACTCACATTTGCAGAATTAAGTCGTCAAATTCTGGGGACATTCTTTTTTCCAAAAGGTGCCAACAAACCACATTTTACACATACTGCTTATAAAACAAAACATACAAGTAAAATAGAACCAGTATGCTCATGCTGATACATCATACTTGTTCACCTAATTCAACGCTGGCTACTTCCTATCCTATATTACAAAACCATGCGCACAGATGGCAGTATAGGGATTTGACAAATCGAATACACGGAATTTAAAATCGAGAGAATGGATTTCTTTTTCGATGCTGTCATACTGCACCTTTAAATATGAATGTCTATGGTCCGTAGCATAGATAAAACATAGTGGTCACGTTGAAGGAAGTGGACTTCCGCGCATGTGTAATGTGTAATGGAGGCACGTTCAACTGGAGTTCTTCGACTATTGCTTTAATTTATTTAAACAGAGTACGCCCTCAAGACGTATTTGAGTTGTGAAAATACTTTGATCCAAACGGGCGATAACTATGGGTAAGAACACGTTGCTACGCGACGGTTAATTTCCCAAGTCACTCTTGATTATCCTTGGCTAACCATGAATGCATACAGTATTCACGAACGAAACATTAGCCTGATTATTTAAAGCGTGGGTTAGGCTATTGTAAAGCAAGGAACACAACATTGCCGACTGAGATTGCTTCTGAGTTGGCTTGCTAACCGTTCCCAACAAGTCTCGGCTTTAATTATGTAACTGCAATGCACTTAGCTCAACATTGTCGCTGACAACAGTTAGGACGGAGCGGCTCATAACTGTTCTTTGAGATGTTCCGTCCTGTAGGTTTTCTTTTCAATCATGATTTGGCACCTGATTCTACTAAGAAGATCTCTAGCAGTTCAGTGAGGTGTACTTTGTTATCGCTGAAGTGAAAACCTACACGACGATAGATCTCCAGGAACTGGGTTGGGTACATAGCCCTGCGTTAGGATATCTACTGGTCCATGACGGGATTATTTTAAATCACAAATGGGAGATCTCTTTTTTTACGACTGTCAACGTGTACCGTGTTGAAATGTAAAATAAATAAAAAATTTTACCGTCATAAAGTCTTTAGACTGCTTGAGTTTGTCGTACCCGTACGCTTACGCTGGAACATTTGGTGTTAAGGGGTAACTGATATTAACAATCTGAACAGTCGTCGTTTGCACATCTTTATCTGTGTCAGCATACCTCCCACTAGTGACAAAAATAAGTAATAGTTATCCATACTGGAAGTACAACGTCGTATTCTGTTTTGTGAATATGTGGAAATGTTTTGCACATGTTTATAAATGAATATTGACACGAAGAATACGTTGTTGAAGAATTGTTCTTTATAAGTTATTCGTTTTTTTTGTTTCTTGCGGCAATTGTCACGTTTATGATGGCCTACTATATCAGGCTGTCAAAAATCAATTCAATAAGAATACTGCATTTTATGTTACATTCACATATACCAAACCTCTTTTTTGATATTTTTTTGTATTTCACTGTTCGACACTCACTTCTCATAAAAAAACTACTAAACTATTAAATACTTTTACCTACCTTATATCTTAATACTATGAGGATGAAATTCACTGCATTAAGTAAATGGTAAGTACTCTTGAATCTTAATATAAGATTATTATTTTTTTGTTTCTGGTTTTCAGAGGCCAGTAGTGATGCTGAGGAGGTGAAAGTGGTGACGGAGAGCAGTTCCCCTGATTCGGACGGCTACCCTCATTCCCCCGGGATGGATCGAAACCCCTCCCCCCCACCCAGCCAGGGGTCAGAGCCGGAGGTGGAGAGTGATTCCATCGGGGAGACTCTGTACAGCAAACACTGGCTCTTCAGCACCCTGACCAGCCTCATCCAGGTATGCTGAGTGCTGCAGCCATGAGAATGACCGATCTGTGATAGTCAGCTCTGCTGTTTTTTTCTGCTCTGGGGCGGCGTTGTAGTATAATGGGTAAGGAGCTGTTCTTGCAACCTAAAGGTCGCAGGTTCGATTCCCAGGTAGACCACTGCTGTTGTACCCTTGAGCAAGGTACTTGAACCTGCATTGCTCTAGCTGTATAAATGGATGCAATGTGGATGCTATGTAAAAAGTTGCGCAAGTTGCTCTGGATAAGAGAGTCTGCTAAATTTTTTTTTTCTGCATGAATACAGGGGAAAACATTTTGAAATTTTGTAGGATGCTTCAAGACTAAAAAGTTTGAGATTTTACAGACTAAGAAATATGTGAAGAAATGTGAAGAAAGTTCTAATGAGCTCTAAATACAGTTGTGTTGGTGTTGATGATATTCGTTACAGATGTGGCCTGTTCGTAATGAATTTCATGAAATGAATTTTCATGGAGGTGTAGAGCAATAAAAAATAAAAATAAAAAACCTTAATTGTGGCCACAGTTGTCAGATACCACTAATTAGATAAAGATGATCACTGAAAAACTTGACCTTTGACCTTTCAGTGAAGACTGAATTTATTTGATCCAGTGCAGTTTGCAGTTTCACCACACCGAGAATTGAGGGAGTGTGTGTTTGTGTGTGTGAGAGAGAGAGAGAGAGAGAGAGAGAGTGTGTGTGTGTGAGAGAGAGAGTGTGTGTGTCAGACGCACACAAACGCTGCGCATTCAGACTGTGACTGAGCATGGCGGGTGTTTGAGCGACCGTTCTCATCTTCCACCAGACTGTGACTGAGCAGGAGGCTGGAGACCCCGATGCCGAGGTGGACCTGTCTGAGGAGGAAGAGGAGAAACTGTGTAAAATCTGGGACATGGCTATGGACAAGGTACACTGCTCCTTCAGCTCATCTGCTCAATCCCAGTACTAGAAGACATGGTTCTTTATGACCTTTATAATCAACTCAAGTCTACATTCCACTGCATTTAGGTTGCCATTCTCAAGTCTACAATCCATATGAATGCTCTAAAAAGCTGTCCCGCCTATCTTTTGATTGTAGAAACCAATGATTTGGTTGTTTCTGTGGAAATATGTCTATCCAATAAGGAGTTCAGTCGCCAAGAGGTCCTGCTTTTCTTGAATCGCCACAACAGCTAACTGTCAGTGCATTCTCAAAGAATACACAGAATGGCTCAAACACAGATATGGCCTATTACACTATCAGTACTGTCCACCTAGCCAGGTAATGAAAGTAAATTTTAAATTGATTTTAAAAGCTTGCAAGACAGCTGATTTCATTATCTGAATGATTTTTTTTGCAGTACTCATATGGTATTGGAAAACTTTCCTCACAGAGCAATACAACTAGCCAGCTAGCTTTGAAGCTAGCTGTCTCCTGAAATGTTATGCGTTGTCTAAGGAATCTGCAGTGAGCTGCCTAGATACAGTAACTTGGCCTCTTTGGCTTTGATCGTGTGCTAAATTGTTAATTGTCTCAGTTAATTTTTTTTAAAAGTCAGGTTAAAATTCTCAGCTCAGTTTTTTAATGCTTAAAATCATAGGGAAATTGCTGCTTGGGTTCTACAATATCACAGCATGACGAAATAATGTGATTATAAATATTACCTACCTACCTAAATATATACTACCTGAGCTGAAAATGTTGTTAGCTGAGCCTTGCATTTAATGTCATGTTTGAGTGATTGATCCTGAAAATGGAAAAAAAATGCTGATACTGTTTTTCTGTATTATGTCTGTCTTTAGTATTTAATCCCGTGTTGTTTCATTTTTTTTCCCATGCGTCTGCGCCAAGGATGTGGCTGGCCTACTACAGGAGTTCAAAGCCTCAGATATCTTGCTAGGCGCGATTGCCAAGTCACGAAGTCCAAGGCTCACGGTCAGTAAGCCGGCTTGGCTTTTCACACCAACTGCATAAGTAGACCCAACGATTTTTAATATGGGCAATACCAGTCCATTCCTAATATCCTAGTGGCAACATCAGTCTCCGCAGTGCCTACTTTACAAAAACGAAAGATAATCTGGTACTTGTGCTTGTCAGTGGCTACAGCTGAGCACTGGTACACTACAAAAAGTGTTTGCGTGATTTGCCAAATTCCGCTTCAGTGCAGTTCTTATAGCAAGTCAGTTCTTCGCTGAGAAATAAGCCTCAGTGTGGCTAAGAATGTCAATGAAAGTGTCACCGTCATCCCCAGGAACAAATTGTGTCCACACCAGCATGCTTCGCCGAGCTAAATGGAAAATCCAAAACTGAAGACGACGATCCAAACGATTCTTGTCCTGGTGCCCACCCTGAGGAGGGCTGTAAAATTATTTAAGTCCTCCAGTCTTGACACTGGTTTATCTGAAATTGAGATGCGTCACCACTCTGACCTGGTGCCACCTGAGAATGTCACTGAAAATGTATGAAAAGACATGACAGACTCATTGTCTTAATGAACGTTAAACTCTGAATATGTAGCAAACAAACAAAAAAGAATAATAAATTCATATGTTTAACAATGGCTCCACCACCTTGGTCTGTCAGAAAGACTGCCCTGGCGTTCAGTGCCAGTATTAAAAGAAACCATTTTGGTAAAAAGGTCATCACAGATTTGCCAAAGGGAAAACATCAGAAATCATTGTCAAGAGAAGTGGAGGGAACTAGCCGTTCAGTTCTACAGTAAGGATGAGTACACTAGACTTGCGCCGGGAATGAAAGATTTTGTTGTTGTGTTGGATATTCAAAGCGCATGAGCAGTAGAGACTGATTATGTGCCACTGACGTCCAAGGCTCTGTTTCGTCGCACAACCACTTCATTGGTTTGGTCTCGGTATCGGGTTCGAAGGCGTAGCAGCCTACAAGCAGGTTCACATTTCTGTGACAGAAGCACTTCGCTGCCGAATTGAAACCACCTTCTCAAAGCTTTGTATGTGCAAAGAGAGTTTCCATTGATGCAGATTTTACCGTAATATTTCACCTCATAGAGGGAAAATGCAAAGATCACTGGTTTTATGCTGTGGACTATGAAAATCATGAAAATTGACGAACCTAGATTGGCTAAATGGCTTCCTGTAATTTATGTTGTTGTAGCTGGTGGTTCTAGAGGGGTTTCCAGCAGGTTTAGTGTTACCATGGAAGTATGGCAATTGTGAATTTGGTAATTGTTGATTGAATTGTTTATCGTTTTATGAACCTGAGAAAAGAGAAGTTCTGACTTGACTTATAGTAGTAGAGGTAAAATGAAATGTAAAAATTACTCGTCATCTCTCTTTTTCGCGCAGGAGATTTGTGTGGGAATCTTGGGGAACATGGCCTGCTTCCCTGAAACGTGTCTGTCCATCAGCCAGAATGAGGATCTGGGGTAAGCCAAAATGGAGCGCTTTACGATCTCTCGTATTTATTCATACGTTATTTACGGTATCTACTGATTGCAAACACTCTGAGGACAGTGGACGGTATTAAATGCATGCGTGACGTTCTGATTAAAATGAATCTTTGCCAAACATGCTAATAGTATTTTAAAAACCGTAGCAGCAATTTCTGTTTTAATTTACTCATGTTGAGCCGGCTAGCTTGAGCGTGACATCTTGTTTTTTAACTTTTCATTCAAATTAAGCGCTTTCTCTTTGAATCTCACAACGCTACTAATGACACAGTGTTAATAATATCAGTAAACAAACAAATGTCGGGCACCGAAAGGTGATTTGGTGAAAGAAGCAGGAGTATTTTGTTATGGTTCAAGTCTGGGTCATCGCCCATTGTGATATTTTAAAAATGCATGCGGTATATGTTATTTAAACCCAACTTGGGGCAAGGCACAACATGCTACACAGGATAGGACCAGATGAAAGCAGATAGTTGCAGCCTTATGTTCCACGAAGGGAACGAAGAGGATTAAGTATGTTATTTACTGCATTTTTGGCTCTTTTCTTTTCTCTGTGTAAGAAACACAGAATCCTTTGTAAACGCAACCTCTGTGGTTCAGATGAGTGTTTGGGACTCACAGGAGTTCCGTTGTAAGCACAGAGATGCATACTCGGCTAGACGGGAAAGCAGGCCCTCTGCCAACCTAAGCTGTAAAGCAGGTGCGTACTGCGCATGTTGAGCGCAAAACATTGGGCTCCCCCAGAATGTGAATGCTGATATCAGACTTTTGAAGGCAAAATAAAACTTCCACAATAGTATTTTGAAAACCGATTAACGGATGGCTGCATTTTATATGAAGAGCACATCGTGAAAATTAATTTTTGTAAGTATCCTCCAGTAACTTCTGGACCAAGAACATTTCACAAACTGCTACAAATAATGACATTTCTGTTCACAAAAATTGACCAATGAGGTTTGCTGAAATCACCTTTTGTCATCGACATTGAATTCAATGGGCAGCACGCGATTTCCTGTTGCTTTTAAGGCTTCACAACTTTGGCCCCTCTGACGCTATCTAGTTTCTGTGCTTGCTCTATGGTGCGAAGCAGCGGATAGATTTCATAGTTAATTTTGACTCCCTTGTTCCTGGGCAACGTGCCCAAGATCGATTCTGAAAATGTTGCAGTGCTAGCATGTGGCTTTTGTTTTTCCCCCACAGGGTGGTGCTGTTGCTTCTCCTGGGGGATTCAGACCCTCCAACAATCTTGGAGACAAGCAGGTGGGTCCGGTGTGTTCATGTGCAAAGACTACTTCATGACAAACAAACCAAAAAAGATAACTGAGCATCACATCTGCACTGCATATATTAGTATTTATACTATTGCCAGACAGTTAACTAGATCCATACAGTCAGGATTTTTTAACTGTTTGTGTGTGCTTGTGTGTAGATTGCTGCTGACATGTCTGGCCCAGCCCAGTGTCGCCCCCATCTGGTTGGAAAGGGTACAGCAGCAAGCGTCGGTGTGTCCCAGTCTGTGTTTCATCATGTGCAGCTCCACTAACGGTACAGTTATGACTTGCCTGCAGACCTGGGTCAAATACGTATTTGTTTTGGATTCATATACTTTTCTACACTTTACTGATCTTGTCTGGTGTATTGGAACCTATTAAATACTCTCAAAAAGAGCAAACCCCGCCTGTTGGCAGGCTCAGTTACAGCAGGCAAGATCAATAGAGCACAGAAAAGTATTTGAATCCAAAACAAATACGTATTTGACCCTGGTCTGCTTACCCGAGCCTCAGTCCCATTTTACCGTCAGTTTCTGGCTGTCCCCAAACCGACCCGTCTACGTGTCTGTCTGTGCGTGTGTCCAGTGGATCTGCTGGTGAAGGTGGGGGAGCTGGTGCACAAGCTGTTTGACCTGGATGAGGAGCTGATGAAGAGCTGGGTCTCTGCACGCCCCAGCGAGGCGGATACCGGCAGCCAGCTGCACATCGCCCCCTCTCTGCTGGAGGCTGCCAAACAAGTCAGGTGTGCAATTAGCCCAGAGTTCTGCATCATAGGGGATGCACAGTGCTGTATGAGTAATTAGCCCAGATTTCTGCATTATAAAGACTATGAGGCACAGCGATAGATGTGTGTATGCGTGTGCACGTGTGTGTGTGCGCGCGCGCATGCGTGTGCACGTGTCTCTGTGTGTGCGCGCGCATGCGTGTGCACGTGTGTGTGTGCGTGTGTGCCTGCGTGCATCCGTGTGTGTGTTTCACAAACGTCTCCCCTTTTGAACAGGCTGGAGAGTACTGAAGGTCTGGAGGTGTACCTGCATGTTCTTCAGCTACTCACAACTGTGGATGAGGGAGTGCAGGCTTTGGGTGAGAGAACTCTGCTCTTACTAACACGCATGACTGAACCACACTTCTGTGTGTGGTACTGTTGAGTTCAGTGTTAATATGTAATGTGTAAAGTCTTGTGCCCCCTAGTGGAGTTGTGTGGTACTGTTGAGTTCATTGCTAATATGGATGTGTAAATGTGTGCGCCCCCTAGTGGAGCTGGCTGGTACTGGCGAGGAGGTGTGGGCAGCGCTGTGCGAGGTGGTGTGTGAGGATCTGTGCCAGCCAGACGACCCCCCCGTCGTCCTGCAGGAGCAGAAGGGGCGTCTTGCCCCCGCCCTGGCCGTGCTCTCCACCCTGTCTGCCTGCCCGGACCAGGAGTACAGCCAAACCCACCGCAGTACGGTCGCTTACTCTCCCCACTACGCACGGAAACAGCCTTGGGTTCCACAAGGGATTGCTTTTAAGGAGCTTAGAAATGTGTGTAGTATAGTATAGTACAGTGTAGCACAGTGGGTAAGGAACTGGGCTAGTAACTGAAAGGTCATGGGTTCGATTCCCGGGTAGGACACTGCCGTTGTACCCTTGAGCAAGGTACTTAACTTGCATTGCTTCAGTGTATATCCAGCTGTATAAATGGATACAATGTAAAAATGCTGTGTAAAAGTTGTGTAAGTCGCTCTGGATAAGAAGGTCTGCCAAATGCCTGTAATGTAATGTAATGGTCTCCGGTCCTGGAGAGCTACAGGGTCTGCTGGTTTTTTTTTTCACCTTAGAGGGATTAGACCGTCTGCTAAATGCCTGTAATGTAATGAAATGAGCGCATGTATATCATTTATCCCAAAAGCAAGACGGTGCATTACTCTCATCCATAAAACATTTGATTCCGTTGTATCTCAAGAAAGGTTTCAGTGAGTTCAGTTAGTTCAGTTCAAAATCCTGTTTATCTGAATTTCTTGATCTTGTATACTTTTGGCATGTGAGATGTGGTCATAATCTAAGGTATGTTGAAGTATAGCGCACACTAGGGGTAGGAATTTAGAACTAAATTGTGTGTTTTTTTTTATTTTTTATTTTTAAATCTTTTGTTTGTCAGTCTGTCTCATCACTGCCCTGTGCTCTCGCTTCTGGGCTAGTGCTCGTTACGTAACCAGCTTGTGGAGAACACGGAGCCCTATATATAGACATGAGGCCGTAGCAGGTGCAAACCAAGCATGGAATTGGACTCATCAGGTGTTGTTTTTGAAATCCCCCCCCCCCCCCCTTCAAGCTTTCAGGAAAAGCACTTAAGCCTGCTGATTGGCTTTTGTGTTGACAGGAAATACTTCTTGTTCCTCAGGGGTGAGCGTGCACTCGTCGAGAAACCATCTGGCGAACGGAATATGCACAAGTGCTTACTCGAGCGAAGATACGTAGCGAAGCACATGTCCCAATTGGCCGTAATACTAACTCTAGATGGTTATAGGGAATCGTGCAGGTGGGAGAATTGTTTATTTTTTAATTTGAGGCCAGTGGTTTCTGTTTTTCTGTCTGCAGATATACCTGCTGTCCTCGTGCTGTATGGAGTTAGCAGCTACAGTTTTGGCATCATATTGACATTGCTACAGTACATGACAGTGCTGTGCACTTGTTGCGTACTTCCTGTGTTTTGCTTGCAAGCGAAACTTCCAGGTCATTACAGGCAGTATATCAGTTTGTCAAAAGCACTTAAGATCATCTGCTTTGCAAGTGTGTGAATGCTAAATTAATGGAAAAACAGGCTCGGTGGTGTTTTCCAATGACAATGATCTGTGGTCTGTAGTGTAGTTTTCTGGTCTGGTTGTGTGTTGTGGGATATGCAGTGATCTGTGGTCTGTGTTGTAGTTTTCTGGTCTGGTTGAGTGTTGTAGGATATATAGCAATCTGTTGTTTGTATTGTAGTTTTCTGGTCTGGTTGTGTGTCATGTGATATGTAGTAATCTGTCTGTATTGTAGTTTTCTGGTCTGGTTGGGTGTTGTGGGAAATGCAGTGATCTGTGGTCTGTGTTGTGTAGATCTGCCTCTGCTTGGGACCCTGCTGCGAGTGCTGCAGTTCCTTAGTGAGTGCCAGCAGAGGGCGAGAGAGGGCCAGGGTGAGGCGAGCTCGGGAAACGGATTGAAAGAGGAAAATGACGAGCAGATGTTGGCCTTGAGGGAGACGACTGTGGAGTTCCTGGCCAGTATGCTCACAGACATGACCAAGGTAAGCCTGGGGAGCTATGTGTGTTATATATCAGACTATATAGTGGTGTGTTTGTCTCAGGGGGCAGATCTATACGGTGGTGTGTGTTTACATGTGTGTGGTGTAACACGGTCCACTGGTGTGTTTGTTATATGTGAGAATAAGGTGTATGTGCACGTCTTGTATGTCAAGATAGTGTGTTTGTTATACATCAGTGCAAAGTGTGTTTGTGTCTTTTATCTGTCAGTGTGTAGTATGTTTGTGTGTCTTGTATACCAAGGTAAATGTATGTCTCTGTGTGTGGTGTGTTTCTGTGTATATCAGAGTAAAGCATGTTTGTGTGTATATCAGGTTAAAGTGTTTTTGTGTGTGTGTTGTATATCAGGGTAAAGTGTGTTTGTGTGTATGTCAGGGTAAAGTGTGTTTGTGTGTGTGGTATTTCAGGGTAAAGTGTGTTTGTGTGTGTGTTGTATATCAGGGTAAAGAGTGTTTGTGTGTGTTGTATATCAGGGTAAAGTTTGTTTGTGTGTGTGTGGTATATCAGGGTAAAGTGTGTTTGTGTGTATATTGGGGTAAAGTGTGTTTATGTGTGTTGTATATCTGGGTAAATAGTGTTTGTGTGTGTGTTGTATATCAGGGTAACGAGTGTCTGTGTGTTGTATATCAGGGTAGTGCGTGTGTGTGTGTGTGGTATATCAGGGTAAAGTGTGTTTGTGTATGTTGTATATCGGTAAAGTGTGTTTGTTTGTTTGTGTGTTGTATATCAGGGTAAAGTGTGTTTGTGTGTGTGTGTGTGTGGTATATCAGGGTAAAGTGTGTTTGTGTGTGTGTTGTGTATCAGGGTAAAGTGTGTGTGTGTGTGTGGTATATCAGGGTAAAGTGTGTTTGTGTGTGTGTTGTGTATCAGGGTAAAGTGTGTTTGTGTGTGTGTTGTGTATCAGGGTAAAGTGTGTGTGTGTGTGTGTGTGGTATATCAGGGTAAAGTGTGTTTGTGTGTGTGTTGTGTATCAGGGTAAAGTGTGTGTGTGTGTGTGGTATATCAGGGTAAAGTATGTTTGTGTGTGTGTGTGGTATATCAGGGTAAAGTGTGTTTGTGTGTGTGTGTGTGTGTGTGGTATATCGGGGTAAAGTGTTTGTGTGTGTTATATTTTAGGATGCCATGTCCGAGTTGCTGAAGAAGGGGCATCTCAGTGAACAAACCTGCCTCGCTGCAGCTCGGAGTTTATTGCCTGATCACAGATCTGAGGTTTGTCCTCTACAATATACAATGCGCAACATGCTACAACATACTACAACGTCACAACCAAAAAACATACACACTACATCTCCCTCTGTCACGACCCAAAAACCCACACAACACGCAGAAACGTACTCTGTCACAACCAAAAAACACACACAACACGCAGCAACGTATTCTGTCACAACCAAAAAACCCTCTACACGCTGCAACGTACTCTGTCACGACCAAAAAACCCACACAACACGCAGCAACGTATTCTGTCACAACCAAAAAACCCTCTACACGCAGCAACGTACTCTGTCACAACCAAAAAACCCACACAACACGCAGCAACGTACTCTGTCACAACCAAAAAACTCTACACGCCGCAACGTACTCTGTCACAACCAAAAAACACACACAACACGCAGCAACGTACTCTGTCACAACCAAAAAACACACACAACACGCAGCAACGTACTCTGTCACGACTAAAAAAACACACACTACATTTCACTGTCACGACCCAAAAGCATACACAGCACTTTCAGTCCCAGTGACTCTCAGCCTGACTGAAACACACACTATTTCCCTGCCCGTGAGATCAGGTGGGACGACGGAGTACCTCAGGTGTGTGAGTGTAGCTGTGTGTCTGTCTGTATCAAGTGATCGTCATCTGTGTGTGTGTTGGGATTAAGTGCATTTGGTGTACGTTGATGTGAAGTGTGTTACAGTGTGTTGTATGCCTGGGATACTTTGTGTATGCATGCATGCGTGTGTGTGTGTAAGTGTATGTTTGTACTACTATCCTTGTGAGGACCAAATGTCCTCACAAGAATAGAAAGATGAGGAAAATTACAGGAAGTGAGGACATTTTGCTGGTCTTCACAATTTCAAGAGGCTGTTTTAGGGTTAAGACTTAGGGTTAGGGTTAGGCATGTAGTGATTAGGGTTAGAGGTTACGGAATGAATGTAGTCAATGGAAATCGGTCAAAAGTCCTCACAAGTATAGCAATACATACGTGTGTGTGTGTTTGTGTGTTTGTGTGTGTGTGTGTGTGTGTGTCTGTCTGTCTGTCTGTCTGTCTGTCTGTCTGCGTGCGTGCGTGTCTGTGTGTGTGTGTCTGTGTGCGTGCGTGCGTGTCTGTGTGTGTGTGTGTGTGTGTCTGTGTGTCTGTGTGTCTGCGTGCGTGCGTGCGTGCGTGCGTGCGTGCGTGCGTGTGTGTCACAGACGAGCTCCAGGCTCAGGCTTCTGTTTATCTGTGGCAGGTGCAGCACATGGCGGCCTTGCTGTCGGAAGCTCAGTCCAGTCTAGCAGACGCGCTGAGACGGAACTTTCCGGACCTGAGCTCCTGAGGGTGGCGGGTAGCCCCGTTCTCTCCCCTCCCAGCAAGGAGGGGCACTCTGGGGCCCCTGTGCGATCCGCAGATATCTCCCGGACCCCCTGGCATCTCCGTGGGCATCTCAATGGCCAGCCCTGCAGGGCGTGGCAGTACCTAGGTGGAAAGCACTCCCCAGAAAAAGCACCCACCCCACCCACCGTTTATCCCGCAGATACGCCCCCCCCCGAATTTCTCTTAACTCCCCTCATCCTGCAGATCAGGTGACCTGTGCAGTGAGGTGCGGAGAACAGCCCATTCCCAACTGCGTCCCGAATCTTCAGTCCTCCGCAATCCCAAGCCAAGGGCAAAAACCTGAGGCACAGGCGGATTGCATTCTGGGAGTTCAGTGCGCATGCAGACGCACGCATGCGCGGACACACGGACCTGCTCACACACACACACACGCGCGCATACTCACTGTAACATACCGCAGAATGCTCCTTTCGATTAATGGAGTTCTTTGCGAGTCGATTGGTCAACAGGGGACAACGGAAGTCTATCCCACCGGTCGAAGTCTCAGACTTTGGGGTCCCCGCTCCCATTTTCTACGTAATGCTGTCAACGTTAAAAATCAGCGGACGGTTGAACTGGTAGTTGTTTCCCCTCTTGGATTTTAGTCTGGAAGTTGACCTGTCCGTTTCACCCCCAATGGGCAAACAACCAGTGCTAATAGCCATCCACCACAACTCACCACAGTCCCCACTACTGGAGACCCATTGCATTTGCTGGCTTAGGTTTCTAGGTTTCCTTCTATGATCCGGGGTCTGGTTCCCTCCCAAGCTGGACTACAGTTAAAGATTTTCACAAACCTGCACAGTCCGCAGCTGCAGACTGTGGATTTATCATAAACGTCAGTTAAACGAAACGACTGGGCTGGCATGAAATCCCGAAACGGATCGGCCCTTGCTCGCCCCACTCGGCATCGCACCTTCCATGGCGAAACTGAGCCGGTTCCCAGGCTGGCCTTTCTCCTGTTTGTTGAAGTTGTTCCTTGTAGGATTGCCAAAAGAACACATTTGTTTGCAGTGTGTGCATACAAAATGTATTGGCCTTGCTAACAAAGCTTTTGTGTAATTAAAAGTTTCATAGTGTTCTCGCTGTTCCTGGTGTGATTTTTTCTTTTTTTTTTTTTCAAGCAGGCGATACATTTTCCATTTGTTGTCATTTTTAAATGTGCTTTTTTTTTTCCAGTGCCTGCCGTTCGTAAGCATCTTCAAAGATGTAAGTGTGCACCGAAACATTGTACTCTATTTGTGGCTGAAATTTGATGCTTAAACATATTCACCTTCACATTCATAGTGTCTCCTCCATCATACATTTAATCCAGAGGGTGCATTCATTTATTAACTATACAGTACTTTGCAAAGGTTTTTTTTTTTCCCCCCCCATTTTCAGACAATAATGCAGGAAACTTATTTTAACAGAGAACTAGAGAAAAGCCTTCCCCATTACATATATATCAGATTTATCAGTATTTGTGCACTCTTTTTTTTTTTGATGACACAACTATGCTGTGGTTCCGGAAGGTTGTGTAGCTGAACTACTGAGAAAAGTGGAACACGGGAAGAAAATGTTCAGTGGCACCCCAAAACCGGACGCCTGAGACGTGGGGTAAAGTGTGACTGACGGAGCAGTCTAAATTTGAGATTTTCAGTAGTAAGAGAGGGCGGGATGTACACTGCTGAGGGAACGAAAGGTCTCAAAGCCACGTCTACAACCATCGTTCAAGCATGGCGGAGGGTTGTCCTGGATTCTGTCTTAACCGAAGGAAATAATCCGGCCAGGTCAGGTCACAGAGTCATTTAGCAATACACTCTTTAGTTGATCAAATAGGAGAAACCATTCAAGCACTCATCACTGAGCTGGTGAAGAGTCTCAAACTTCTTTTTACGCCTCTCTCCTTTATAAACTCCTCAAAAAAAAGTTTGGAAATTTGTGTTTGGTCGATCATATCTCTGTTGTTACTGTATTATTAGCATTGTATCATATCTCATAAAAAACACGTTTTCAACGTACAAAAATGTCAAGTTACTCACACATACAAGACATACACCGTCTATAACTCATTCATTCAGACTGCCAAAATCCAGGCCTGCCATTAAAAGTATTGATATCCAAATGACGCCAAGTTACGGTACTACAAACAATATAGGCTATCTTGCCTCACCAAAATTAAATAAGATGTATTCCAAAGTAATGCTACCCAATATTTCTTCAATTCTGAGGGATCTGGAGCTCAGAGACAACGAGCTGCAGGATTCAGGAGTGACAGCGCTGTCTGCTGGACTGGAGGACCCACACTGTAAACTGCAGAGAATGGGGTGAGTACAAACACAAACCCCTTCAATAAATTAGGGCTACAATGTGACTAAATACAACACTGATGTCAATGTTTCTAATGTGAAAACAGACACTCCACAGAACTGAAACCGAATGTTCCTGTTCTTCCTCTTGGTAGAATTTAGCCGCGTTTCCACCAAAATTACCCGGAACTTTCAGTCCCAGGAACTACTTTACCAGGAACTAAAAGGTTCCTTCAGCCAATGGTTGTCTGCGTTTCCACCGGGGTCTAAAGTACCGCAAAGATTAGGCAAATTAGCCCACTGACTTTGTCGTCGGTCCATCTGTCATATGATTTCTTCTGTAACCCCATACTACCACCGAAGTAGCCTACATTATTTTCTAATAACTGGGACAGCCCGGAGGGGTTTATTCCACATATATACAACGGGTTACCAACAATGACTATATATGGTTACTTTTGTATTTATTGATTTTCATATATCCTCTCAAACACATTCATTAACAGCAGAAAACATGCACACGTTGTAAACAATTTGCTGTTTTATTACTTTCTCGTCGTCAATTCCATATAGGCTAATCGCAAAATGACAAGAATAGAACGAAAACTCGGACTTGCGTGAAAATGTAAATTAGTAGTGGTACAGCCACCGTTTGCTTTCCTTCGAAGTTACTGCTAGCCGAGCAGCGAAGTGTGCCCTCCAGATGCGAACCATGCACCATAAATGAGTCCATAGTCTTCCTGGTCTTTTCGTGGAATTGAAAAATGGCAGTAAAGTTGAGTAAAATTACGGAAGTCTGAAAAAGCTAAAGGGAAGATTACTAGAATTAACCTGTTATTTTACCCGGTAAAAAGTGCGGAAGGTGATTTCCAGTTTGCTTGTACTGTATCACCAATGTTAATTATGCAGAACTACCGCATACCTCACATAACTGTATCAAACGTTTTGAGTCAATTAAACGGGCTAACAAAGAAAATCCGGAAGAAAATATTCAGCAACCGAATTAATCCGTTTGAATGTTTTGGTAGCCTACGTAATATACTGTCCCAGCACGAATGCTTAGCATTTTATAAAATGAATACTAAAGCAAGAAAAGAACAGAAGAGCACACGTTATAATTCCAAGACGTTGACAGGCTATAACCAAAAGTAGGCTACTGCGCCGCATAACATACAAGTTTGATTTGAAGTTATTATGAAAATAAATTGGTTTGCCGCTGCATATTTTCAAACATGGCGGGTAATGGCGGAAAATAAATACAACACAAATGCTACGAGTACTCGACCAATAAGAAATGTTCAGCGCTGCAAGCTCCACCCAAAAGGTTCCTGTACTTTCGGAAAGTACTACCCCCCGAGCAGGAACGTTTTGGGGGGTAAAACAAAGCCCCCAGAACTAAATTTAGACCCTAGTTCCTGCGGTGGAAACGCACTGAGTTCCTCAAAAGGTTCCTAGTTCCGGGGTATAGTTCCTGCGGTGGAAACGCGGCTTTAGACTACACAAATGAATGAAGAAAATTAATTGGTCCTGTTCACTGAACTGTAGTGGGGTGTAAACTCAAATGTGTTTGATAATGACTCATTCCACATTCATGTTATTTTAGTTTAACACACACAGCCCTGTTAGTTTATATTATATTACACTACATTTATTTGCCAGACGCTTTTATCCAAAGTGACGTACAATAAGTGTGTATAAAAGGTAATTGGAACAACTACAAAACACAGGTCCGATAAGGTACAATACTTTGCACAGTTATTCATAGCCATGAACACATTAAGTCTAGTTCACACAGTGAACATCACTCTCACCTAACCTATGCTAAGTCAAATTAGGAGGCATTACAAGCAACATCTAGACAACATCTAGATGATACAAGGCACAATAAGTGCTGGATGGAGGTACATGTAACATGAGTGGCAAAGGAGGTAAATGTGTAGAAATAGGGTGATTTAAGTGATAGAAATGATCTACAGAGTGGTGATAGCTAGTCCAGGTGTAGTCTGAAGAGATGCATCTTCAGACCACGGCGGAAGATGGGTAGTGAGGGAGAGGTTCGTAGAGGAACAGGGAGTTCGTTCCACCACTGGCTAGGGTGGAGAAGCTCCGTGGTAGATGTTGGAAAACATGGGAGCCACAGTTCTACCCTTCTGAGGTGTCTCACATTGTAGTGGGACAGCTGCAGATAGGATTGATTGTTTACCACCACACTCAGTTAAATTGACCTTTTATCACACCCTTTGTGCTACATCCTCTCCCTTTGGTATGCAGTATCCTCTACCCCCTACTTCAGTCCAACTTCCCCACACCTTGTTTCTTCCCCCCCCCAATGTCTGATTACCTCGCCCCCCCCCCTTCCCCATGATGTGTTTAAAGATAACCATTTGGCCCTTTGTTTCCTTGAAGGAACAGGGTATAAGTATTCACTGTCTCCGTCATTTGTCGGTTCTGTGTTTATCTGTACTTGGGTAACAGACCCACTAGTTCCTTTGCTACATTAAACAACCTATTTTGAAACGAAGACGTGCCTGCATTTATTTTTCTACTTACAAAAGTACGGCGGAACAAATCGAACTCTTAAAAATTCCACAGTAGAGACAAGATTGAACCCTTTACCCGGATGGCAGGGGGTGCAAGGCAGTGCTCAAGTGGGCGTATAGGATTTAATCATTTGCTGTAAGTAGACGGGGGCAGTCCTGTTGGCAGCAGTGTAGGTGAGGGTCAGGACACTGAACCTGCAGTGACTGGTAGCCAGTGGAGTGACCTCAGCAGGGGATAACTTGGCAAGGTTGAAGACAATTAATGTGTGTAAGGTGTGTAACACACTGCTATGTGTTTGACACACACAGCCCTGTTAGTTTATATTAATGTGTGTGAGGTGTGTAACACACTGCTATGTGTTTGACACACAGCCCTGTTAGTTTATATTAATGTGTGTAAGGTGTGTAACACACTGCTATGTGTTTGACACACACAGCCCTGTTAGTTTATATTAGTATGTGTAAGGTGTGTAACACACTGCTATGTGTTTGACTCACACAGCCCTGTTAGTTTATATTATTGTGTGTAAGGTATGTAACACACTGCTGTGTGTTTGACACACACAGCCCTGTTAGTTTATATTAATGTGTGTAAGTTTTGTGTGTCCTTCTCTCTGCAGGCTGTCAGGCTGTAGAGTCACACAGCGAGGCTGTGATTCTCTGGCTTCAGCTGGTGTTCAAACCCCTCACACCTGAGAGCGCTGGACTTGGGATACAATCACCCAGGAGACTCAGGAGTGAGAGCACTGTCTGCTGCTAAACTGGAAACACTCACACTGCTGTAAGTACAGAGAGTTTCCACACTGCACCTCACACACACACTCACACACACACACACAAAAGGAGTTGGGGGGGGGGGCATGGAGGGCACTGTTCAAACCAGTGTTACTCAAGAGGGTTGGGGATCTCCTGTGGAGGGTGCTGCAGGGGATCACTGCAGTAAATAAGATCTCATAAAAAACACGTTTTCAACGTACAAAAATGCCAAGTTACTCACACATACAAGACATACACCGTCTATAACTCATTCATTCAGACTGCCAAAATCCAGGCCTGCCATTAAAAGTTTTCATATCAAAATGATGCCAAGTTACGGTACTACAAACAATATAGGCTATCTTGCCTCACCGAAATTAAATACGATGTATTCCAAAGCAATGCTACCCAATATTTCCTCAAAGGAGGCTATATTGAGGAAAGTCGTGTCTACAATAATTTTTAACTGAAAGTCGTCTTTTAAAAACTACTGGTGGCCTAAATAAATTTAATACATTTATTTTTAATAAGAAGTTAATCATTTTTAAAATATGTGTTGTGTTTACTCAAGTTAATTTTGTGTAATGTTGCACTTTGTCTAAAGATCTGAAACCATTCAGTGTGACAGATATGCAATAAAAGAGGAAATTGGGAAGGGGGCTATTTGCTTTTTCACGGAACTGTAGTTTACCTTTTTTGTTTTTGCTCAACTTGACCAGTAGAGACATTCCTGTAGTTTTAAACGTCCATTAATTTGCTTGGAAGGGAGGAATTAAGTTTAAGGAGAATAGATTAATGCAAACGAATGACCACTGAGACCAAACCACTGGATACTAAAACAGCCACCATCTCTTCAAAATGGAGTCAGCGACCCCATAATGCAATTCTCCACTGTGGTTGTAACCAATGGCTTCAGCCTTTTAAACATGTAACAAAAAAGGTACACAACTTCGAAATGGGTAAGAAGCGAGAGGTATTCTTAATTTATCTGCATTTTCGGTTCACATTTACTCTGTGTTACCTTTCAGCATGGTCAGCCACTTTATTTTCAGCGTTTATTGTTTTTGTACATACTTTAGCCCCATGGGCTAAGTTTCGTTAGAAGTGTTAGACATTTGATGCTGCTGGATCAAACTTGTTTTCCCACTGGGCTGCTGTTCAACAAACCCAAATGCTTGCCAACTAAAAAAAAAAAAAAAAAAAGGCACCAAAAAACCAGGTGCACATCACACAAAGCCATCATTGATATAACTGAGTAATGTCTTCAGAGGGGAGGCCTAATAAAACCTCCTAACAAGGGACAAGGGAGGGAGGTCTGGACGTACGGACAGAAGACAGGTGGACAGATCAAAGCCACAGTCTGTGCGTCTGTGGAAGAGGAAGAGCGTGTGCCAGGTGACATTACCACTGTGTTGCGTCCTGGACCTGTCAGAGCTGCTGTTGTGGGAAGGTGCACTGTCCATCAAGTGCTGAGTTAAACAACAAAGGACAGCATAATGGTGTAATCACAGAGAGCCGGGCTGAATTCAGGCAGCAGGGCCTGAGTTGTACAGGCGTGTCAGAGCCTAAACAAAGCCGTAATCAAATTCTGATCTCCACGATCTCTTTTTCCCAAAACGTGTAAACCATAGTTTTAAAACTACCCACTGAAATCTCGGTAAAACTCTGCTGTAGTCTTATGACATCATTTAAGTTTACATTTCAGCGTAGGGCATTGTTAGCACTTTGTAATTTCATTTAATTTCACTGCACTGTTTTTTTTTTTCAGGCCGTGTTCCTGTATCTCAAATCCAAGTTTGATCCAAGTAGCATTTCCCGTCGTGCAAGTGGGCTTGTTTCTACTAATAATTATCTTCTTTCTCCCGTTACTGCAGAGTGGGGCTACCCAACCCATGTCTTGGAAGGTTACTGGCAAGGCTGGTTTTCTTTTCCACCTGAAAAACTTTTACAGTCAGCAACCAGTTCAGACAGCGATACCAGGTGAGGAGAGGTGAGGTGACTTAAGTTAATTTTGGTGATCGCTAAACTCGCCAAACTGGCGAAGAAAAACTTTGCTGACGTTTATTGGATTGTTAATCAAAGTAAAGGACAGTCAGGCCTTTCTAATTTCTTTATTATCTAGGAATGGTTTGTCTTTACCAGTTGTCCAACTCACCTGATTACAAGTCCTTAAATAAATATGGAATATATATTATTTGTAATAATGTTTGTTTCTGACAAAATGTGGCATTATGAGGCTAAATTTCCCCATCGCTGAACATTTAATTGAAAGCAATTAACAGGAATTGCACTTAAGGTTGGAGCAAGAATGAACACACACATTCTCCAGGGCCTGGTTTAGTAACATCTTGCAGTGCTATAACAACAGCATCAAGAAAGATATCAGCTGTCAGAATGTCTAATATAGATGCAGTAATAATGACAACAAACATGTATTATATTAGATCCCACTTCTAATTAGTGGCCTTCATTCCCATGTATTTACACTGAGCAGCAGCTGTTGTCCCAGCAAATACAATTATAAGTGCTAGCTAGCTAATTCTCTTTTTTCCCCGCTATCGTGGTATGAATTTAAAGCAAAGCTCAACAATAAATTTTGAAATATAATTTTTACAATACTAAATGCATAGTATATAACAGTGTATGCACACACTGTTCCTACCTCTGTGTACATACACTGGCATTAGGGCCAGTTCATGATGTTTCATAAAACAATGTATTATGTAATATATTATTAAACAAGTCCTCCATGATAAAACAGTGAGCATTAGAAAGTGCGTGTGTGTGTCTGTGTGTGTGTGTGTGTGTGTGTCTGTGTGTGTGCGTGTTTGTGTGTGTGTGTGTGTGTGTGTGTACGTGCGTGCGTGTGTGCATGCGTGTGTGTATGTGGGTGCGTGTCTGTGTGTGTGTGTGTGTGTGTGTGTGTGTCTGTGTGTGCGTGTCTGTGTGTGTGTGTGTGTGTGTGAGTGTGTGTGTGTGTGTGGGAGACGTGGGGAAAAGCAGGTTGGGGAGGGGGAGAGGAATCACTGCCCTGCTACACCAGCTCTCCCAGGCTCAGGGAGGAGGAAGTTCAGTTCACAGCGCGTTGCAGGTGGAGCAGGCCTGCCCGGCACAGGTGATGCGCTTGATGAGATCACAACAGGCTGCCTTCGGATTGGCCGGCTGTGTGAGAGAGAGAGGGAGGGAGAGAGAGAGACAGAGAGTCATAGGTCATTCGCAGCAGGGAAGCTCACACGTGTACGCACTCACCTGCACCCATGCACACACTCACACGCTCTCACACATGCACGCGTGCACAAACATGTCTCTCTCTCTCACACAGGCACACACGCGTGCCATCACTTACACACATTATCACACAGGCAAACACTCTCACACAGACGTGTAGACACACATATGCACTCACACACATTGTCACACAGGCAAACACTCTCACACAGACATGTGTAGACACACATGCACTCACTCTTAGTCACTAATGCACCCGCAACCCATGCCAACAGACACACGTGCTAGCAGGGTAATGAATCCAGTCAGAGTCTCGAAGCACCCAGAGTTTCTGCCCTCTGTCCTGAGTCAGTATAGCGTGTGGTTCACTTGTGAGGTCACAGAGACAGAACGCAGCACCGCGCTATTGGTGCATGAAATGGGGTGTAGCCCCGACCTCTATAAAGGGGTGCTTCCCAAGCCAGGGTCGAGTTCCAGGGATACCCCCCATCCCCACGAACCCTAAATTAGGGATTGGGAAGTGGCGCACCTTGTGGGGGTGAGGGTATAAAAAAAAAAACTGGTTAAAATAAAAGAGTTAAAGTTAAATAAGGACAAACAGTACAGTGACGGACAAAAGGCTAGCAATACTGAGATAACAAACACCAGACAAGCAGGACACAAGTACAAAATGCAAGAGTAAAAGCACAAAATGAATGACAGGTCGACATACACAGTGCATGGCAATCCTTAAATCAGCCTTCTATGAAGGGGAAGTGAAGAACGGTTCACAAAGGAGCCGCATGTTACAAGCCAAGGCATCCAGTGTTTGTGCTTGTATCTGACTCATGGTTTGAGCAATAGCCTTTGTGAGCCAAACAGAGTTGAGGATTACGTGGGAGAATTCAGGCTATCGGGTATGTACTGTAAAATGTCCCCCTCCACTGAAATAAGCTCACCTTGAGGTATAAACACACTTGGGGGCAACAGTTGATGCCGGTATGATAAAAATGATCACCGTTGGGCACATAATTATGTGCTTATGCATTTCCAAATTTAAACCAAAATTATTGTGCACCGGATACCACTGTATTTGGGCTAAAATGTATATTTGGACAGCTTTGTCCTGATAGGTTTGAACAATTAAGGTTAGCTTTCTGTGTCTTAACTTCATTCTGAATACTCTGTGACTTCTTCCCATTGATAGAGGCAAATGGCTACATATAGAGTTCAAACACTGTTCATAAGGATATACAATAGCCACAGGTCAAAGGGGTGTCACCGGCAGCAGGTCATTTGGGTGTCCCCAGGAAGTTTGATGCAATCTATATTCCTCCCTGGGAACGTTCACACTAGGCCATCACCACACCTCTCAACCTAATACTTAAACCCTCACTTTAGAGTCTTGCGGAAAGCTTGACGTTTCACCGTGTCTCCATTTGCGCATCGAAATATGCGCCTTCTCAGTTGGAAAGTGGTCCTCGGTGTGTTACTTCACCTTTCCCAACTTTGTTCTGCACACAACAAGATGGGCAAGCCTGAACTGAGGAAAACAGGGGCCGTCCCTCCTTTTTTTAAAGCAAAACCTTTTACCAGCAACATACATAATTTTATGTCTGATTGGTACATGGTTAACACATAAGCATATCGCAAGATTTAACAAATCAATGATTGGCTGTGTCTAGTCATACAGCATGAATACTGAATAAGCACACAGTGACCTCTTAGTCTTCAGTGTTACATAATGTAGAAGAAACAGAAAGAAAGAACACACACACATAGACACACAGACAGACGTACATTCAATATTTGTAACTTCTTGTTGGCCTTCTGAGGTTTGGTGCCTGGAGGTGAACAGACCCTGCTGCAAGGCCCAGGACTTTAGTTTTATACAGACTTCTAGTTGTGCTAGAGAAAACTCTCCTTCCTTCAGCATCGTAAAGTCTTTTATACTACAGAGTTGGGCCCCGACAGCCATAGAGAAATCAGATATTTTCTGTCCCACAATCACAGGGTTAGTCCTTTTTTCTGACCACTCGTTACAAGCAGTTTTCACCAGAAGACACAAGATATCAGTATCTGTACATTCTGTTCTTAATTACATAAGCAGTGAGAGTAACACTGAGTGGATGTTTCGTATGCATTCATTGGGGGACTAAAGATGCTACATGAGTCCAACTTTGTAGAACACCTTAAATCATTATAAGCTTAGTGGTGCTACCTTGGCCCGTATCAGTGAATGGCACCAATTCACACGACCTCTGGGTAATACAGGCAGGTATGAATTTCCAGTTTGGCGTGCATGGGATTTCCTTCACTCGCCGATTAAATTACAGCACCAGACAGCTCCCCTGCGGCAATTTGCAGATCTAACAGCTCTTGCTGGTGCTGTCTAACATTTGATAATGAGTGAGATCTGACATGCTTAGGTGGATCTGTCCAAATTCTGAGTTGTGGACTAGCAGTTACTTATAGGCTGTAGCAAACCCTGGAATGAGAGCTAGTTAATTATATTAGCCGGATATTTTGTTAAGAAAATCAGTTGTGATAGAATTGTAGCTTTACACATGTAAACCCACGGATCCCTGATTAATGAATACGAATTTATTATAATTGTATCAATAATTATCTAAATGAAACGACTGAAATGATTGTGTGCATACTATAACATAGCCCATTTCAAGAGAACATGTCAGTGTTTACTTGTGCTCGGCAATGTAGGCTATATGGGTAATGTGGGCTACTGATAAACTATAGCATATATCCGCTTTAGATTCTCGGGAGGAACGCGTACCCGTAACCTACCTTCCAAGTACTGCATTGCCCGATTAACAAGTATAATTCAGAGTTCTCTGATCAACGTAACTTGAATATACAGTGGGCTGTTTTTCCAAGTATATTCCGCTCGAAGATAGTAAATGGAAATAAAGTTTTATTTGCAATTACAGTTAGTTATGCGAAAACGAAGCCGTTCGAAAATATATAATGACTTCGGGCTGTTTGATCTTCGAATTTGTAATTCCATTAAACAGAAATAGAAAAATCATGCATCATGCCTTAATTTCCATATGACACATTCGATGACCCTCGTTTTTCCATGCACTTGAGTTGAATGAGACCGCCCCGTTCACGCTCCACCCTTATAAGCTCATTGTTGATTGTTCATAAATACCGAGGTGCCGTTGGACACGGATAGTTAAATTACCAGAGCAGCAGGTTTAGGCATACAGAAGTATTTAAACATTAGGTGACTTTAACATGTATTCACACAATATTGGTGGGCCGTGTAGAGGAAGATCTTTTGATTCTATGTACCTGTGTTTTGAAGAAACGCGCCAAAACAATGAGGTAGGAACGCATTAATAATGTATTTAAATATTTGCAGAAATCAATATTACCTCTGTATAATATCCGCGCATTTTTATGTCGTTCATTCGTATTCACACTCACACGCACTCGTGTACATGTCTTTATGCACATTTTTTATGCAAATGTATTAATATACAGTTTGAATAAAACAGGAAAATTGAATGTTTAGAATTTCGCACTTAAATACTTTTCTGTGGGATTTTGGTTCGCCAAGGCATTTTAATAATGTGAAAGTGCTTGGAATGCAAACGCGCCACACTTTAGTTAGTAGAGGAAAAAGTCGTTAAATTGTGCTTTCTCGTGATTTATAAAATGTTCGAAGGCAATCAGATAATTATGTTGCGAAAAAGCGCGCAAACACATTTTAATTGTAATCACATTCCAAAAAATTGTGCGCACATTAAGAGGCTTTGTTATTACTTATATTGCGGGTTAATTTCACTAGCACATGGTCTCCAAAAGCAACACAAACAAGTTTTTCTATGCTCTTTGACTTCATAGAGATTTTCCTTTGTTTTGTTAAAACGTCCAAAGGTTGAAGAGAACAAAGACAACAGGAATGTATCCTCAGAAAACGGACACGCAACACTTGCATTATCCCTGAAGAATGAAGCTGGGGGCTTGCTGAAGACGCTGAAGCTTTTCCAGGTAGAGCTGTTGCGGAGTGCCCATGCCGCCTGCGCACTGGCTTTGATGGCTTAATCTGCTTTAATGGCTCAGAATTTGATTAGTCATTTCAGCTTCAGTTTTGATGATAATTTTGCATATAATTGTTGATTACACATTTGGGCCTCAGTTGTATGCTTTTAATACTATAGGTTGCCATTGTATGCGATTTTAATATATCCTTTCACTCCGTGATTGCTTTGCTTACTAAATTTTCACAATTAGCCTGTGTTAACCTAAACGATGAAAGATTGTGCTTGCCCTTTATATTTGGATTATACTTGCCATTTATATTTAGATTATGTATTCTGTATCTGTCTGACAGGAAAAGCAGGTAAATTTATTCCAGATCTCATCCAGAAAATCGAAGAGACGTAACTCTCAGGTTGAGATCGTTTTGGACTTCCACAGCAACCATGAGCAGTTAAACGAGATTGTCCATTTGCTGCAAAATCAGATGAACATAGTGGACGTGGACTCGCCTAACAAATCCTGTTTTCTTGAAGAAGGTAAAAATGACTTGTCACATTCACGGAATTAAAAAAACACTGACACAACCAATAACCGCTTGAAAAATACATTGGTAATGTGGGTGTAAAATCTGATGTAATAACTGTGCTGATATTTGTTTCCGATCTGGTGACTATGCTTAGGTTTTTTTTTTTTTTTTGAGATGTGGTTACTGTAGCCTACTGATATTTGATTCAGATCTGGTGACTGGTGCTCATGGTCGTTTGAGATGTTTTCTCTCTGTTAACATCTGTTTCTGTGCTGATTTCTGCTTCAGATGTTCCCTGGTTCCCTAAAAAGATCTCGGACCTGGATAAGTGTTCCACCCATGTGCTAATGTACGGTTCAGATTTGGATGCTGACCACCCGGTGAGTGGCTTCATGAACCTCGAACCAGAGGCGTCACTAGGCGGGTGCCGACCGCACCGGGTGACAGAGGGGGGTGACACCGAAATGACTGGCAATACATTTTTTGTGCAGTGTTTTGTGTAGCGACGAGTTGAAACAGCTAATTTCTCCGATGCAGTTTACAGCCGGTTGATTTAATTAGCGGTATTAATGTGACGAGAAGCGCTTTGTCGTTTGAAGGCATAACATATTTTTTTAGAATTGTTCTATGTTCTAGGTTGTAACATGTATTATTGAATATTCTGAAGGATCTACGTGCATGTTTTCATTGTCTTACCATAATTTAAGTTGATAAATGATAATGATAATGTATATTTTACCCAAGTGTGGTATGTATCAGCCACCTTAGTTATGCATGCTAGTATTTCAGAACCGTCATACATATCAGTTCTGGCAGAGCCAAATATCTTATGATGTCATAATGAGATTAAACAAGCAGCTCTTTCCAAGTCTACATTGTCAGAGGCCATTTGGATTTGAGGCAGATATTGCATGCAGTAAAACCCAGGCCTTTGCAGAAAGCTCTGTGTGGTCTGACCTGACCAGAGGTGGAAAGTCGAGTGGTCAGAAAACAAGTCCTGCCATTTGTTTCTTCCACCCGTGAACCTAGCCAGCTGATTTCACTACTTAGTTCCACCTCCTGGCTGAAGAAATGTGCTGACTAGGAAATCCAGGCGATCTGAGCAAAATACTGAGGGGGCTTTTACTTTCTGAATCTGGATTTCCCACCTCTGGACCTGACCACAGCGTAGCAGGGTTAGTGCTTATCCTTGCTAATGATAGCCAGCCCTGACGGCTCTGTCGTCTCTCCACAGGGCTTCAAGGACAATGTCTACCGCGAGAGGAGGAAGCACTTCGCTGATATAGCCATGAGCTACAAACAGTACGTCAACATTTGGAATAATCATAATGTCCAATTTTCCACGATGTCTTGAGTACATGTAAGAAATAAAGAGAACATTATCTAATAGATTTACCCTACACACGGTAAACTTTTCTGTGTTAAATCAACACAGATAAACTACATTTTGCTCTGATTTAATCATTGGTAGCTCATTTGAGAAAGTCTGATAGTGTACATTTTACTTTGATGGAGATAGTTTCATCCCTGTTGGAATAGTGTGACCTGTTCTGAGCTGAATTAACACTGAACATTTTCCTCTGTATGGGTCTCACTGACTTTTTTTAAATTCGAAGGAGGCTAAGAGCATATTCTGCTAAAAATACAAATGCATTAAGATTATTGTATGTCACCCGAGTGCCATCCTACACTGTGGTTCCATCAAGGGGGTTTGACATTTGCTTAGAAGTTACCGCGCCAGATTGATTAATACAGTACATTGATGAGACTTAGCTTTCAACATACCTCACGTGACCACTGTTTAATGGCCACATGCGTCTTCAGTATTCATAGAAATATTTACTAATGAAAGCTATTTTGCTCTAAAGCAATGCCAGTAAGGATGGACTGCAGTCCCGATGTAACTCACGGACACAGTTCTGCTTTGACTTGCATTTTCACACCTGGAACGTGTTCTCCGCCATCTTTGACGCCGTCTCTCTGTCCTTTCTCTCCCTGGCAGCGGGGACCCCATCCCTCGTGTCCAGTTCACTCGGGAGGAGGTGAAGACGTGGGGCGTGGTCTTCCGGGAGCTCACCCAGCTGTACCCCGCCTACGCCTGCCGGGAGCACGTGCGAAACCTGCCGCTGCTGTCTCAGCACTGCGGCTTTCGCGAGGACAACATCCCGCAGCTGGAGGACGTCTCCCGCTTCCTCTGGGGTGAGAGAGAAACCGGGCGTGGCCCCGCCCGCCTGTGGTGCCTGTGGATCGAGCTCCATTGAATCCGCCTATTTTTAACAAAGTACTTGTCTGCTTAATGCTAGTAAAAAATGCTCAGAAATAGGTCAGAGTGAAAATGTTTGCTGCTGTCAGTTAATGTGACATTTCTTTGCATGTGTAATTGAGGATGTATAGACTTCAGTGTTTTTTTGGACTGTCAGTTAATGTGACATTCTTTGCGTGTGTGATTGAGGATGTATAGACTTCAGTGTTTTTTTTGGACTGTCAGTTAATGTGACATTCTTTGCGTGTGTAATTGAGGATGTATAGACTTCAGTGTTTTTTTTTGGACTGTCAGTTAATGTGACATTCTTTGCGTGTGTGATTGAGGATGTATAGACTTCAGTGTTTTTTTGGACTCAGTTAATGTGACATTCTTTGCGTGTGTGATTGAGGATGTAAGATTCAGTGTTTTTGACTGTCAGTTAAGTGACATTCTTTGCGTGTGTGATTGAGGATGTAAGACTTCAGTGTTTTTTTGGACTGTCAGTTAATGTGACATTCTTGCAGTGTGTGATTGAGGATGTATAGACTTCAGTTTTTGGACTGTCAGTTAATGTGCTTTGTGTGATTGAGGATGTATAGACTTCAGTGTTTTTTTTTGGACTGTCAGTTAATGTGACATTCTTTGCGTGTGTGATTGAGGATGTATAGACTTCAGTGTTTTTTTTTGGACTGTCAGTTAATGTGACATTTCTTTGCGTGTGTGATTGAGGATGTACAGACTTCAGTGTTTTTATGCCTCCGTGACGGCACAGCCGTGGCCGGAGGCATTATGTTTTTGGGTTGTCCCTCCGTCCATCCGTCCATCCGTCCCATTCTCGTGAACGCGATATCTCAGGAACGCCTTGAGGGAATTTCTTCAAATTTGGCACAAACGTCCACTTGGACTCAAGGATGAACTGATTCGATTTTGGTGGTCAAAGGTCAAGGTCACTGTGACCTCACAAAACACGTTTTTGCCTTGGCGGAGGCATACAACCGCAAGGCGGTATTTCTGGTTCGGTACTGTCGGTTAATACGACACTTCCTTCTCTGTGTGTGTTTTAGAGCGTACTGGGTTCACCATCCGGCCCGTGGCGGGCTACCTCTCACCCCGAGACTTCCTGGCCGGTCTGGCGTTTCGGGTTTTCCACTGCACCCAGTACGTGCGGCACAGCTCCGACCCGCTCTACACCCCTGAGCCGTGAGTCCGCTTACAAAACCTCGTTCGCTGTGGTTCCCGCTGCCCACACACTGCCTTCATTCAGAAATCTGCTCCTGTGATTCCTTCATTCATATTAGAGCACGGTTGGGTGTTAATTCTAATTTGTTTAGTCGTTGTTATTTATTAGTGTTATAACAATATTCATTCGGTGATTGCTAACCCCTTTGCTACAAAATTAGACACAAAATTATGTATCGTCTTCTCAAAACAATTACTGAAAAGAAATTTCCCTTTTATTAAGATTTGGATTGTTCAGTCATGTCATATCAGTGTAATATTCATAGGCCATATGAAAACATGCATACACATATGTTACATATGTGTCCCTGGAGACACGTATGTAACATGTGTATGCATGTTTTCTCTGCAGGGACACGTATGTAACACGTGTGTATGCATGTTTTCCCTGCAGGGACACGTATGTAACACGTGTGTATGCATGTTTTCTCTGCAGGGACACATGCCATGAGCTGCTGGGCCACGTGCCTCTCCTGGCAGAGCCCAGCTTTGCCCAGTTCTCCCAGGAGATGGGCCTGGCGTCTCTGGGCGCCTCTGATGACTCCGTCCAGAAGCTGGCTGCGGTGAGCCCCGCACCCACACCCCTCATTCAGACCCAAACACAGTCACACTGAGCCTCACACCCCTCATTCAGACCCAACCACAGTCACAGTGAGCCCCGCACCCACACCCCTCATTCAGACCCAAACACAGTCACAGTGAGCCCCACACCCCTCATTCAGACCCAACCACAGTCACAGTGAGCCCCACACCCCTCATTCAGACCCAACCACAGTCACAGTGAGCCCCACACCCTCATTCAGACCCAACCACAGTCACACTGAGCCCACAGCCCTCATTCAGACCCAACCACAGTCACACTGAGCCCACACCCTCATTCCAGACCCAACCACAGTCACAGTGAGCCCCACACCTCTATTCAGACCCAACCACAGTCACAGTGAGCCCGCACCCACACCCTCATTCAGACCCAACCACAGTCACACTGACCCCACACCCTAATTCAGACCCAACCACAGTCACACTGAGCCCACACCCCTCATTCAGACCCAACCACAGTCACACTGAGCCCCACACCCTCATTCAGACCCAACCACAGTCACAGTGAGCCACACCCTCATTCAGACCCAACCACAGTCACACTGAGCCCCACACCCCTCATTCAGACCCAACCACAGTCACAGTGAGCCCCACACCCCTCATTCAGACCCAAACACAGTCACACTGACCCCACAGCCCTCATTCAGACCCAACCACAGTCACAGTGAGCCCCACACCCCTCATTCAGACCCAACCACAGTCACACTGAGCCCCACACCCCTCATTCAGACCCAACCACAGTCACAGTGAGCCCCACACCCCTCATTCAGACCCAACCACAGTCACACTGAGCCCCACACCCCTCATTCAGACCCAACCACAGTCACACTGAGCCCCACACCCCTCATTCAGACCCAACCACAGTCACACTGAGCCCCACACCCCTCATTCAGACCCAACCACAGTCACAGTGAGCCCCACACCCCTCATTCAGACCCAACCACAGTCACAGTGAGCCCCACAGCCCTAATTCAGACCCAACCACAGTCACACTGAGCCTCACACCCCTCATTCAGACCCAACCACAGTCACACTGAGCCCCACACCCCTCATTCAGACCCAACCACAGTCACAGTGAGCCTCACACCCCTCATTCAGACCCAACCACAGTCACACTGAGCCCCACACCCCTCATTCAGACCCAACCACAGTCACAGTGAGCCCCACACCCCTCATTCAGACCCAACCACAGTCACAGTGAGCCCCACACCCCTCATTCAGACCCAACCACAGTCACAGTGAGCCCCACACCTCTCATTCAGACCCAACCACAGTCACACTGAGCCCCACACCTCTCATTCAGTCCTATGTAAAAGGTTGTGTAAGTTGCTCTGGATAAGAGTGTCTGCTAAATGCCTGTAATGTAAAAATGCCTGTAATGTAGTTGACTTTGGCTGCTGCACTTCATCGGTTTACGTGATTGGCTGAGTGTCACGTGACGCTCATTTGCTTCGTATACTGCTTGTCTCGCAGTGCTACTTCTTCACAGTGGAGTTTGGCCTGTGCAAACAGGACGGAACATTGAAAGCCTACGGAGCAGGATTGCTATCGTCCATCAGTGAGCTGAAGGTAAGAGGCTCATTACCTAAAGTAAGAAATACATTTTTACACATGCCTGGATATGTGTATATGCTTTAATACAACTACTGAATTTGCTAGTTTTATGTATGTAGAAACTTTTGTACAGAAAACGCATTTACATTTCATAATCCAGAGTTATTTAAGGAAGTAGTGCAAACAAAATTAAAACGTGGATATACCACGCACAAAAGATTTAACCCCAATCCCACCCCCCCATCAAAACTAATTCAAATACCTGTAAAAATGGAGCAAAACAACCAAAAGAGAAAAGTCAAAATGGTCTAAAAAACCTTAAAATGAGTTGTAGTCTGTGATACTGTGGAATAGCAAGTTCCAGTAGAACATACTCGGTCAACTAACTCATGCTTATAAAGCACTGACTGTTAGCCCTTGTGTCATCTCTTTGCAGCACGCCCTATCTGGGAATGCCACGGTCATGCCCTTTGACCCCAGGATCGCATGCAGGCAGGAATGCATCATCACCACCTTCCAGGATGTCTACTTCGTGTCGGACAGCTTCGAGGACGCCAAGGTCAAGATGAGGTAGGGTGCCACCGTGCAGACTTTCTTGGGACATTGTAGCACGTCAGAATCACGGGAGGCCCCTGAAAATAAGTCCATTTTTTGATGTATAGAGTACATGTAAGTACATTCACAGAAGAACACCTTGCTAAAGGCTCCTGTCTCCATAAAGAACTAGTTCTTTGTCAGACGAAATGGTTCTATCTGGGCACTTTCACACTTTTCACACCTATCATAGTGGGTTCCATAAAGAAATAAAAAGGGTTCTCCTACAAAGACAAGCCAAATAGCGCTTTCAGAACCCTTCTTTCTAAGAGGTTACCTTAAAATTATGTACTGCTGGACTTTTTCCTTTCCGAAATAGATTCAAACTTTTCTAAACTAAGGGAGAAGAGAAATATTTCCCTTAAAGGATGTCTATTGTAAACAGCTAAATCATGTTTGCTGTTATTTTTATTGAAACTCTAAATGTTAATGTATTGTTTGTCCCAACAATAAGGGAGTTTGCTAAGAGCATCAAGCGGCCCTTCACGGTGCGATACAACCCTTACACCAGGAGCGTGGACATCCTGAAGGACACTTCCAGCATCATCGACGTGGTGGAGGAGCTCAAATACGAGCTGGACACTGTGGCTGATGCACTTCGTCGGCTGAATAAACAGGGCGTCTGACTTCCTGACTAACCACCCCAGTTTCCTACAATACCCAGGTGTCCGAGCGACAGAATATACAAATCCCAGGTGCCCGAGTTGCAGAGTACTACAAAATCCAGATCTTCTATTGGTTGATAACTGGCGGCACCTATGTGTCCAATGACGGAGAGCTACAAAACCGAAGCGTCGTAGTGGCATGGATTACTAATAATAATGATAATGGATTACATTTCTATAGTGCTTCTCTCACTCAAAGAGCTTTACAGTGATGAGGGGGGAACTCAGCGTTATGCGTAGCAGCCACCTGAGTAACTCATGCTAGTCGAGGTGGGGGGAAGATATCGATACAGTATAGTATTGCAATACTTTTTTCCTGCAATACAGTATCAATACAGTGGCGCCAAGTATCAATATTTAATCTAAATATATGCACATTTTGTAATGCTTGTTATTTTTTTATGTTATGATTTTAATGCATGACGTAGAGGTGAAGAACCACCCTCCACGGAAATCTTTGCAATCCTGTAACTGCACATTTCATAGATTATCATATTTATACCATTTACAAAAATTAAAACAAGAGAATTAACTTTTTTATAAGTTATTTGCAAGAGAATTGCTGTTTCCCTGGCAACATATGAGAGTCAGACTAATATCCGGAAAACAATCACAATCACAGCCATCCCATAATCAACATTAAGTTTACAATACAATTGAAACGTTACTTCACAGTTAATAGCCCAAACCGTAGATACTAACTAGCAACCAGACACTCATTCTAGTCCCTCTAGTTCTTCACAAGTGGCAAGCCAGCGCTTGGCTTGCTAGGCTTGCTGTCACTTGCGTAACTTAGTATTAAAATTAAATTTGATCTTGTCAGTTGGTCAATATTGTCTCACGTTTATGTTTTCCAGCGTGGATAGCTAGCTAGCCATCTACTCCATTGACTCCAAAACCGCAGCTATACGGTTGTAGCAAAACGATCTTCATTCAGTTGAGCACCTATGTGATGACACTACACTTGTACAAATATGGCACGTGTTTACACTAAACTGCTTAGCCAGCTCAGTGTTGATGTAGCTAAGATACTCAGTGTAAAACAAGTGTTATTACATGTTACGCATGTGCTGTCTGAAACTGCAGATTGTCTACAACTGCTGCTCGTTTAGGACTGCTGACATTGTGGCGCTGCAATTGCAATTGAGTGATTATTTCTGTTGCTTATTATCATTTTTTCCCAAAATGTATTTATTGAAATTAATCAACACTGCTGAAGGGACCCTATGTTCCAGAACTTTTTATTTTCTTACAGGCTGCTATGTGTTCTCTGTGTTCATTTGCAAAGTAAATGTTTTTAGTGAAATGAATTGATGCAAGGGTATTTATTATGAGGTGTAATGGGTTTTGGCATATTTTTCCACCTTAGATGTATCATTTCAACATTTTACTCCAGTCAAATCAGAAACTAATAAATATCACAATAATATTATATTGTGAAGTCCCTGGTGAATCCCACCACCACATGGCAGCCATTTTGCAGAGGAATGCTCACTATACATTAGCTGATGTGGAGAGCGAGAGAACAATTTTAGCCAAATAAATTAGGGGATGATTAGGTGGCAGGTTGAGAGAGCCTGGTTGAGAATTTTGCTTGGACACCAGGGAACACCCTACTTTTTGTGATAAGCGTCATGGGATCTTTAATGACCACAGTGAGTCAGTTTAACATCTCATCCAAAAGACAGCGCCTCCCACAGCATAGTGTCCTCATCACTGCATTGGGGCTTGTATTGTTTAAGGACATTAGAGTATATTATGATGAGCACAGGCCGTTCAGTCT
Organism: Anguilla rostrata; assembly: GCF_018555375.3. NCBI lineage: Eukaryota > Metazoa > Chordata > Actinopteri > Anguilliformes > Anguillidae > Anguilla > Anguilla rostrata. Next base: position 5,550,424 of record NC_057948.1, read on the forward strand.
ATGTATGCTCATTATTATCCATGTGATCTGACCACACCAACTTGACCCACTGCTTCTTCAGGTTTTAACAACCGTGAGAGCACACCTTTACACTGACACCTACCAAACTCAGGAAGCAGTGTAATTCAACAGTGAGCAGTGTGATGCTACAGTATTATTGTACACCAAGCCATTAAAAAAAATTGTAGGGCAGTTCACAGAAATCTGCCTCTTGTCAGACCCCAAAAGAAAACAGACAGTTTATTGTGCTGACAGGGAGTCAGCAAGTGTGATTAAGAGACAGTGCTTAGTTGCAAAACATCCAATTGGATCAGCATTATGTAAAACTTAGATTCTCCAGAATACAGAGTAATCATGTTTTGTATTGTTGGAAAGACGATGTCATGTGGAAAATGTTGGTGCCTCAGCCACAAAGGTTAACACGGTGTCATATGCTTACATAGATGGCAAAATGTTGTCCACTGTTGTCATGATTGCGCCTTTATTTGATGACCTTGGATTTTTGCTTGTATATAAGGAGAGAAGTGCAGCGGTTCTGGGAGACTTGGTCTCCTACGCATCACATGCATATAGCCATTTCACCACTCACATTTTTCACCATTGTGTATTGTCATTATTACTGAACACACTGAACAATAAACTGCGCTCATTTTAACCTGGCATTCCTCGTTGACTCTTAACACTGCACACCTAGTAGTTCAAGGTCCAAACATACACATACAGCTCATACACACACAGCTCATACACATACAGCTCATACACACACAGCTCATACACATACAGCTCATACACATACATACACACACAGCTCATACACATACAGCTTATACACATACATACACTACACTCATACAGCTTATACACGCTCACATACACACACACTCATACACACACAGCTCATACACATACAGCTACATACACACACAGCTCATACACACACAGCTCATACACATACATACACACACAGCTCATACACATACATACACACACAGCTCTTACACATACATACACATACAGCTCATACACATACATACACATACAGCGCATACACATACATACACACACAGCTCATACACATACAGCTTATACACGTACATACACACACAGCTCATACACACACACACACAGCTCATACACATACATACACACACAGCTCATACACACACACACACAGCTCATACACATACATACACACACAGCTCATACACATACATACACACACAGCTCTTACACATACATACACATACAGCTCATACACATACATACACATACAGCTCATACACATACATGCACATATAGCTCATACACATACCTACACACACAGCAGAGATGCCACTTCTATGCCCCCGAACCAGACCCACTCCATACTTTGGCTGCACATCGAAATCCTGTCCATGAATACTAAGAACAAGAAGGGAGACGAGGCACACCTTTGGTGGAGTCCGACGTCCACTTTGAATAAGCTTGCAGGCATAGCTTTTGAGTGTACAGGGACCGAATGGCTTGGAATATCGACTAAAGTACCCCATAATCCCACAGCACCTCCACAAGATACCCTGCGGAACATGGTCGTATGCCTTCTACAAATCCACAAAGCACATGTAAACTGGATAGGCAAATCCCCACGCACCCTCAAATATCTGTGAAAGGATAAAAATCTGGTTCGCTATTCTGCAGCCTTCACAAAACCTGCAATGTTCCTCCTGAATCTCGGGTTTGACTATCAGTCATAGTGTCCTTTCCAGCACCTTGGCATAGATTTGCCCAGGGAGGCTGAGGAGTGTGATCCCCAATAATTGGAACATACCCCCATCTTAAAGATGGGGACCGCCGCCCCAGTCTGCCACTCCAAAGGCATTGTTCCTGACAAGGGGCTCCACAAGTACCCCTTTGAGTTCTGCCACAGAGATAGGCCCTGATCCCCCACGACTGTTCCAGCTCAGCGTCCTGAATGGAGAGAATGTCTGTCGGATTTAGGAGATCCTCAAAGTGCTGTATGCAGATGAATGTTACAGTACATGTAGCTTTTTAAAATTCCATAGAATAGTTGAACCAAATTGTTTTCAGCCAACTCAGCTATATCCTTGAAGACCAGCTTCCCAGGTATTCAACAACATTTGTGCTTTTTAACTGAAGGAATTTGGTATTATGCAATGGCAAAATCCTCCAAAATGGCCGAGTCACTTCACATCTATTTAAAACTCCATAAAATATTCATATGAAATATTATTTCAGCAAACTACATTACCAGCTTCCCAGGTATTAAAGCAATTTTATGCCATTTTACTGTATGTATTTGGCATTCTTGTATACAAAATCCCCCATTAGGCAAAAATCCCTCTTTTTAATTTGGAATTGTAATTATGGGATAGCAAAATCCTTCAAAAGGAGCATTCAATTTGTACAAGGCCGCTTTAAAAAAAAAAAAAATTTTTAATAATTAAATCAAAATGTTTTTGGCAAACTCCAGTAGGCTACATCCACTCCCAGTAATGCCACGGCCATCATAATTCTTACTGTTGGAATTAGGAACTATGGGATGGCAAAATACCTCATGAGACAAAGTCCATTATCCACGCAAATATCAATTCATAAAACAAAATATGAAATAATCATTTAGCATTGTTTCCTTCAAAACACACTTGATCTTTGATGAACAGCTCCCTAGGCTGAAACTATAACCGATATTTACGTATATGTACTGCTATATGGGTATGTATAGTACTATAAATTCCTTTTTAATGACCAGTCAATTAAGAAAATCCAACTTTTTAATTAAACATAAAAAGTAATAATTTCACCTTTTCACCATACTGCAGTAAATCTTTAGACATCATATAATTAGGAATGCATGCTCATCACAGGATGAACGATTAAGAGTAGCACGCTTTTGCTGGGTCATTGCATCACAAAACGTTAATGGTAGATAATAGATAATATTTCTGTTTATGAACACACTTGTGATACCACTCATTACCATTCAGTATACACATTCTGAGTTAATTACATTTCTTCCTCTTGGGAGACCATGTGTTATGATGTCATCAGGCATACTGAAGACAACCAATGCTAAATTTATATTTCTAATCCCACATTATCACAGGACCTGCAATATGCCCATCATAATCATCATCTTAATAACCATTACCTTTTCATCACCTGTACAGATGCTGCCTACCTTTTCATTTATTTTATTGATGGTGATGATGATGACGGAAGCTGCAAAGCTCATCGAGAAATTAGTGCAATTTGACATTAATATTTTATAGATTTTTACCATTTGTTTTAAAGAGTGGAAAATAAATGTGAATTGGCTTGGCCTTATATTGGAGTTTTCCATTCCATTATTCCAAATAGTGAATAGTCTACCTAAAAAAAAAAAGAACAGACATTGTTGCATCAATACCTGGAAAGCTTGTCTTCGAGAATGTAGTGGAGTTTGCTGAAAATAATTTTATTGAATTATTTTATAGAATTTTTAAAAGCAGCATGTATAGAATTGAATGGCCATTTTGGAGGAATTGTCCATTATGTAATTTCACATTCATACAATATAAAAAAGCACGACAGTCATGGCATCACTACCTGGAAAGCTGTTCCTCTAGAATGTAGTGGAGTTTGCTGAAAACAGTTTGATTTAATTATTTTATGGAATTTTAATAACAGGGAAATAATATATTTACACCTCATCATGGACTTCACTTCTCTGACCAATAAACTCTAAAATAACATTTGAGCTGTAACCCGTCGAGGGGCAGGCAGATTCTTTTATGTGTATTAGATCGGCCCAGGTTACAGTATGTTAAATTATAAGTTACAGAACTCAAATTCACTTAAACTTTAAACGTCTTGCACTGAAAGTGCGAGTAGAACCTTTCCCCGGTATACAGACATGTCACAAACGCTTTACCGTAAGGTGGAATGAATGGTGCCGATGGCGTGCCGGCAGTGTAATTTTTTATCTCATAAAAAACACGTTTTCAACGTACAAAAATGCCAAGTTACTCACACATACAAGACATACACCGTCTATAACTCATTCATTCAGACTGCCAAAATCCACGCCTGCCAATAAAAGTATTGATATCAAAATGACGCCAAATTACGGTACTACAAACAATATAGGCTATCTTGCCTCGCCGAAATTAAATAAGATGCATTCCAAAGCAATGCTACCCAATATTTCCTCAATCAAGGCGTAACTTAGCGGGATGGCATACCTGCCATCCCAATATTTGTATGCATGTCTTTGCGCGCTCCTGTGTGCGTGACAGAGAGGAGGGTGTACCCGCGTTGCAGTACTATCTTAACGTTGTGCCCTTAAAATAACAATGAAACTGCGAAGTGATTTTAGACCAGTTTTTTTTTTTTGTTTGTTTGTTTGTTTGTTTGTTTGTTTTGTATTATTGTTGTATTGTAGCTAATCAAAATAGCCATAAGCCAACAATGCGCACGACCACTCTTCATTTTGGGCGCAAGTTAATTTTCTATTTTCACAACGTGGCCGCTGGGCGAGAAAACGATAACTGCGTCGGTCTGAAAACTAGCAAAGACGCTTTCGTTCTGGTTGCCGCCGCTCAGCGTTGTGTCAAACTTTTGAGGGGGAAATAGCTGGGTGTTGCCTGTTTTTCTGGGCAGTTGTCCATAGCTGGCTGTTCTTTAAATTTCCACCACATCCTCTTTCTGAGATAGTAGTGTCGTATCACTTTTGTAATTGCAGAGAGGAGCTGAAGCTACAGTCATGGGAGTTGAGGGCTTCCCAAAATGCATAAAATATCTTCTGTTTTTCTGCAATTTCATTTTTTGGGTGAGTTATATTTTTTTGTATAGTTACATTTAATATAACTATAATAAAGTTATATTTATTCTAATATCTTATTTTAGTTTTTTTTTTTTCTTTTGTCAATTTCTTTTTGTCAAAAATTGGACTACTAGGTCCGTATCAAACCGAACATTTCAGTGCAAAAATTCCTCTTTCTCTCAAATGACCAAATTTCTGATATCAAAATCATACTGTACCATATATTGCAATGGCTGTATGCCTGCTGGTCTGTTTGTGTGATAATCATTTTTCTATTCATTGTAATGCTTTTCATCTTTAAATATGAGTTTGGGATTCTACTCCATTGTGCATCAGATGCCTTTCTGTTGTACAAAAGAGAAAAGTTGTTGTTTTTTAACAGTGTCCAGAAATATGAACTATATAATCAAACTGGATTACTGTTATGATTGTACACTGTACATTTATAAAGCAGAAAAGGTGGATGCATCTGTCATTTAAGTGAGAAATAATCAAAATAGCAAAGATTAAGACATTTTTCATATTGTCTTAATCTTGAGATACAGATTCAGTATGTACATGTATGTATGTAATGTGAGGTCTGAAGATATGGGAAGGCTATACACCTATGTTGATTTTTACAAGTGTATAACAGTGCGTAGCCTCTTCTAGAATGGGTCAGAGATGTGTGGTCTGGTTTTGAATTTGACAGACCAAATTATCTTGAGACAGAAAGATAAACTTGAAAAAACTTGTGTTTTTTGAAACCATAGAATATATATATATATATATATATATATATATATATATATATATATATAGCTGTTGCTGGATGGTTTCTCCCTGGTACAAGAATTATTCAGAATAATCTATATAATTACAATTGATTGTGTGACCTGTTCTGTTTCCCTTGAGGGGACAGGGTATAAGTGTTGACTTTCTCCCTCAGTTGTTGGTTTTTGGTGGTCTGTTCTTGGGGGAACGGACCCCAATAGTTCCTTTACAATATTTAACAGCCTGTTTTAAAACCTAAATAAGAAGAGGAATACATTGAAAATTCCTCATAAGCTGCCATGAGTTCCCTGCTGCTCAGATCCCTGTTGTCAGTGATTCAGTCACTCATGTGACGTGGGGAGGCAAGCTGTCCTGGTGTCAGGGCAGCCTGTACGTCTTTAAGTTCCTGCCTTTCTCAGAGTGGCGAGCTTTTCCACGGGCCTGCAGGCATCCTGTTTGCGTTCGAACCCCATCCTGTGTTTATTTTATTGACTTCCTCCCGTTGACCTCACTGCTGAGGTAGCTGTCTTCTGGAGTAAAGAGATATGTGAGACACTCGTTCCGGAAATGGGGGGGGGGGGGGGCGCGGCGGGATAGTGGGGGTGCAACAGACAAATCCCGATATGCCTAGCCCCACTAATGCTTCTGTAATTGCAACACTTGTATGGTGCATGCATTCCCATCCACTGTAACACATATCGGCAAAATATAGCAGGGATGCGTAAAAAGGAAGTGTGGTCACATTTTAATACAATAAAATAGTCTATTGTCACACAAATGAAATGTATACAATGTATGTGGCACCCAGTAAAATTGTTTCAATGATGTGTTTATTTTTGTCGGTTTAGCTAAGAGTAGCTGTGCTAGCTGTCAGTAGCTATAGCCTATTGCAAACACATCCATGCATTATGCTTTCTTAGAGCATAAGAAAGCATAATGCAAACCAAACATGATGAACTTTAACATTAATATTACTTGGCGGCAGTGTTAGACCTACTGTCCTGTAGTGTAGGGGGAAGGGGGTTGGGTAGGTGGGGGGGGGAAAGATTTATCTGCCATTGCTTCAGTTATCCTGTCCTCTGCTTGACAAATTTCCATCCCACACTCCAAATTACAAATTGTTTCGTACAACAGTGTTGGCTTTTGAACATTCAGCTTTTTGATTTTATTGTTGCGCTATTTGTTATTAAAATGTGCCTGCAGTAATCGGTCCACCCCTGCCCCAAACCCCCACCCCCCACCGCCCACCCCCCTCCCCAGCACTTGATGTGAGAGAACGAGGCATTCAGCATTTTATGTTTCTCAAGCACCAATTTATTGGCGGTCGCAGGCTCAAGAAATAACTGCCTTAGCTGTAGGTATTACTTATGCGGTAATAAATCATATTCTGAAACTGAAGTGCAGTGTTAACTGTGCTCTTTTATACACAAACAGGGACAAAATGATAGTTTTCTACTGCCCTGATGTATTTTTATTTTGCTTTGGTATTATTATGTGTGATGGAAGTGCTGTTTTTCCTTGAGTGGAGGTTTCCCTCTGGTCACAAAGTGCATTGAGTCAGTGGTGTTTTGATGTAATTTGCCTACCTCTGTTAGAGGGGTTGAACATCGAATGAAATAATTGAATGAACCGTCTCTAGTGTACTGGTGCAGGTGTGGTGACTGTGTGTTTGGGGGCTTTGCTTCATACTCGCCTATGCTGTCTGACAGCTGTCTGGGGGCGTCATCCTTGGTGTGGCTTTGTGGCTTCGGCACGATGAACAGACCAGTAATTTGCTGTTGCTGCAGTTTGAGGGAAACCCAGCCCCAACTACCTTCTATGTCAGTAAGTACCATCTCCACCTCCTTCTACATGTGTAAGTACCATCTCCACCTCCTTCTACATGTGTAAGTACCGTCTCCACCTCCTTCTACATGTGTAAGTACCATCTCCACCTCCGTCTACATGTGTAAGTACCAGCTCCACCATCTTTTACATGTGTAAGTACCATCTTCACCATCTTTTACATGTGTAAGTTCCAACTCTACCATCTTTTACATGTGTAAGTACCAACTCTACTATCTTTTACTCATGTAAGTACCAACTCCACCATCTTTTACATGTGTAAGTACCAACTCCACCATCTTTTACATGTGTAAATACCAACTTCACCATCTTTTACGTGTAAGTACCAACTTCACCATCTTTTACATGTGTAAGTACCAACTCCACCATCTTTTATCTGTGTAAGCACCAGCTCCGTCTTCTTCTACAACAGTATCATCCCCAACCATCTTCTTCCTCAGTTTCTGTCTCTGTACCTATCAGACAAAGGCAAATAAATATCAAAAAGAAAGGAGCAACTTGTAAACACAATTTTTTTTATTTTTTAGTCAGAGCAAAAGTTAATTGCTTACGATCGATTTGGACGTGGATTTAGGATGCCTTTTGCCTTAGCTCTAAAGCATTCCCAATGAGCCAAAACACACCAGCGGCGCGGTTTCAAATGAAACTGCCGTTTCCTGGAAGCCGGATTCGCAGGGTCCGAATGCTCCTGGCGCTGCGCAGGCGGCGTTGCCGCCATTTCGTCCGCCCCCACGGGGGCGCGGGCGAGAAGGGGATGTTTGTCCCGCCGCGCTCGCTCCGCCCCCCTCGAAGGAAGTGCGGCTTCTTGCCTACGGGGGGCAGGCTTCCTGACTCTCTCCCGAACTGCCCCGCGCGCCGGTCCTGTCTTCCCAACAGCTGTCCCTATTGTTTGGGCTCCGGACTCCGTTTCCCCCGCAGGCCTCAACCTCGCCTCACACTCCTCATGTCTGTTTCTGTGGCTCCGCCCCGCGACCCGTGGTCTCCGTGCGCTCGGGGGGGGGGGGTGAAACCGGTGTTATTGTAGCGGCAGGAATTGGGCAACAGGGGTGCATTTGTCACCCCGCGTGGCAGCTCTTGTCAGTCGAGGTCTTTAAATAGACAGGAAGGCCAGCGTCTTAGGAAAAATTTCAGGAAAAGCCGGCCTTGCGTGGGACCTGGGGAGTGACTGGTGTGTGAACATACTGTATGCGTATTGTGGCACGGGAAGGAGCTTTCACTCTGGGGCTCAGGCCAGGGTTGTCTGTGAAGCGTGTTGTGACTGTCGCTGTGAAATAGGCTATATAAATAAATTTGATTGATGAAATCATCTGGAGAGAGCTAGCTTAAAGACATGAAATGTTCTCTTTTAATGGGATGTTTAAGTCATTGTAAGAAGCACAATGCATGTATCTCTGTGTGTTCTCAGCTAACATCTTCACATCCTTATTTGTCAGTTGTGATTCTGCAATACCTTCTTTCTAGCGGGAGCTTGTCAGAGATTTATATAGCCAGAGAACTTATTCAAAGGAAACTTAACCACTTAGCTCAATATCTCTTTCAAGATAAAGTTTAAAGGATAGAAAAATGGCATTGACGGTCACGTGACTGACCGAGGACAAGTAGCCCACACATGCGTAGACTATTGATTTGGAATGTAATTCGTTGATTTATTGATTAGAACTTAATGACAAGTCGCTGAAGCATGCATGCCAATTTGCATTACACTTTTTGCTTTCTATTCAACAAGAATAGGAGAAACCAGTCAGGGTTTTACATGGTATTTCTTAGGCATTTTTCAGGTATTAAGAACATATTTTTTTACATTTCCAGGTGTATTTTTCCTTTAAGGCTTTTCAGGCTTCATACATTTCATTATTTATTTTTCCTGTCTACTGTGTCTCTCTTTCTTCAATGGTCTCTTCGTTGTAAAATGTACACTGCCATGTGATGCACAACCTCATCTCTGTCCTTTAGGTGTGTACATACTGATTGCTGTAGGTGCTCTGATGATGTTTGTGGGCTTCTTGGGTTGCTATGGTGCTATCCAGGAATCGCAGTGCCTTCTGGGAACGGTGAGTCGTGCGCAGATGAGTGGGGCAAGTTACAGTGTCCCCTGTTTCTTTTTCGGGTGTCCTAATTGTTATTTTCAATGCCTGGAGCTGAGAAATAGCCCCGTAATTGGCTGTGATGAAGTGGATTTGCAGCGTACGGTTTTACAGTATTGACGTATTCCTTTATTCCTCTCTATGCTTTCCCGGGCAGTTCTTCGCCTGTTTAACGATCCTGTTTGCCGGCGAGGTGGCGGCTGGAATCTGGGGATTTATAAACCGGGATACGGTGAGAGAGCTCGAATGCAAAACCAGCACTGGAAACACACAGTCGAGGCCTGCATACTGTTTTCTGTGTGTGCCCTTCGGTTCAACCTACTGAGAACTTACAGGGACCTATACGATGGGCCCTATATAGGGCCCTATACCCAGGAACACAGATCTCTCAGACTTGATGGTGCTGGAGAAATCTTAGAATTGCCACATGGCAAGCAGAAAGATCCATGACAAATTTGTAGCACTTTTTTTTGGGCACACATCATGATTTTTTTTTTTTGATCCTTAAATAATTTCAGGGTAGAGTTTCCTAATTATAGCCATCCACTAGGTGTCATGTTTTCATTTGAGCGAATGGCCATTATGAAATTTGGAAACAGAAAACATCAATGTGGTGCTATATTACTTCTCTCCAATAGAGGGAGCTCAAAGCTTGTGTTATGCTGCCTCTGACAAATACATGTTGGGGTCATACCTGTGTCATCTCTCCAACAGAGAGAACGCAATCCTTTTACACACCAGCACTGTCAGTACTTTTTATAAAAAGCGAACACTTTTGAAATCATATGATCAGAATGTGAGTGTTGTTTCACGGATTTTACTCGCAGAAAAGTGAGGCGAGTGGCCAAACAAAAAAGTTTACCCTCTTTAAAAATGTAAATTTAGATGGCTGGCAACCCCAAGACTCTGATATGACCAAGCCCCTCTCCTTGAATTTGTGCCGATGAGGTCCATATACGAGAGTGCTTTTGACAACAGTTTAAAAAATGTCCAGCCTAGATTGATACATATTAAAATATTAGAAATATTACATTTCAGCTGATTAAAGTTTGGGCAACCCTGAAAAAAGTGCATTCTGTAATGAAGGAATCAAGGAAGAGCAGACGGTGCCTGACCACACAAAACAGGTCATGTTTCATTCTAAAAATAATGAATACAAAATAATCATCTCTTGAGTATTTTGGTTTGTTTGTTTTTGAGAAAAGTGAAGCGCAATATCCGTTAAACTTCTAATCTAATTTTTATGGCCTAACTTACACTGCACGGCTTTATCCGCAGGTAGCATTTAGAGAATCCCTGCTTTTCGATTTACACTTCCCCAGACTACGCATTTGTGTCGTATCCTACACAGTACAGTACTTCATATTAGGTATCAACTCAATGTGTTCAGTGTGTAACAATTCCCATTCCAGGCCTGTTTGCGGCTGCTCAGCCTATTTTCCTCCAATGCACTCTTATAGGCCAAGTGACATCACCACGGATATGTCAGCTGGCTACTGCGAACAGACGCGGTCATAGGCTGAAGTAGGACGTTTCAGCTGAGCCCCCAGTTAATTGGTTAATTAATTATGTCGCTTTGAGTAAAATGCATGAATCCTTTTTAGGTACAGTTTACAGCATGTTCGGTCGAGAGGAACACCTCCACCATTGAAGCGCTCTCCGTTTCAGATCTCAAAGGAGCTGATTACCTTTTATGACGCTGCGTATGACAAGGCCATCAGCGACCCAAAGAGCAAGCAGGCAGCAACCACAGTTCTGACGGCCTTCCACAAAATGGTAAGTAATCCTTATCATGTGCTCTTGTGAAAAGGCCTGCTGACACCTTGTCCTCTGAAAACAATTTTTACAGAGAAAAGAGAAAATTTAATGACATAAACTGGATAAAAAGGAAAAATGCCCACTGTATGAATACCAATAACCAAACCGGTTGCATGTTCAAGTGCTCTTCAGAAAACTAAAAATGTTGTCGAAACCAAGTATGGCCATAGTGCTCTGACACGGTTCTTATTTTTAAAAGGCAGAAAACACTGCCATTTTGCTAGTGTGTTATTTAACAGAGCTCAAGTACTGTTGTTAGTCCTCAGCCACCACTTCCATCGATCCATTGAATCTGAATGAAATGCAGTTGGAAATAAAGGCCATGCGTGGCATTGCAAGGTTTCATTTTCCTTGTCCTTCCAGCTTTTTCAGCTCTTAGTATTTTTTGAATATAAGCAATAGACACACACACACACACAATCACAGACTGACTGAAAAGGGGAGTAGGGAGGAGGTGACTGACATGCGACTCTATTTCCCCGTTAAGCTTCACTGCTGTGGAAAGAGTGACTTCTTGGAAGTGCATAAGGAAGTATCTGATCTGTGCGAGAAGACACCTTCACAAGACAAGCCAGCGGTAAGTCCCCACGTCTGATGCGCTGTAGGCCCTTCAGCTCAACGTTTGCATCTCGGCGCTCAGCGCATGCCCTCATCGGGAGTGAATTGCACCGCTTACAGTTCAGTTTCACATTAGCGTCCCTATTAGCGTCAGCGTTCGCCTTGACGACCGCTAGTCTTCCTGGGTTCCTCGCGCGTAAAGCCGTTCGTCACAAAAACAAAAGCAAAATCTAAATTAAAAACATGAACACAAGAGACTAAACCAAAGAGAATACAACATTTTATCACATAACCATAATATCATATTCCAATAAATGATATTATACTATGCTCAACATTATGAAATACATTCACTCGACTCAATGGAAAAATGCATTCTACTGCTGTGTACTAGTCAGCGAGCTAGCAACCAGCTCAACGTCTCATTGCATTCTTTTTCAACGTGTTTATGTTTTTTATTTGCATTCTTTGGGTAGGTAGTGAATACTATTCTGATATAACCCTGTAGATGACGGTGTCGTTAAGCAGATTTGTCCTTGATCTAGGGAGAACCAAGTGACCTGCACAAGCAGTATGTGACCTATAATGATGCAAACTGCTTCTGTAAAGTGTTCCGAGGAGAACTGCACTTTAATACATTCCAGAAGAACCTCGATGCTCAGTTTATGTTTCTCCTCAACTGCTAACCATGACAGGCTTTCATGCATTAGTTCTACATGTGTTTTAATGGAGCAGTTAAGGGCCTGTTTTGTGGCCTTGTTTTGCACATGCTGCAAGTTATTCTTGGCTGCACACGAATCAAAAGTACTGCAGATTATACTGGATTAATGATTGGATAAAAATGCCTCAGAGTGGTAACTTGGTGTAAAACAGCTTTTGGTTTTACCCAGAGTGCATTTATATAGCTCTATATTCTCCTGAAGCGATTCAGTTTAAGTCCCTTGTTCCAAGGTGTTCTTGTTATTAGGAGAATAACAAACAAGCCAATAGGGGCAGTGCACATTGTAGTACAGTGTGGGTAAGATACTGGTACAGCGGCTAAAGCCTTTCATTGGTTAGCTATGGGGGTGGATACTCTGGGTAGTGAGGAGAAATCGGGTCTAAATTAGAGACTGTAGAAAGCGGGACCAGGGTTCTTGGAAAGGCTGGATCTTATCTTTTAGGGTTGCAGTTTGTACTGTAGAGTGTTCTGTTAATAGCTTGAACCATTGGGTCATGGATAGTTTTGTTCTGTCCTTCCAATTGAGGAAAATAACCCTTAGCCATTATTAATGATATTAATTTTTGAGTTGTGAGGTTGTGGAGTAGCAATGAGACCATTGGGCAAAGAGGAATATTGAGGTCAGGGATCCCAGACAGCTTGTTCAGGACACCCAACCAGAATGATTGAATATATGGACAGTACCATAGGACATAAAAGTAATTGTCTTTCGAGTTGGACCAGTGCCTGCTGGCGGCAGATGGGTTCCCCCTCTGAGTCCGGTTCTGCTCAAGGTTTCTTCCTGCTATCAGTCAGGGAGGTTTTCCTTGCCACTGTTGCCCTTGGCTTACTCTTTGGGGGCCGGTTCTCTGTAAAGCTGCTTTGTGACAAAGCTCCTTTGTTAAAAGAGCTATACAAATAAAAATTGATTGATAGATTGAATTGAATTTGGGTAATGTTTGGGAATTGCAGGTCATGGAGAATGTGTCACTGAATTTGGTCACTGTTGCACTGAATGTCACTGTTGTATGTTAAGGTTCTGAAGCACATTCTGTTGGTGTCGATACACATTGTCTTGGGTTGAGAGAAGTTTGTAGATTTGTGGCAATTTGTTTGAGAAACTTGAGTTTTTGATAGATGGGTGGGGTGACTATGAATGTTGTCAGTGTCAAGTGTCTTAGGCCTTTATTTGACACTGAAAGTGCAGCGCTGTATCTGTTTTGGAGGAGGTTGAAGGTCATGAACAAACCACCACTGAAAATGTCTTTCTGGCTGTTTACTCTTCACTTTTTCCCATATTGAGAAAATGAAAAGTTTTTATTGGTTAACATGGGCTTATGTGAGGGCAAAGGGAGAAGGGGCATAGTGAAAAATTTTATTTGCTTTCCAGCAGGCAGTCAGCGTTGCCCTGATGGTATTGGTTGGACAGCAGTGGTGGTTTTTTTGTGCTTTTGTCTATGAAGGGTAGATCCTTGATGGGCAGTTCTGGGGGTCATTGACTGGTCCATCTCTAGCCATGGTGGGGTTGTTTCGTAAGTCCAGTTTAGACTGTGCTGTGACTGGGCAGAGAGGAAGTAGCACATTAGGTTTTTAGTCTCCTGTAATGTGGGGCTGAAGTAGACCCATGGCAGCAGGTGAGTGGAATATCTGGCCAATCAGTGACACTGATTAATTAATTAAATATCGAGTAGAAAGCAGAACCAACAGTACTACAGGCTTTAAGGGCCAGATATTGAAACTGTGTTATGTAGTTGTCCAATGACCATGATACGCACTTTTGTACGTCGCTTTGGATAAAAGTGTCTGCTAAATAAATGTAATGTAATTATATGAGTATACATAACTAGGGGCCTTGTAATTCTGCTCTCAAAATTTCACATGCACATGTGAGAAATATGTATCTGCCTCTGATGCCATTTTGTCTCCTGGCCACATATTCCCCTTGATCTTATCATGATTACAATACAGTTGGTGTACATTGATGAATACTAGAATGGCAACTGGGATTGGGGAACTACTCAAGTCACAAGACTTTCCAATTCAGTCAGCAACATGGGCAGTACACTATGATCACAGATTTAGTGCATCCATTTAGTGTATTTGTCTGGCTTACTGGTCTTGATCAAAGCTTGGGAAATGTATTATGAGTAGGCAATGGATAGGATTGGGGTTTAGTTTGACACTGAACATCTGTTGCTGCCATTATTTTAATAAAGATCATTTTCCGTTGAATTTGAGAATAGTGCTTTTTTTTCCCATTTCCCACACTTAACTCTTCAGTTCCTGATAAATAAAAGGAAATGGATTGTGTTAATTATTGTGTTTTCTCCACGGTAAATAAAATGTCCTATGTTCCCTCAGAACTGCCATACCCGACTGCAAGAACTTTTCTCTCATAAGATATACTTGATTGGGATCTCAGCCCTTGTCGTCACCGTCATTATGGTGGGTATCACTTCATATGTATATTTTCAGTTTATGAGATGAATGCAATAGCAGTGGGGCTGTTTGTGTGTCGTGTTTTTCCCCAGTGGAAGAAAGTAGGCTTGAGGCCTCCCTTTCTGTGAATTCTTGTAAAATTTCTAGAGAGATATCTTACCCCTTAAACACACACACACACACACACACAATACAGGTGCTTTCATGTTAAAATGAATTCCAGCAGTCAGGATATTGGCTTAAATATGCTGCTGCAGAGCAGCTATATTTGAATGCAGAGTACAGCCATATAGTTTGTATAACAAAAAACAGATCTTACGAATATACAACCGCTACGACAAGTACAATGGAAGCAGGAAGGAAAGACGGACAAATGTAAACACCAGGCGGCACAGGGGAAAGGGGGTGAAAGGGAGTGAGCAAAACAGTCAACATAGCACGCAAAGTCACTGCGCTCATTTCCCCCACCACCGCAAATATCTGGAAAATGTGCCACACGGTGTATGCATCCACTGCCCATGCTGCCTGGAGGGAAATTCTAACAGCTAGACAAACTCAGACAGAAGACCAGTTAATAACACTAGCAAGTTAATACTGATTCACAAACAACACAGAAAACACCAAATTATCCAAAACAAAACAAGTAGTGTATCCCAACCAAACGAGCTCCTATCGGCCGGACTGCTGTTAAAATTCAGTAATACATATCAACAATTAATACATTGGCAGTTTTAAATGTTCATATATCATCAATGTCTCTCATGCCTCTTAATGCCCTTAAGCACCCATTCTTGTTAATATCGGGGTGACATAGCTCAGGAGGTAAGACCGATTGTCTGGCAGTTGGAGGGTTGCCGGTTCAAACCCCGCCCTGGGCATGTCGAAGTGTCCTTGAGCAAGACACCTAATCCCTAACTGCTCTGGCAAATGAGAGGCATCAATTGTAAAGCGCTTTGGATAAAAGCGCTATATAAATGCAGTCCATTTACCAGTCACCACCAATCACCCTATCATGAAAACAACAAAAGAGAAGTTATGTTTAAATGTGAATGTGAAACACAGAAAGTTTTGTTTAAAATGGTAATGCATTGCTTCAGGTTACTGTAGGTCAGTTACAGCTCCCCAACAAAATACAAAAGATCAAAGTTAATGTAAAACCTTTAAAACCCAAAAACATGAACTTTGCTGCAAAGCAGCGAGCTTAACTTCTTGTACTGCACAAAATATACACAGGAAATGATGACCAGTTTCCTGCCTCGTGTTACCAATTTGCTATCATACGATTTGCTCAATGGGCTGACAAGTCATGCCAGCCTAAGCTGTCTAGGAAGGTCCTACTGACTGCCTACTACATTCTGTACTTCAATCATCTGGGTGAAAAATACTCTGTGTGTAGCCTGTACCCCAAGCTTGAAAGGCCTCGTGCCCCTCGCTCGAACACAGATATCCAAAACTTCTCTCCTGGAGGGTCACCTTTTCTCCTTTTAACGCTGGTCTCTGAAACGCCTGTCCATGGGTTGTCTTGACTTTGTAGTTAAACCGCGTTGTAAATGAAGAATTTGAGCGCTGAAACACCATGACGACCAGCAGACACCATGGTGGTTCAGGACTGGAGCTTGAGATCCCTGCTCTAACCCCTCTCTGCATTGTTCTTCTCCAGATCTTTGAGATGGTCTTCAGCATGGTGTTGTGCTGTGCGATCCGCAACAGCTCCTCATACTGAAGCTGATGTCAAAGCCAATGGCCTGAGGGTGCCGTGACTCCAGGAGCAGCCGGGCTGACCGAGATTCTTCTGTTTTGTGTTTCCAAAGAATTCCTTCTGCATTTGCTTGCACATTCAGCATCGGTTTTTATTAAATCTACAGACACCAATTGTGCTGAAGTGCCAGTCATTCTTTATCACAGATCTACAGACACTAATTGTTTAAGTGCCAGTCATTCTTTATCACAGATCTACAGACACTAATTGTTTAAGTGGCAATCACTCTTTAAAAAATTTTTTACAGACACTAATTGTGTTTAAGTGCCTGAGTCATTCCTTATAACAGATCTACAGAGACCAAATATGCTTAAGTACCAGTCATTCTTTATAACAGATCTACAGACACTAACTGTGCTAGAGTCAAAATGCTAGAGTCATTCCTTGCAACAGATCTACGGACACTAACTGTGTTTAAGTGCTAGAGTCATTCTTTGCAAAAGATCCACAGACACTAAGTGTATTTAAGTGCTAGAGTCATTCTTTGCAACAGATCTACAGACACGAATTGTGTTTAAATGCTAGTCATTCTTTGCAACAGATCTACTGACATAAGGGGTGACATTATATTTGGTGGTCGAGTGATCATCTGGCAATCGTTTCAATCCCTGGCCCCTGGGCAAAAAGAGTCCAAAAGAGTCCTTTAGCAGGAAAACCCTGTGTGTGTGTGTGTGTGTGTGTGTGTGTGTGTGTGCGTGTGTGTGTGTGTGAGTGTGCGTGTGTGTGTGCGTGTGTGTGTGTGTGTGTGTGTGTGTGTGAGTGTGTGTGCGTGTGTGTGTGTGTGTGTGTGTGTGTGTGTGTGTGTGTGTGTGTGTGTGTGTGTGAGTGTGTGTGCCCTTGTGCGTGTGTGTGTGTGTGTGTTTGCTTGGAAAAGCACTCCATTGCAGTCCATTTTACCATTTGCTAATTGTGTTGAAATGCTAGAGCATTTTATAACAGATCTGCAAAATTGTCACAGTCATGCTTTACGACAAATCTACAGACACAAATGTGTTGCAGTCATAGAGCCTTTCTTTAGAACAGATTTATTTACAGTAATTGGGTTTCAGTACTCAAACATCCCTCTGGAATTGTTTGCACTCTTGACAATGAAAGGGTTTAAAGTTAGTGCCCTGCCGAGCACATCGATCCAGACACCAAACTGTAAGGATTTAAAATCAGTGACAGGGACTAAGAGGCCAAGTGATTAAGAAGATTAGGAAGTTTATTTAGATGTGTTTTGCAATGAGGAAAACCAAGTTTATCTGACTCAATAAATATGTATTGTGGAAGTTTGTGCGAATACGGGTTTGCGTATACATGTATTGACTGGGGTGTGCTGAAATGGTGGGTGGCAAGACTTGTACCCCGGAGAGCAAGACTATCCACTGCTGCCAGGCATTCATGTAATTGTTCTCTGACACTAAGACCTTCTATCCTGGCAGGTAAAGGTGCTACTCATCCGAGAATCTTGCAAATAATGTCACACCATGAATGGTGACTTTAACCTGTAAAATGTGTTTGTACCAAATCTAACTATCTAAATATCCCGGACTATGACCCCTCTATTATTTATATGAAATAACACTAGGGCCAATCTGGACACGGACTCGAACAAGCTATCCCAGAGCAGCTGCACTTCCGGCTAGTGTAACTATCAATATGCCCAGGAGGTAACTCGATTACGGTGTTACCCCTAAACCATATAAGAGGCCAATACATTTACTGGTCCTCGCAGAGATGCACACCCGGGTCAGCGTAGATGCAAACCGTGTATGTTAGATGCACTGAAAAGGAAAAACAGTTTATTATGATTATGACCGTTGACATTAACCGAAGATAGGCAGTTAGAGGTAAATATTGCATTAGCAAAACAAGACAAATAAACAAAAGACATACAAAGACAAAGAAAAGAAATACAAAGAGATGAATGATGCATGCAGAAATGATAAAATACTTATATAAAAAGACTACGGTACCAGGCGAACTGACAAGCAGATTCACCTTCCACGGTGGTACCAGGAGAACTGTTAAGTAGATTCTTCCCTTAAGTGCAATCCTGAGCAAGCCTTCCACACCCCACAGCTCCCTCGGTTTGCCCAAATAAGGTCTGGACACAAACACCCTCCACACCACCAAGAGAGCCCCCACCCCCTACTACTTTCCTCAATGGAACATACTCCCCGTCCGCTGTAGACACAGGGGAACTATTAAAATCCAGTGACAGTGAAGAGATACTTTATACGATGGCACGTGATCCTATGATTTTATCTGTCTCTAAGATACTTTTCTATGGAGGCCCAAGGTGGTGGTCTTTCTATAATCCAAACACATGTGTAGGCCATACATACCTGGGATAAACCTCCCTATACCAACTTATAAGAGCCCAGTGTGCCTGTCTGCACATACAGTATCCCCCGCAGTATTCACAGTCCACCACATTTATCACACTATTCCCAGTCATTTACATGCACATACATATAGAGGGTATGCATTGACGTCACTTTCTCACTGGAATACGCCCCCTCAGTCGGGACTGAGTGGCAAACCATGCTGCGACATGGCTGCCTTTAGCCATGTAGAGGAAACTGCAAAACCGGGCATAAAACAAACGATTATCTGTTTAAATTAAAGAGACAGGAAGAATTAGGAGGAGAGAGAGGGAGAGGGAGAGACGTGTGACAAAGGTCGGTGGTCGGATTCGAACCAATTCGATTTCAGCATCAAGCTTTTCAAGGTATGTTGGATTTTTGGGTGAAATCATGCCTTAAGTTGTGTACTGTATTGACTACTCATCAATTAAATATTTAGCATATTTCATTTATATTCTGTGTAACTGTAAAGTTTTGTCAGCATTTATTAAAAAAACATCCATGATGATGAGCCTTGTGTTCTACAAACAAAGGGGGGATGGTTAGATAGTGTTAGCTAGCCAAGTATATAAATTATTAAGATATGATTTTACCTAAAAATACAACATACCTGACACAAAACAACAACCGCAAATCCATGTTTCGGTGCCTGGATTCGAGTTGTTTCTGCGAATTGCAGCGATGCATCGCTTCTCTTCTTTAGCTTTCGGCAGTCTGTAAAAAGATAGCTCCAATTTCTTGTTGAATGTCCATGGACCACTGGTTCTTTGTTAAGTTGTAAGGATCACTGTTGAGTCCAACTGGCTTTAATTTAAACAGATAATCGTTTGTTTTATGCCCGGTTTTGCAGTTTCCTCTACTAAAGGCAGCCATGTCGCAGCATGTTTTGCCACTCAGTGCCGACTGAGGGGGCGTATTCCGGTGGGAAAGTGACGTCAATGCATACCAATGCATTTGGGTCCAGACCTTATTTGGGTAAACCAAGGGAGCTGTGGGGTGTGGAAGGCTTGCTCAGGATTGCATTTAAGGGAAGTCCAAACATTCAGGGAGAATCTACTTAACAGTTCTCTTCAGCTCCCGCTGCGCCTCCTGTGCACTGCTGTATGTACGGGCCCCCGTGTCCCAGTGGATCTGCATATTCCTGTATGGTGTCTGGAAGCGAATCCCCTTTTCCTTTTCCTTTAGGGCTTTCTTTATCCCATTGCATTCCCTACGCTTCTTGACTATCTCAGTCGCGTAATCATGGTCGAAACAGAAAGTTCTGTTGCCCCTGTTCCCTTTTTCCAAGCTTCTCCCGGTATCTTCTCCTCGGTTGTAGACTCCTGGAAGTTGATAATAAAAGGTCTCGGTTGGGCTTCGGGTCGGGGGCTTCTGTGTCAGGGACTGCTGAGCGCGCTGTATTCTCAGATCCAGATAAATGGTAAATGGACTGCATTTATATAGCGCTTTTATCCAAAGCGCTTTACACTTGATGCCTCTCATTCCTCAGAGCAGTTAGCGGTTAGGTGTCTTGCTCAAGGACACTTCGACACGCCCAGGGTGGGGTTTGAACCGGCAACCCTCCGACTGCCTGACAATCGTTCTTACCTCCTGAGCTATGTCGCCCCCAGGTCGTGTGGTGCTGATAATTCACTTCTGAGGAGTTTCTCGATAGACCGTGGAGCCGAGTTTCCCTCATCTCCCCCTGCCACTCCAAAGATGCGTACATTGTTTTTCTTGGACCGGGACTCTAAGTCCGTTAGTGTTTGCTGCAGGGCTCTTTGCTGGTCCAGGCAGGTGCAGAGCGCCTCGGTCGCCTCCACAGCCCACCCCTCCACCTGCTCCACACGGGTCTCCGCTTCTCCGACTCGGTCGGACAGACTCTGCATTTCCGACACAAGGTTGTCAAGTTTGCCATTGATTTCTTGTCCCAGGTGATTTATTTTCTGTCTCAGGCAGTCGTTGTCTCCCTTGAGATCAGCTTTCAGCTCCTTTATCGCCCTAATTATGTCTTCAGAGTCCACTCCTCTGGCCTTCGTCGGCTTCCCTTTGATTATTAGCAAGCTCCTCTACGCTGTTGCTAGCTTTCACCACCGAGGCATTTTCTTCTTGAGTTCTTGGCATTTTTTCTTCTCTTTTATGGCCTTTAGTGTTCCCTTTCCCACTCATCTGCCCCTTCCGCTGGTGAATGTCGAGCATTCAAGTTATTAAATGGGAAAATTACAATAAATCTGGGAGCGCGGTTTCGCCGTGCGTCTAACTACTCCATTGATCAAACCGGAAGTCCCTTCTGTGGCTATTTTAGAAATAATCCTCACTTGGTTCTGCCTTCATTGGCTTTCTGTTGGTTCATGTTGGTTAGTGGACAAGCCTATCTTCCAAATACCGCTCTCATCTCTGCCACCATCAGACCTTTGGTAGGTAGTTAATTTTTCATTTTTATGGTGTAATTGAATTGTTTACCTTCAGATCTTTATTCTATAGTTATGAAATATTGCCAGAAAATGTATATCCTTTAAAGGTAACTTGATGTCAATGAAGTTAGCTGACAAACTATCTAGCAGCATACAAATCAAACTAAATTAGCAAGCTACCTAATGTTACTTGTTTGTGTGTATTTTAATGCATGGTAGATAAATTATAATTCTATTTACAGAAGCTATGTTGAAAAAACTCAGAGGCATTGTCATCATTGCATTTTAAAGCATTTTAAGTTACTGAAAGCTTCTGAAAAGTTACTGAAAACTTAGATGTAGCCGTGAGAGAGAACTTAAAACATGCTAATTCACCGTTCTTTTACCTCTGGGACCGCACTTTTCCAGAACCTTGGGCAGCAACCGAACGTGAAAGCCAAGGCCGCAAAATACGTGCGCATGTGCAAGAATTTAAAATGGCACTTCTTTTGCTCATTGAGTAGGAACGGGTTGTTACTCCTGTTTGTTTGCCTTGCGTCTTTAAAAGTAAGTACGAGTTAATTTATTTGTCGAGGCGGATACTTTTTGCTATTCACCGTTGCGGTAATTAAATGCATTTTTTGTTATTAACGACAATCGCTACTTTTGTGTTCAGGCTGGCAACGCGCCTGAATGTATAAATGCATGTATCACAACTTTCTTTCACATGTGTATTTCATTGCTAGTGATTTATAGTGCATATATTGGTTTGCCCTAACTATGTTAGAACTTATTTGATTGTTTTTAAGTTGTAAAACTGTACGGCGGCAGACGCCATTTAATTTATTGCGTGTTGGCTGCCTCTGATTTGTAAATGACTGAAAACTTATAGTTAACTTCTGTTAGACATATAACACAGATTGAATTATTTACGTTGAATATTGACATTTTGTTTAGCATTTGGTTGTTTATTCACTTTGATACTGAATGAATGAATACGTTATTGTTTGTTAGAATACGCACATGTTCCGGTCGGCCGTTTCAGCGTGCTGGTCAATATATTGATTCATAAATCCTAAAGTTTATTCCTTTTCATTCTGTCATTCTTCTATATACTTTTCTTTATTCTGTAAAATATTGAATATGATTTGAATACCAGTGAATATATTGTAAATGTGATTTTTTTCCTGCTTGTTTATTTGAACCATGGTATAAAAATAAACATGGAGTAAACTTGAACATGGATCAAATCCTTTCCTGCTGAATTTAAATGCTCTAATTTGAGCTGCCATCAACAGTAGCACATACAGAAGTCTGTTCATTTTCTGGTTCGTCTGAGGTAGCAATGTCACCTAGCAGTAACCCAAAGCTCCTGCCTTTGGGGCAGAACAAGTCCATTTTCAATTTTGTCTTCTGCCTTTGAGGAAGGTATTTTGGAATTTGTTCCTCTGAGGCAGCGATGTCAACTAGTACTACTTAAAGGGCCTGCCTCAGAAGCAGACTAAGTCAATTGACAGTTTTCAATTTTATCTTCTGTCTCTGTAGAGGGTTTTTCGGGATGTGTTCCTCTGAGGCAGTTGCGTTGGAGGCAGATGACAGATGAGACAGATGAGGTTCTGAGTAGTAAGGGCTGTTTTCATTGCAACCAAGTCAAACTGGAATATGTTAGCATCAGTGAGTGAGAGAAATCATTTTCAATGTTAAGAATTTCAATTTGACCATGTGGTTAGTCTTTAATAGTGAATGCAGTAATGGCATCTATGCTGTTATATATGGTTATATGGTATTCATGTGTTCACGGTTATGAATAACTGTTACAAGATAAGTATGGTACCTTATCGGACGTGTGTTCGATAGTTGTTCCAATGACCTTCGGTATGCACTTATTGTAGGTCGCTTTGGATAAAAGTGTTTGCCAAATAAATGTAATGTATTATAATCTGTGGTATCACTGGTAATATCTCCTGTGCTCACTGTTGTATTTTCACTGGGACAGATCGCTGCGCAGTCCTTCGGCCAGCTAAAACACTGAAGAATTACCTTCGCTTATCTTTTAATGGGATCATGTACTTTTCAGCAGCTCTTCCACAGAGTGCCGTCAGCCCCTGGCCTGGCTGGCTCGGAGACCACTGCAGATGAGTTCTCTCATTTCAAAGTTATCCTGCTTTACTGAATGTTCCAATCCCCGGAAAAAAATCCAGAAACTTAGACGTGCTGTATAGTATCATTTCACAGGTGTGCCAGTTTTAGTGAAATCATGTAACCAATGTATACCCAATGTGCTTGGTTATTCCCCAAAATAACTAGTTGTGCTCATCAGCTCATTGAAATAACATGATTAGTTACTAATTCTTTAAAAATATGATTATTTTTCATCAATGCTGTCAATGGAGAAATGGAAGAAATAGAAGACAATTTAGGGTGACAGAGAAATTAAATCCAGATTTCAGGGAATAAAGAGAACCACGTTGCCTGTGTTGCTGTGTTGTTGTTGCCTTGAAAGCACATGCTGTCGTGAAACCAATCGGTAGGAACGCATCTTGTGCTAGCTTCTACTAGAACTAGGCATCACCTGCAAGCTTGGGACCCAATTATTACACCAAACAGAACAGGACCAGGAGGGGCACTGTTCAGTAACTCTGCCTCCACCATCCCCATTTAGCTGATTGGCCTTTCAGCCTCCGTGTTATGTCAGAGAAGGAGAGGACGGAAGGAGCGGCCATTTTGCGAGTTTGCTGTGTCCGTCTGGGTATTTATTTCATTATGCATGTGGACTTCTACAGGAGATTATGAATTTGTTTCACCTTACCTGCCTTAATTTTAATATTATCATCACAGAAATTTTATTTTTTAATACTAATCATAAATAAATAAGTAAATCCAAGCAAAGCTACTTTTAATGTGAAATGGCACTCCTGGTGCCATTGAGTATCAACAGAGCCATATCCCGGCAGATGAGTGGAAAACTGGTGGTGGCATTGAAATTTCAAATGAAAACAGCTAAACATGGTGGAGTGAACTTCCACAATAGAAAAATATTTGTCAGCATGCATTTATGTGTATGTGAATTCTGCATTGTGGGGTTATATTAAATCACTCAATGGACTAGCGCCTGAATACTTGTCAGACGTGCTTTCAATGTATGCTCCCTCTAGATCACAACCGGTCCTCTGGCGCTGGCCTTTTAGTTCTTCCCCGGGTGAGGACAAAGACCTCCGCATTTAGTATCTATGGTCCTCGCCTCTGGAACAGCCTTCCTGAGAAGCTGAGGGCATCACAATCTGTAAACACCTTTAAAAGAAATCTTAAGACATACCTTTTTAGCTTAGCATTCTCTTAATCCATTTTATTTTATTTTAATCTTTTAATCTTATTTTAAATATTTTAGATTAAAATACAATTTTAATTTTATTTTAATCTACCCTCTATATTACCATTTTCTTATTTTCACTGTATTGTTGTATTTTCATTTGTATTGTTGTATTTTTATTGGGTTGTTAAGCACCTTGTATTGCAATTTTGCATGAAAGGTGCTATATAAATAAAGCCTGATTGATTGATATTAATGTAAAGTATTGGTTATGTGTCATATTAATCACAATCACAAACTACCTATAGTATGGTATCCCTGGATGTGTAGTAAAATTATTGATAGTTCCTCTCCATTGAGTGTCCCTTAGTTAATCAATCAATCAATCGATCAAACTTTATTTGTATAGCACATTTCATACAGTAAGTGCAACTCAATGTGCTTCACAGAAAATAATTGCAAAGTATAATTAAAATAATAAAAAAGAGAGAAAGGAACAAACAAATAATAATAATATTAATAGTAATAGTAATAATATAAAAATAAATAAATAATAAAATAAATAAATAAAACCTAGGTAAAAGCAATGCCAAAAAGGTGTGTCTTAAGATTTCTTTAAAAAATGTCCACAGATTCAGAAACCCGTAGATCCTCCGGCAGGCTGTTCCAAAGGCTAGGACCATAATAGCTAAAACCTGCTTCTCCATGCCTTTTTGTTCTAGCCTTTGGAACAGTTAAGAGACCAGCGTCAGAGGATCTAAGGTTTCTGCCAGGGACATACCTAAAAAGCATCTCGGATAAATAGGCAGGTGCATTGCCATTTAGTGATTTAACACATAATACCATATAAAACATTCCAAAACACAAATCCAGCATATGATATCCCTTCACTTTATTGGATATTGCATTTCATAAAGACATAATAATACATTATAATAATTGATAGAATAACGGTAGGTGCATATAGTACTCTTATATGGCTGAAATAAGCTACTGCCTTTCATTCGTTGATTTTTGTGTTTATCATAATTATCAAATCACTTGTAGCCTATAATTGTAATCATGTGTTTATTCATAGTTTTACATGCAGGGAAAGCAGAAAGAACCTTATGTGAGTCAGAATTGAGAGTGAGGAATGGTTCCAAGCAGGACTGGGGGGGGAGTGAAACTTATGAATTTATGGTGCTGCAGCACCAAGAAGAACCCATTTCTTCTAAGTGAGGAACCCTTTTAATTGAAAGTAATTTAAACTGGAGATCGAACAATCAGATCGCAAACTGGGACTGGATTTTAATAGGGGTGGATCTGGGGAAGGAGAGTAATAATTAGACTCCCACTATACTTAAAAACCTACTATGTATATTTGGTGGTCTAGATCTCTGGATGAGGGGTCCATAGCCCATGGGTCTGTGGAGGGATATGACCCCTAATTTTGCCCATAGTTACCGCGGAGGAGGAGCTGGATTCTGCTGTGGGGAGGGATCCTACCGTGGGATTTAAGCTCATCATCTTTAAATCCCATTACCTGCTTAGTCTCCCCTGTGCTTTCGACTGCCTCGCGGGTGCCACTGTGTCACAGAAAGCCAGGTCAACTGCACATCAATGCCAGCCCTGCCACGGCCTGCTGTGGTCTGCCTTAAACCAGTCACCTAGCAACACGCCTAACCATGTCCAGCACCTTGCCTGCAATGCTGAGTGGACCTTTCTGAGAATGCTGAGAGCCTATTTGTGTGATTGATTGAGTGTGTATTCATTTTGTTTGCCTTCAGGATTGTCAGTCTAACTAGTGTCTTTTTTATTGAGTGCATCTTTTAGGTTGTAGAATACAATTACAGTTTGTTAAAAATGGTTTATTGCTCATACCAGTAACTGGATATTGCGTTGGAAATAGGAAATTCCAATTACCCAGTGATCTTTCATGTTATTATACCCCGCCATTTGTGTGATGTTGATATACCTCAGGTCATTTGCATGCCATGGCTTGTTGTAAGTGCCCTACAAAATTTTTGTTCCTTTGAAATGAAACATTGCTAGATAACATTAATCATCGTTCTTCTATAATATAGGCTTTGGTTTTTTTTTTTTTTAATATCAAATGAGCACTTTAGCGGTTATTGTCATGCACTGAACCTCAGTTGACTAATCTTACAGCATCTGATTTACTTTGTGTGGAAAAGGATGGGGGTTAAAGTGGAAGCTGGCCTAGCGCTTGTAACGTTGTTGCTCAAAGGGTCATTTGCACGTCCTTACTGCCATCAAACATTAAAAACCACAGACTGGAGGTGGCCTGTATCAGCCGGTCCCTCCTTGTTATGCTTGCGCTGTCCTTCCTGGCCATAATCTCATTAGCCGAGCCAGAGATCAGACTAATCTCCACAGAGCTGCGTTTGCCCTCGGTTACATCGCCGTCCATATCCTGAGGAATGCCGAACCAGGACTAAAAACAGCGAGAGCAGGTAGAGTGGTGATTGTTTTTTCCTCGTTCGCCCATCTGGGCTTATTCTTTCTTGTTCTGAAGAGGAAGAGGAAGGGGAAGGGGGGTTCGGGGGTTCGGGGGGTAGGAGGGTTGCCAATGTTCTTTGAGTGTCAACTGGCCTCGAATTAATCTGAAACGGGAAATGTTATTTGGCAGATACTGTTTTGACTGAGCGGGGTTAATCTATTTGCATGTGCAGCTTTGTCAGGGGGAAAACTAAATCTCGCCAATATTATGTGGTTAGAGAGCTTCTCTGTTTTCCTAAATTTTGAAGTGGGTCACGATGGATGTCCCCAGAAAGAGCATGTAACCTGAGGTCCGGCTGCAGCCCCGTAGCCACCGGGTCGAGCCTTAGCCTCATTAGCCAGGTACGATCTGCAGGACGTGATTGGCCTTGCTCTGCCAGGGCTAGGGTGAGTTTAGGCTGTTGTTGTTATCAATGAAGGATGTGGTTCTCAGTAGCCTACTGTATGGAATGTATAGTGTGGCTTGCATGGAAGAGCATCACAGGAGTGCTAATGCTAAGGCTGGGGGGGGGGGGCGGTATTCATAGTTTTTTAAAGGATGTACTGGCTGGTTCATGTCAAGAAGAGCAAGGAATTCTGTGTTTGATAGATTAACGCTCCTTTAAAGACACAATAGGATCATTTTTCATCCTGCGTTTGAGGAGTCCATTAAACCACGCAATCAAAATGCTTTTTTCAAATGTATAAACAGCAAAATAATATTATGTTTTGTGAAGTAAAGTATGTCATTCTCAAACACAAAAATGCTGAAAAAAAAGTCTGACACAGCATGCTACTTCTGTATAGATATTCACTTCAGTTCAATTGTGATTGGCTGCCCATTAAACAGTCACACTGCTGAATGGCTAAAATGTAGCCTAAATGGAATGTAAATTACGCAAGAAACATGATATCCAACTGATCAATATAAAAGTCCTGTACTGGGCAGTATAAGAACTTTGTTGCTCTCGGGATAAAATAAAATATCTGAATAAAACACAGCTAATATCATAGTATTTTATCTGGTTCTTCATACATAATATAATTATTTAAAAATTCAGTTTTTGATTGCACAAAGTCTTTAAGATGTTGTCCTTGATATGTTTGTTCCTTGTTGCTGCTTAGTCACATGACTTCTGTAACTCATTTACTGTACATGGTATTGGACTTTATTGTGGACTACCAGCCATGTTCTGTCTTTGGGCATAGCTATGTAGGATTAGGGTCAATGTGTTTAATTCAATTAATTGTAATGACTTCCCCTACCAGCTGTAGTATATCTTGGTCCTGTACTCTCCTGTTTCAGTGCTTTACTGGGTCCTGTACTCTCCTGTTTCAGTGCTTTACTGGGTCCTGTACTCTGCTGTTTCAGTACTTTACTGGGTCCTGTACTCTCCTGTTTCAGTGCTTTACTGGGTCCTGTACTGTCCTGCTTCAGTGCTTTACTGGGTCCTGTACTTGCCTGTTTCAGTGCTTTACTGGGTCCTGTACTCTCCTGTTTCAGTGCTTTACTGGGTCATGTATTCTCCTGTTTCAGTGCTTTACTGGGTCCTGTACTTGCCTGTTTCAGTGCTTTACTGGGTCCTGTACTCTCCTGTTTCAGTGCTTTACTGGGTCCTGTACTTGCCTGTTTCAGTGCTTTACTGGGTCATGTATTCTCCTGTTTCAGTGCTTTACTGGGTCCTGTACTCTCCTGTTTTATTGCTTTACTGGGTCCTGTACTCTCCTGTTTTAGTGCTTTACTGGGTCCTGTACTCTCCTGTTTCAGTGCTTTACTGGGTCCTGTACTCTCCAGTTTCAGGATGTTTAACTGGGTGGTGAAAGTGGTTCCCCAGCCCCCTGGGGCTCTTGGGAACCTGGGAGAGGAAGAGAAGCCCAGCCAACCATCATCAGCACAAGTAAGATGTAGATTATCACAGTGAAGGTTATCAATAATCGTTTCCCTGTGTGCTGTGTGTGTTTGTATGTGTGTGTTTGGGTTTGTGTGTGTACGTGTATGTGTTTGGGTTTGTGTGTGTGTGTGTGCCTATGTGAGTACAGTATGTTCATCAACACAGTATTCATGCCACTTTATAGTGAAACAAATGAAGCCAGATTTTAATGTGTACCAAGCAGTATATTTTACTCTGCTGGACTAGATGACTACACCTAAAATAGCACAAGATGGGAAGACCTACAATAGTACACTTAACTACAAGCATTCAAGTTCATCTCGTCGTTTATTTTTCCCACCTCTGTCAACAGAGGAGAAAAGTGACCTTTCAAGATGAAGCCAGTAAAGGTGAATATTATTACGTCAACTGCAAGGCCTCCTTTTTAGTCTTAAACCTTGACCCCTGGGTAATAGCATTACTGTAGCTTGTAGCAGGCATAGAATGTACTGTACATATTTGTAGTTGCTGTGAGGTAGATAACATGGCAGTCAGTTGTGATAAATTTCATTTCACTCCAATCAATTGATTGAAATGTAATTTGTGGTTTTCAAAATCCGGACAATGATTTATGAGGATTTTTCTTTCTTTTCTTTTTTTTTAAAAAGATTTAAAATTTATTTCTTGAACTGGCTGGACACTGAAACAGTGGTATGTGGCAGCTGGAAAAGCATATAAAGGTGTAATTCATCAATACTGTTTATTGAACATAGAGGGGGAAAAAATCACAAAAAAACTTCATTTTTATATTTTAATATATTATTATTTCAGTATTTTGCTAATAATTGATAATACACCCAGAGAACAACGGATGTGATGCTCTACTTTAAAGGAGGGCTCTTGTAAAAGTTTACTCTGGATGAATGGACTGAATAACTGGAAAAATGTTTTGGTCCTGTTTAATTTGAATATTGACATTCATATACTCAGTGATTTGTCATCATCTTTGGAATTTCTAAATCAATCATCCATACAGGTACATGACCTTGCCAGGCTAGCATGTTGCTATGTCAATACCATGTTTTATCTTTAAATTTTGTCTTGATGGAGAGTCCACAACCATTCCCATGTTTCCCCTGCCTCAATATCCCATAGTTCATTGCAATGTCACTGTTGACGATGTCAGTCAGATGTTACTTGTTGGGAATTGTATGCCAAAAAACTGGCTTTACTGGGCACACCAGAATTTACACAGAATTAAACTATATTTAGTATATATTACTTACATTATAAACATGAGTAACATTATTTGTGTTTGTGTTTAATATGCATAATAGGGTGAATTTTTCTTTAAACCTGAAAAAGTTACACCTAGAACCTTTCCTGAGAAATGTCTTTTGAGTGATTTATTGCAAAGGAAGCATAGAAACTCTTCAACTAATGTCACTGCCGAATAAAGAACTGGCCGGATCATGATAGATTGGTCAAACTGCAGCCATTAGGTTGACCTGTAGCAGGTACAATGCTTGGGAAAAAATATTTATCCCTCTTAACACTTCAGTATTTCTGTATCCTCCTTGTTTCAGTAGCACTCACTTGAATTTGCTTGGTTTAATAAAATAGGTTATTTTCTGGAATTTCCTCTGAGGACATGAGAAACTTGTGTCAGTTTGAAACATAACCTGAAACCA
The DNA here is from genome assembly GCF_018555375.3 of Anguilla rostrata. NCBI lineage: Eukaryota > Metazoa > Chordata > Actinopteri > Anguilliformes > Anguillidae > Anguilla > Anguilla rostrata. Next base: position 5,581,257 of record NC_057948.1, read on the forward strand.
GTCCAGATATGGCAATAGTCATTTAATAGTCATTCATGTCTTTCTGTGACAGCGAAGCCCAAGGATGAGGAGACCTCAGAAGAGAACAAGTAGGTTTGACTGTGCAATATAACCATGTTTTCGTGATTTAACTGGAGAAGGCTGATGTGGCCCTACCCAGTGAGCATTTTGCTGGTGAAAATGAGGTAAAACATACGCAACCTGGCTGCACTTTGTTGAAAAGTTAGTTATTTTGCTCGATCATAGCCAGGCTATGTGCAACCTGTGCTATGTTGGGGTTAATGGTTTTCAACCTATTTTCCATCCAACTAGACATCTAGATTCCGGCTTTACTGGGTGTGTTTGTGTGGTTTGTATGCTGCCAAAGTGTAATGTGAGCTTCTGTGCTTGATGTGAGCCTGTGTATGTGAAGTCTGTGATGTCATATGTATGAAAGAAGAACAAAAATACTTAATCCTAGCTGTAATGTTGAAAGTGTTTTTGGTATCCCTCTCTGCAACCTCCTAGTCCTCACTGAGAACTGTAAAAAAGATAAAAATTCAGGAAGAATACCAGGTGTATAAAACATTGATAATGTAATCTAGTATAATGCATGCAAAGTTAGTGACTTGATTGTTCAAACACCTTGAGCGAATGCATGCATTAGGACCAGCGTGTGAAGTCATTGGGCACTTTTCCCTCCAGCACTGTATCTCTCTCTCTTTCCCCTCTCATCCTGTTTCTCTCCCTCCTCCACAGTGTCCAGGGTGGGATGATAACCTGGTTCTCCAGTGGGTTTGCGTATGCACTTCCCCAACCAGCAGTGGCCTACCGGGCTAACACAGAAGCTAAGGTACAAACCTCTTAAGAAAGAAATATGCATTTCAGAGTTTCTCTGACTGTGCTAAAGCAGCCACACCTGCAGCATTGGGAGCATTTTAGCCCCGATTTGACTAGGTTCTGATTAATGTCTACCATGAGAAGCCTTACTGCTTTAAGCACTGACCACTTCCTCACTCTAACTAGGGCTCATTTCATGAAAAGAAAATGTGACAGAAAGCTAATCTGATTAGCTTTCAGTGATTATATGTCATTCATGCGTACCCCAAGGCTCTTACAACGTAACCATAGACTTGTCTGAAAATGTAAAATGGCAACAAAAAAAGCCAAATATTGCAGATTCATATGTGAAAATATTAAAATATTAGCTTCTGTGCTGCCTGTGCTTCATCGGAGCTCTTTCTTTTCTTCCCCGGCCATCAACAGGAGGACAACATCGTGGACAGGTAGAGTATCCACCATAGATACCAAACTGCTAGATCAGTTCAGCATAGATACAGACAGTGCTAGATCAGCTCAAGTAATCCAAATGAAAGGACCTGTTTGACCCATTCTAGCTGAACTAACACGATGTCCTCTGGTGATTAGTACATCGCCAGATGTCCTGTAGTGATCCCGGTTGGAAACAAACAGTGCTTTTAGCGAACTGAGCAGTGTTTGTGCCCTCTTATTGAATATTCAATAAAATACTTTACCCACGGGAGGCAGCTGCTTGTGCAGAACTTCTGCTTTGAGATTTATTTATGACTCATTAATATGAATTAGGCTGTTTCTAGATCTCAGAAATCTTCTGTAAGGGGCTGTAAACAACAGATAACATTGTTGCAAGCATAGCACAGCCCTATCGTAATTCCCCGGGCTTGATACCAGGACAGGACCATAATTTATTTGGAAAATCACTGTCTTGCTGTTTTAAACTAGTGCGGGAATTGCACAGTCCCAAAACCAGTGTAGTGCAGTGGTCCTTCTGGATTTCAGGGCAGGTTCCACTCTGAATTATTTAATTAACTCACTAAAATGCATGATCTGATGTATTAATTGTATTCCTTGAAAAACCATGCAAATATATATGTGCATATATGTACACATATATATATACACACACACACACACACACATATATATACCTTTCAAAAAGACAGTTCAATAGAGGTCACTGTCCCAATTCCCCATGGTGATGTGTCAGGGGGAAATGCTTAGAATTCTCACACTTACAGTTGTGCATCACGCTCGTGCTGTTCACATACCCGACAATGCATCCGATTTGATTGACAGCAAGAAATTACAAGAGATGACCTCACTAAGAGTCAGTACTATGACTATGTGACTGTCATTTCAACACATGTTAATATAAATGTGTTTTAATATTTTCGATGTTGAGCAAATTATCCAATCGAGTTGTTTTCAACAAAACCGCTCACAAGAATAAAACAAACCTCAAAAATAAAGTAAAGTGAACAAACTTTGATTTGGTCACATATAGTCTTATACTTAAATCATATTCCCAAATGCTCGGCATTGTTTTCTTTTGTTTTTATCCTTTATTGTAGAAACACTGATGTACAATGCCTACCTGCCTTTTCTCTAGAGTGCAGCTACTTTGAATGGGAGGGAAATTAAGGATTATAAACCTGCCTTTTTTATTGTGTGCCAGGCAAGGCATTGGAATAATTGGTTGGATCGTACAAGGACTGGGGAAAGTGGTCCCTCAGCTAGACGACAAGTACAAAGAGGTTTCTGACCCCGAGGGTGAGACAGAGGTGAGAGGGTTGTGTCATCACAAAATTGACAGAAAAATTATTTTCTGTTGGAACACTGGTTCTTAAACGTTGTAATGCTAGGACTCAAATTAGAAATACTTTTAAATGTGGGGACAGACATTTGAAATACTTTTTAATATCGTGACCCAAATTAGAACTTTAGCACCTTTCAGGGACCGTTAACTACGACTATAGACTCATTCCAGGACCCACCTCATACACTCCCATGACTGATTGTGGGTCTCGATCCATAGTTTAAGAAACACTGTTTTGGAATATTGTTACACTGCTGACCTTACAGGAACCGTGTCAAAAACACACCTTTGAGACCTGAAAACCGAGTCTCATAATTGATAAATGTTGTCAGCCATTGATATGTTTAAACAAAATAAATAAATAAAACTCAAAACAGTATGTGAAATACCATTTGGGTGTCTGTACCCAAGTTTTAGCCAACAAAAGAAAGTCACTTTACATTCACATGTCCCAGCATGTACTACCGTGATATCACTGATCTGCTATTACACTGAATCATTTAACTTTCTTGATTTTACCACATATATTTCATACTAGCAGAAAAAAGTAACTTTAAAATAATGCTTCATAACATATTTCTCAACAAAAACTTTCTCTGGTGAATGAAAATCTGCATGTATGTCAGGGATACAGTAATCCTCTAGCACATAAAGTTAAATTATTAAGGAAGGAATTTAATATCACTATTAACATTGATGCTTATCTTTTGTAATGAAGAGTAATGGTTTGATTATTTGCTGTTAATTTTTTTTCCTTCCAGATTCGAGATGAAAAAGATGTCCCAGGTAGGGTTTGACGTTCTGAAACCCTTTGCCTACATATACAAACAGATACGGTCAATTGCAGCATGTTTCGATGGCACTTGAACCTCAAACCTGCATGACAACTGGAACAACTAATCATTATGTCACAGATTTGGATAGCTGTTCCAGTTGAATTGCAGTGTTATAGGTTTTCAAACCCAAGATTTAAACTACAGTTAAACACGTTGCTACTGACCCTTCGTTACTTTTCAGAAATATTTATATTAAATCCTTTTGCTTATAGATGCTTAATAAAATATTAGCAACTGCAAGTAACTGTAATCATTATTCTAGTCCAGTATTGGTTGTTCCACTAATAAGTGTATTATTGACCTTACAGAGTCTCACTTTAGGAATACCTTCAACAGCCATAGATTACATTTTGAGATACTGAATTTTTTACATTTTAGCAACTGCATAATAATGCAAATCTTTTGGTCAAATGCTCATTTTAAATGTCCGAGTAACAGAAACTATGCAAAGAGAGTTTTCTATATGTGGTTGCATTTGTCTCCAGATGCAGACGTCCCACCGGTGATGGAGGTACAGTCTGGGGACGAGGTCCCTGAAGTGCCTGAATCGCCTCCGTCCATCTCTCCTGGGTGCGTTCCACCACCCCGCCCAACCCCTCCATCCTTTCTTCCTTTTTTTGTTGTTCATTCCCCTGTCGCCACACCCCTCCCCTTTCTCCACAGTTCTGATTCCTTCTGTTCCGTCTTGTTCTTTCTCTCATAGACTTATCTGGACTCCATTAAGCCTATATGTTTCTATCCTTTCTGCTTGCTGCCACATAATTTGCATGCCTTCTCAGTGTGTGTCTAATTCTATGTGTTTGGCTGTGCAATTTGAGTGATTGGTAATTAAAATATTTAAATACGTGTTTAGCCAAACATTATTGTTAATTCTGTGTGCGTGGCTTAACATTATTAACTATTCTATGTGTTTGGCCTAACAAGGTTGGTAATTCTGTGTTTGGCTAAACATGATTGGTAATTCTATGCTTTTGGCCTAACGGGGTTGGTAATTCTGTGTGTCTGGCCTGACAGCATGGTTGATTGGATAAAGCATGGCTTTGAGAAGATAATTCCTCAGCCTGAACTTCCAGGCCCTGCCCACTGCCCACCAGTGAAAGGTACAGTGCCACACATACAGATCCACAGCTTAACTTTCAGCACCACTGAAAGATATATATTGCCAAACGTCTGTTGCTTTGTGTTCTGCCGTCTATTTCTCAAATATAATCGAGAGTTTACGGACCACAGCTGCAGACAGAGAGCTGCGTAATGGACGTTTTCCTGAGGGATCCATAAAATCTGATTTAGCCACTTCGGCCAATTAGAGGAAGAATTGGAAAAGTATTTCCACGGGCAATTCTCCGAACGATCTGTTTGAAGACACCTGATATATCTGTGTTCGCTCGCCGATGGAATCCAACAGATTGTGTTTGTCTGTTGCCACAGTTACCGCACAGCCACCGGAGGCACAGAAGGCATCAGATGAAGAGACTAAGTAAGACCCCACAGGCCCAGAGCCCGCTCAGAGGGCACAGAAGTACACAGGGATATTTATTATACCTGCAGAATTCTATTTGCATGTACTGAATATCATTTTGCACCTCAGTCTTCATGCATATGTAATTATGGGTGTTCTGGCAGAAGAGGCTCTGAAATTGTATCGGTGTGGGTTAATGTATAACCTAATGAAACATAATGATAATAATAATTTAAAGATGGTTTATCAACGACCGTGCCACAATGTATGCATTTCATATCAAAACTTTAGGAACTCTTGAAGATTGTTTTGTATCTCACATAATTAACTCCTATACAACGTGTGTGTGTGTGTTTGTGTGTTGTGTTCTTGTGTGTGTGTGCACATGTGCGTGTGTGTGTGTGTGTGTGTGTATGTGTGCGTTTATGTGAATTTGTGTGTGCAGGTGTGTTGAAGCAGTGTGAAGGGTGTCTGTGGGAAACGGCTGGGTCTGAAGCGCTTTGCTCTCCCCTTGCAGTATGGTTGGCTGGTTTGTGAAGGGACTGGGCCGCATGGTACCACAGCCGGTGCTCAGACCGAGAGACGACACCTCAGTGAGTGTGGCTACGGTCTCTAACATACAGTACTATAGCTTTAATGCACTGTGTGACCTTAATGCCACACCGCATCACCATTACATAGAACATGCAATCCCATTCTGTGACACTGGATACTTTAATACCTTTATCCACGCAAAGAGGTGATGTTGATCCAAAATGGCAACTTCCAAAAGCAAGAAGAAACATTGTAATGTTAAATCATTATACTGGTGTAAATATGGGCTTATACATTTAGATATTTAGAAGACTGAAGAAGCATTGCCTTTTCGACTTAAGTATTACAATAAAAAAAGGCTCGGAGTACACTTAAAGCAGAGAATCGTAATTAATGTGAATGTTTATCCAAAATACACATTCGATACTTCATTAAATGAGTAGCATTGCATGTTTGGTGGCTTTCGCTGGATTCCGGTGTTCACCAGACTGTATTATTGTGTGTACTAATATCACACATTGTTAGTGGCATTCAGTCAATATAAATGTAAGATTGGAGCAAGTTTTTAGAATGAATTCTAATTTCATCCTGTTTTCTGTTTTATACAGGAAATAACAGTTGTGCAAAACAGTAAGTAAAACATTAATTCAGTCACTCATAGCACTCGTAGAGTGATAAGTAACAATGCTGACATTGGAACAAGCACACCGCGTTCAACAGCTGTGGCAAATTACGGTTGAAATGAAAACCTACAGGACATTAGATCTCCAGGAGCAGGGTTGGGCAGTCCTGACGTAAAGCTATGATACAATAACATATTGTCAGACCCATTTTAAAGTTCCAATGTGAAGGGGACAATACAAACGGAAATATGAGTGTGCAATAACAGCCATTACGGTGTGCACCAGTAATCAAGAGCCAGGGGCCGAAGTGAAATAAATCTCGGTTAGTGCTACAGTAGAGGACACGGTGAGCTGAGGGAGCTATGATGCATTGGGAAGTGATGGTATTTGGTGCCTTCGCTGAAAGGTGGCCAGCAATCCTTCGGTTCTGGAAGTTGTCGGTAGCTCGTATGACCACCAGGGGGCAGTAACTGTGAAGCGTTTCGAGCAGGATGCGCGTTCCTTGCGTTCCCACGGGGGGTCGAGCCGCGAGGTCAGTGGTGCGCAGACTAGGTCCTGAGGCACATCGTGCGTGCTAGCGCCACTAATTGCAAGCTCTGAGTTATAATGAGTGTATATAGCCTGCATTGTGCTAAAATAAGGTGAAGGAGAATGTTATGGAAGAAGCATGTTTTCTGCAATGTGAATTGACCTAGCAATTGGTTGTGAGTTAAACCAGCACATGCAGGGGGCCCAAGGACCAAGTTTGAGAACCCCTGCGATAGGTGATCACAGGCTGCAGACCTGATTGTGTTGTTATATGTAATCGTGTATAATGTTGTTACTGCACACTGCATATCTAGGCCTCTGGTCCTTGGTATCAGAGTTGATTGCGTCTGGTGTTATATCTGAGTGTTGGGGTGGTGCCTGAGCTGACCCCCGTGCCCGGCTTTCTCTCCCCAGTCTGCATCTGCCAGCAGCCTGACCACTTGGTGGTGGAGGAGGTAGAGGAGGAGGTGGAGGAGGGCGGGGAGACAGAACAGCAGGAGAAGCCCCAGGACCTGCAGGAGGAGTCGCGCGAGCCGACCCAGGTGCTGTCCACACAGCAGGAGGAAATGGAGACGCACACGGAGGCGACCACGGTAACGCTGGAGAACAGGTAAGGGAAGATAACTAACTGAGAAGTCCTCATAGAACATTATGGGCATTTTTTTCCCCGTTCAATAACTGAATGAATTAATTTGAGTAGAACTGGAACCCAAGCTAACTGTGGCTTTTGTTTTTTTTTTTAAATTATTTTGTTCGGTCTCTTTCTGCTGTGCCACATTATTTTTTATTTTCTTTCATATAGCTTTATTTCTTTTGTATTTATTTACTTTGGAAAATATTCTGGTTGCTTGGTTTCCTGTAAGAGTTTTAAAGGTTTTTAATTACATGGGTAAGGTAGTAGTCTAATCTTCATTTTAGTGGGAATTGGGTTTGCGTTTTTTAACTGAAATCCCAATGGACACAGCATTCACACGACATCTGTGGCACCTTCTCAGTCTGGTTTCTTTTGTGTCATGTGTTTACCAATGTTTTACAATTATCTGAATAATCCATAGCTATAGAGCTCAGGAAGTTTTGTCTGTTGGTACAGTATGTCAGCCAAGACTGGCTGCCATCTTTGGCGGATAGTCAGGTGTAGGCTATGCCAGGTTAATGAGAAGAGAGAGAGAGAGAAGATTTAAGATTGTCAAAAGAGAGAGAGAGACTCAGTATGTAAGGGGAGCGCATGAGTAGAAGCAGGAGCAAATGCTTTTTCAAATGTAGCAAAATATGTAGCAAAATATATGACATAGGCCTGAAGGTACCAGTACTGGTCTCAACCCTTCATTTTGAACTTATGCCTGGATATCTATCAGTTTTTTTACAGCAAATGTATTCAATCTTAATTCATCTTTTTTTCAGTCAGGAGCAACTAGAGGCTGGAAGTGGGGAGGTTAAGCTAGACAGTCAAGCTGAGGAGAATGCTCAACCTGAGGAAGACCAGGCTGTGAAGCTGGTCGAGGAGAGCGGTCAACCTGAAGAAGACCAGGCTGCGATGCTGGTCGAGGAGAGCGGTCAACCTGAGGAAGACCAGGCTGCGATGCTGGTCGAGGAGAGCGGTCAACCTGAGGAAGAGCAGCCCGCACAGGTGGCCGAGGAGGCCACTCAAGCAAGTAGCGCAGAGCAGTAAGTCACTCGTTGCTACAAAGTGGCATTAAAGCTGCCTGCACATGCATGAGCTGTGATGAAAAGCGCTATGTAGAAATGTACGCTGGGGGTTTTTCTGTGGTGTAAGCAAGGTGGTCAAGCAAGCCATTGTTGGAAACACAAAGGTCACAAATCCCTAGAAAACGTGCTTCAATAATGAACTGCTCACTGTTTGTTTTGCAAAGATCGGCCAATATCCAGGAGGAAGAGATGAAAGAGGTTTCTCAGTAAGTCCTATCTTTGACCGGCCTACCTGTTACTCCCTGCCTTCTGTCTGCCTCTTTTTTAGTCTTTTATTTTTTTTTCCGAACCAGTGGTTTACGACAAATAAACCCAGAAACAGTGTTTCATTGTGAGCAGAATCAGACCTGACTGTGGCTCAGGGTGTCCATGACGTCAACAGCGCCATTTCAAAATTTCAATAACAATAGTGAGGTCCGAGTTCCATCTGTGCATGCTTTTCTTTGTGTGTACTAATGTGATGAATTCAGATTTAACAGACCTTATTATGTTATTATAGTGACTATCATAGGATAAACCCGATGTTCTGATTGAGGGCCTAATTTCTGTGTCCTGTGTTCTGCTGACTTGGCTCATGCTTCCCCCTCCCTCTGTAGGTGTCTGGAGGATATGGACCCTGCAGAAGGCACCCCTCCGCTGCTGGTCTCCACGGAGACTGAACCCACAGTGCCAGAGTCAAAGGAGGCGGAGCCAGAGAACTCTGTGAAAAGAGACTCGCTGGTTCTGGTGTCCACGTCAGGGGATAAACCTGAGCCCAGCGTAGTGACCAAGCAGCCTGAGCCTACGAAGGAGGTGCATCCTCCCTCACCCATTGCCCAGGTAACGGTGCACCTGATGCAAGGCATAATGGGAAAGCAACACGGCTTATGTGCTTTTCCTGGTACTTGGAAATCCTGTTGATTTACCCCACTGAAGCTCATTTTCTCGTGGTTCTGATTCTTTTGTCTGTTGGCTTATCCAGCCATTGGTTGGCAGTTAGCTCATGTTCCTCTCTTTTGTCAGGACGATGAAACTGCCGATGAGGGGTGTGGAGGTAAGTCCACCTGCTTTTGGGAAAACGCAACATAAATGCAAAATCACTGGCAGCCGGTCTTTCCGTGAGACCTGTGATGCGAAACAATCAACGTGACAGTTCTGCTTTGTGATGAGAAACATGTTCACTTTCCTCACATTGGAACCCCAAGGTTATCTTTGATGAGACAAGACTCAACACTGTTGGGGGTGCACTAAGGAGTAATTCGTAGTGTGGGTTATATATACACTGGTTGTGTGTGTGTGTGTGTTTGTTTGTGTATGTGTATTTGGTGATAACCGTGTGTGTCTGTGCTCTTCTCTCTGCTGCCCCCAGTGCCCACCAGCTGCATTGCTGTGAGGAACTGGCTGATGCAAATGCCCCACACGTCAGAGTGCCTGGCCAACTTCAACCGGCTTTTGCAAGACAACACCATCACAGTCCCCAAGATGCCCTGCAAGCCTTCGCTGGGCCTCACGTGCGGGAATCTGCCCCATCTGCCCCATCTGCCCCATCTACCCCCTCAGCTCTCCCAACTGCCCCAGCGGGTTCAGCAGTACTACTTCAACATCCTCAACAAACTCAACAGCCTCAACCCTCAGCAGGAAACCTAAGACCAGCTCCTCATTACACCCAGGCCCCTCCCCCTCCTGTGTCAGAGGCTCATCTTTGCCCGCCTCCCATTGGCCCCCTGATCTCCACTTGCTTCCCATTCGCCCCTGAACCTTGCCTGCCTCCCATTGGTTCCCTGATTCTCACCTGCCTCACATTAGCCCCCTGATTCACCCCTACCTTCCGCACTTCACCTCTGATTGCCGTCCAGGTGGACTGGCTGCCCACTCCTGTGCCTTCCTGTACTGCACTGTACTGCTGCTATCTCAGCCATGGATGGACACACGTGTCCTTTTTTCTCGGATACGTTTTAAGAATTTCATGGCAAAGAGAGCATTCACATCAACCAACTGGGAGTTGAAGCAAAAGAGACTGTGTTTCCTTACCCAAGAACACTAGCGGTTGGCTGGCTTGCTAGTGAACAAAGGTGGACTCTGCAAATGTTTTGGTAAGAATGTGGTTGGTTAACTTCTGCATCATTTTCATTCTGGGCAAGCTACAACACTGAATCAATAATAACAGAAATTTTATAGGGTCTTATGAAATTATGATTAAAAGGCTTTTTGAAATCATAACTAGTTTCATTGTGCAGTTTAAAAGCCATAAACTCCGGTGATTTCTTGAATAATAGATAGTATCATGTATTTCTTTGTGTTCCTACTCAGTGTCACCCAGCTGCCATAGGAACATTAAATATTCAAGGTCCCTGCACTATTCTCCAGATAACGTCCTTACCGTCCCTTATGTCCCCATGGAAACTAAAAGGTGAGCCGCAGGATAGTTTTGTTATGACCGTTCTTATATCAGATAATTGTTATGCCCTCCAGGCTTTATATTATTTCTAAAAGTAGTGTGTATTTTTGTTATATTATTATTGTATTCAAATCCCTTTTCCTGTCACACACTTTGCTCAAAGGGAACGTCCAACAGGTAAAACATGAACTGTCTGAAATGGAGGCATTCAGCTGAATGCAAACACCTTCATGCAATTCAATAACTATTAAATCAAACCCCTGGTTTTGAAAAACAGCTGACACCCCTTAAAAAGAAACTTTAGAGTCAGAGGCAGCAGCATCACAGTGCATTGCTCCACTGTGTATTTTTAAACAAAGGCCTTGGCCTTTTAAAAAGTGAATGACAACACAGTAACCAATTATGAAACGGGGAAAAAAATTAGACATTTGAAATCCTTATTTTAGCATTCTCTACTCTTTTGAGTGAGTTTTTTTCCAGCCAAAGTTCCCTATGAGCATTTATGACTTACCTTGAATTTACTGTGACCTTTGTTGCATAAACAAGAGGTCAGCAGCTTAAGTGTTACTGATTTGTGAAGGATTGCATTACTTTAAGCCGTTCTCTGTCGCCCCCCCCCCCCACCCCTTTAACACTCTGCTGTGTTGTTTTGCCCCCGGGGAAGCTTTCTGGTGGTGGGTGGAGGGAACAGGGATCACCATCGCAGTTATCCTGGACAGAAATCAGTGACCCAGGCCCACTGCCTCCAGTCCCAGATGCTGCTGTGAGGCTTTGATGGAAGAGTGAGCCTTTCTGAAAGCCCAGATGGGAGGAGCTATCACATGCTCACTGATGTGCACCGATCACTTCAGAACCAATGAGTGTTCTGCTGTGGACGGCAAAAAAGTTGTCACTGGTTCAAACGAGTCAGCGATTGAGAGCTCAATGTTCCGCCCATTATGTCTTACCACCTACCGCTACTACACCTCTTTATATCTGAGTCATGTGAACAGGTCATGTGATCAGTGTAGAATCCTGTTTGAGAGGGCAAGGGGACTGGCCATAACTGGATTATTGAACATCCTCTATGCATCCCACATAGCGCTTTTTATCATAGCTGAATGCTATCACATGGCAGGAAGTCATGTGATCTGTTATGTGTGAAAAGTGTCAATGTGTATTTGTAATTGCGTGCACATTTTTAAATCATTTTTATTCTACAAAAATGATTTTTAAAAATGTATCATCATGATTGCTGTCTGTCCTGTGTTATTTTAGTCTACGGCCTAGCTGACACCAAATATCCTGGCAACATTTGTGTGTTATTGTAGAAACCTGAAACATTGTCACAGTGTTTTGTTTGAAGACTAATATTTGTTTGTGAGCACAACACACACATGTGCAGTGGAACCCTGTTATTTGCATGTCACTGCGTTCTGAGTAAAGCGCATGTGTGATGGTATTCTTATTTAAGTGTGACTGTGTCCTGTGAGTACCTCACTTCCTGTTTGCATCTTCTTTCCCCCAGAACACTGGTAACGACAAACGATGAAGAGGCAAAGCAGACGGGCATTGACACTGAATTACCTGAGGTAAAGGAGATAAAACTGGCCTTCATCAGACCTGGGTCAAATATGTTAGAAATTGAATTACTATTCGAAAACATGCCTGAAAATCCCTGAGACTTTCCAATGAAACATGCTCTTAACCAAAATGTACCCTTATGCCAAATAAAACTTGTTTGCATGCTGGTGAAAATTGAGGTTTCTTTCAAAATGGTCATTAATCTACAGGAATGTACTGGGGTCTGTTGGGTTTAAGTATTTCAGATTAAGTATCTGAATATAGCTATGCTATGATGACAAGGGCGTGGTGTTTTTATTTACTGTGTAGCTGCTCTCTAAGTATAATGATTTTGAAAAGTACGGTGGATGTCTGGTGTATGCGTTACATGTGTGATAGTATGAACACAGGAACATCTTCTAGTGATGTCATTTTTCACATCTGGACTCACCCTTCATATCTCCTCTATCTCTCAGGTCACACCTGTCGTCTCTCCCCAGATCAGCTCTACTGCGTCCGTCCCTCCTCCTCCCCCCGTTCACCGGCCCTCCCCTATGCCGCGGGAGATTCCAGAAGACGACGAGGACGTGGTGTCCGAGACCTCGGACTGCTCCATGGTGATCCGAATGGCCCCGCACACCCACGGGGAGGCGCTGCTCTCTGTGGAGCTAAAACCGAGCGAGGGTCCGGAGGCCCAATGAGGAACGCAACCCAGGGGCGTAGCGAAACAGTCTGCCTTCTCTACCGCCCACAGGAAGTGATGTCACAGTCCCAGGAAGCAGTAGACCAAGCTGCACTTAGGCCCCACCAGACTTATGCAGTGTCACTGCGAGACTCTGAATCCAAGAAAAGAAACCAGAACACCTATTCCGTGGAAACTGAAATAGAGGAAAATTAGCAAGATAACCTGCTCCACTGAAACGACGATATGGGACGATAAACCAGATACTTCACTCTGTTGCTTATACCCGGAGCCAAAACACTCCTGTTCCCATGGCAATCCCTTCCTGTCTCCCCTCAATATCAAGTGAACAGTAGTTGTGTGTTGGATTATGCCTCCTCAAGGAGCGGATATTTAACTGGATATGTTAGCCTTCTGGAGAAATCCTGGCAGAGTAAACTGTTTCTTCTTGGAGGCAGTAAAAGCTTACTTTACAAAGCACAGGGCTGGATTAACCTAGGTTTTTACCATCTTGATGAAAAGAACAAAGTATATATTTTTAAAAGAGAACTTTTCCAAAAAGCGTAGTTTCTGTTGCTTTAAATTTCATCTTGCTAGTTTGGTTTTTGGAAAAGTAGTCGTAGTTATGTTTTTGAAAAGAAGAAGAGATGCGAGTATTGGTCGTAAAAAGTTTTGAAAGCATTCTACTAAGTTAAATGCATGTGCTGCTGTTTTCCCAACTAACGATGTGAGTCTAGGTGACAAGTAATATTCTCAAAAACTGCATCATTAAAATAAGAACAATAAAATGGCATTAAATGCAGAAGCTCGGCTTTTAGTGAAAGGTTCCTGGTCCACAGAAGAAAGACAGGAGGGACTTGAATGATTCTGAACGCAAAACATTTCAGAATAGTTGAGTTTGAACACACAACCATAATAAATCTGAAACGTTGTTATAATGTTATGTCAGTTTTAGAAAATGTGACCTGGGTGAAGGATCCTGGTGTTTCATAAAAATGTTGGCTGGTAAATTAAAATGCTTGACTTGTGCAATAATCTGCTTAATATACTATGTCAATTTCATGATACTATGACCAAAAAATGTTATACTACACCAAACAGTGTATTTGATATTTTGTATTTGAGAATACTGCGTACATCCAGGTGCAAAATTTACCTGTGACCTGGTTGAGCTGCCAGTTAGAATACACGCCTGTGAACATATTTAGAACATACACAGCGGAACTATTTTTCAAGTCAGTTATTGTATATGTAGGCAAATTGCATTGTTTACTCTGTAAAACCTTACTAACAAAATAGGTTTTCTTCTTAGTGCAGTGCTATTGCTTTGGGATTCAGTTCAATTTTATTTGTATAGTGTTTTTAACAGAGACACTGCAAAAAGGCACTTTACAGAAAAACAGTATATAGGCAAGACTCAGTTAGAACCCAAAGCCAGCAATTGAAGCAAAAAAAGAAAACTCTGTTGAGAAGAAATCTTTTGAAGAGCCCAGATACTGAGCAGGAACCCCTTCTCCACTGGCCAATAGTTCAAGATAAGCTAAATGGTCTCAGGAAGGTAATTGGGAACCGTTTAGATGTATCTGGTAAAATAGAAATGAAAAACTTTTCTTAGGATGGTGTGAATGCCATTCGAGACCCTTCATACATTGATCTTGATGACTTCAACTTGAAGATACGCTTACAGTGATTGAGCCCGGCCTATAACTATAAGCCAGGCCGCAGCGTCCTGTGCTGGTTTACCGAATAAACACGCGGACTGGGACAGGGGCAGCCCTCACACCTGAGATCAGTGTCCTTTAAAGTGGAATTCCATCTGCACAATGTGAGACTGGGTTGCTTTTAAAGGAAACTTTATTTAAAATTGCATCCTCCTCACAAGGAATAATTAATCACATTTGTAATTGTGTCACAAGCTATACTGTAGTTCACAACATTTCAGATGAAACAGTGCAGTCAAAATGACAAAACAATGAATATTAAATGGTGGTAAATGTTGATTTGAACTTTAGAAATTTAGAGAAAGAAAAGATTAAGTCATCATTACATTTTTTTTTTTTTCAACTAAAAGGACACTTAAGTGAACTTCAGGCGGAGGAGTTATATCCCGATACTTTTAGGTAATTCCTTTTGATTGAGAGGAGCAGGGTTCTTTGCGGCCTCTGAGACCAGGCCGTCCCTCACCCCGCTGCCTCCTGTTCCTGTCCTGACCCGCAGCCTTCCAGAGGGAAGGGAGGGGGACCACAGTTTAGCATCAGACAAATCAAGCAGGGACTGAAAATGAAACATTTCACGGATGCCAAGTGCGAGAGCAGACAACCGATACGTTCAAAACACTGCTGCGCGATTCTGTGAAAACATTTGAATTGGCGCTATGTTTAAATGCATCTTAGTTCTATCCATAAATATTTTTGGGGGATATTTTAAGCTTAAAAACTTACCGATCTCACTGAGTTTGAGGGATGACCATGGTGAGGGGAAACATCTGCAAAAAGAGGGATCATACAATGATCAAGGAGAAAATGACAGATGATCTTACATGACGGAGTGTAGCACAGTGGGTAAGGAACTGGGCTTGTAACCGAAAGGTTGCAGGTTCGATTCCCGGGTAGGACACTGCCGTTGTACCAAGGTACTTGACCGAAATTGCTTCAGTATATATCCAGCTGTATAAATGGATACAATGTAAAAATGCTATGTAAAAGTTGTGTAAGTCGCTCTGGATAAGAGCGTCTGCTAAATGCCTGTAATGTAACATGATAACTTATCAATTTAATTGATCAAAGTAGCGATGATTATTTATGAACGTATAAGAAGAAGAGTGACACCAGAGTGGGGGACACGATAGCTTAGAAACTGGAGGGCAGACCAGATAAAAGGATGGATGGATGGAATGAAAGAGTTCCAACACAGAACTGAGAGAGATGTTAGGGCAGGAACAGTAAAGGTGTGTGTGGAACAGTGTTCAGGACTCGTACAGGTTTTTGTTATCACTGCACTGCAAACCAAGGGGACCACCATGGCCCTCCAGCATTAGGGTACACCCACCGTCCCGTATGGAAATTGCCAGGAACCCAGCGTGTTAGCGGGATGAGCCACACAGCGGCTCCAGGACTCACCTTTTTCACAAGGGCCTGCTTGAGCTGACTGAGGACTCTCAGATTTCCCAGAGTATTCTGCAAGCGTTTTGTTCAGCTCCTCCAGCCTGAATAACCAATAAACACCCATTCAGACAGCCTCAGTCTCCACCCTCCAAGAAACATTAGCCCATTTAGCTCAGCAAGGAAAATACAAACAAATCCATATCCACAGTCACTGATTGGCTAATACCCAGTGTTTGTCAGCAACTTATTTAAACTGTATTCTGTGGCTACTAAACCCACTTCCTGTGCAGGTCGGCTGTCTTGTTTCTCTCCCTGTCCAGTGCTCTTTTAGAATGATGGTAAGCCACCTGGAGGCAAAAAGGCGGAGTTACATTCTGCAGAAAAAGGTGTTCAATCACAAATCTGCTCTCAAGAGTGATTGCGTCCTTACCTTATTCATATAAGCTTTATTCTGATGAAATGTTACCTGTAGAGAAATGGAGAGAGAGTGAGAAAAAGAGAGAGAGAGAGACAGAGAGAGAGAGAGAGAGAGAGCGAGAGTTGACATTATACACAAAATCTGACCACAAAAATCATTGGAGGAGTTAATTAATGCATGGGACCTGATTGGTTGAGCATAAATGAGGTCATAACCCTTGCAGATTAATATTGAAATATAAACTACTGCATTTTGTCAATACTGTGAGTAAGGTGGATGGAGGAATTAGCACTGTGTCTGCTGATCACCCTCACAGGGGAAATGCCCAGTTCATATGAATGCTGTACTTTACAGAAGGCACAGTGCTCTCTGCTCATGGACATAACTGAAAAGGATGAACTGCTTGAAATTACTTGAAATGTTTTGAATCAAATCAAAGCCCTCCCTTAATCAACTTAAGGGGAATTAAACAGCAAAAACAACCACATTACAGTGGGAAAATATACAGCAAGTGTTATAACAGTATAATAGCATTTTTAAGAGTATTGGCTAAATGAGATTACCTCATCTTTCAGAATAAGATGGCGCACTCTTTCCTCTTGGAAGTGGCCTCTGTATCCATCTAATTGCTCTTTGTTCTGAGCTGTGGCCTCGTTTTGAGCCCGTTCACTGTGACACGGAGAGTGCAAGACACTCAGCAGCCTTCCAATGCACAGCTACTTTAGCCCCAAATTCAGCTAACGCATCTATTTTACATCCCCTGTGATCCAACATAAAATATACATTTCCTTCTATATTCTGAAACAACTAAGGATAAAGCAGTAGAACAATGTTAAAAATTAGTCTCCAGTGATAAGCAGATCTAACCAATGCCTTTCACAAGTTTATCGATTTTTATCAGTTGTCCATTGTATTTACCTACTGCTGTGTCATTACAGCAGAACTTATAACACCATGTTTTAATGAACTGATTCATATGCCTGTAACCTCAACACACATGGTCTGTTGCTTGATACTTTACTTTTTAAGAGTGCTCTCCAACTCTTGTATCTTTTTGGCCATGCTCTCCAATTGGCATTTAAGGGATTTTATCTCATCTTGCTGTATCTGACTCCCCTTATAAGCCTTCAAAGATTCCTTAGTGAAATGAGAAAGTGTGTGAAGAGAAACTGCTGCATAGACAACACTTGGCTTTTTAAGCTGTCAATCCACATGCTAACTTCACAATTTTCAATGTATTTCTGGACATTGTGCTGCTATTTCAAAATGTTACTAAAACTTTATTGATAACGTGGGCACATGCATTTCAGCATCTCACCTTTAGTATATCGTTTTCATTTTTTGAAGAAATTTCCAAATCTGAAAAATGTTCTTCGAGTTCTTTTATCTATAATGGACGAGGAAAAGGCAATGAGATTTATTAAAGCTGTTCTCAAGATGTGCACAACAGGGAATAAAATTCCATGACACTAGAGAAAACTGACTCTGGAAGGGAGAAGTACTGCAGGTCCAAGAGCTGGACTTGCTCACCTGGGTCTTGTAGGAATCCGCATTTTCCTGCCGTTTGGTGGTCATTGCCGTAAGGCTCATTTCACAGGCCTTGACCTCTGACAGTAACTGAGCCTCTCGCGCACGGTGAAGTAGTTCCTGCTCAGCCAGTTTCCTGAGATACAGAGACGCAGGGGGCATCAGCCTTGAACTTGACTTGACTCCATCCCATGACCAAATACATCCTCCACCAGCGTATTTGAGCAAATAAATTATAGTGCAATCGACACTGTATTCCCACCAGTTCCCCTTTTAAGGACATTATGTGTGCTTCGTATTTACCTGCATCATTACAAATAAAAGTATTATCTATTTTAGTTATTCTCAGGGATACACCAAAACCCTGAAGAAAAAAAAATCTATTGCCTTCAGCTTTTCTAAGCCTGAAAAACGTACTGCTGTAGAGTCTGTTCCTTCTCCTGAAGCAGGTTGGTTATACTTTCCAGCGTCTTTTCAAGGCTTCCTTTGTCAGCCTCAAATATATTTTTCTGCTGATCCAGGTTAGCCTTAAATTCTCCATTCTCCCTTTCCATTCTCTCGCTGTGTGCCATATAGAACTTACAAGATTCCTTTTTGGAAAAAATAGATTGTGTATCAATTATATACACACATAATTATGAATGTATATCTGGTACAGATTTTTTTGTGTTAAAAGTTGTTACCTGTGGCCACCAAGTTCATGAATGCACGACGTGACCATTACAACATCTTACCTTAAGCTTCTTGTTTTCCAGCTTGGTGGAGGCCAGGCTTTTTTTGTCCTCCTTACACTGCTGTTTGAGATCTTTTATCTGAAATAACATGGCACATGTTTGGCACATGTTGGTTAAAAGTTGTTCTTCAGAACCACACGTAAAGCAAAGGGGCTTCTTTAACTCACGTTTCTCTTCAGGTCTTTTATTTCATTTTGTAATGCGATTGTCGCTGTGTTCATTTGTTGAACATGATGCCTTGTCCCTTAACAATACAAAAACCATAAATCAACTGGAAGCTAGTAAAGTACTGAAACATGTAAGGTGTTAAAAACAAATCAATTATCAATTAAAGTACTTACATTCATATATCCTGCGTTTTATCTGGAAAGACAAAAGGGAGGAAGAGAGAAAAATATATTATACTCAAAACACTTACTGGCGACAAACTGCTTTAAAGGGCGTAATGAAGAACAGCTGGACCATCTGTGTTTTTAAATGTTTTTCTGAGAGTATTTAAAAACAGCAAAAATGGAGAGAGAGAAGCTTACACTGAACACTGTCCTCCAGATTATGAACAGACTAGCGATGTTCATCAGGTGTATAGACCTGTCTTCCGTACTTGGACATGGTCTCCATCTCTTGGGCCAATAGTCAATGAGCTGAACCAAATTCAACAAAAACAATGGGTCCAAAGCAGTGGGCTTTCATGTTGATTGAACACGTTTTATGCACTAATTATGTTGCTTTGCATAAAACATGTGCCAAATAAACAACAACAACAACAACAACAATAATAAAATAAAATAACAAAAAAATAATAACAATAACAGCAACACACAAAAAAAGAATAAAAACAATAACAACAAAAAAATAAAATAATAATAATAATAATAATAATACACCTAATCTGAAGTGAGTCAAATAGACAGTGTACAACAATATAGGTAAAAACACTGATATTCTCAGTAAGGTTTATCAGGGTAGAAACCTGACAATAGCAAAGAACCTCAATATTTTGAAAGGCACGCTTTTATTAATTATTTGTTGGTAATATCAATATCATCATGCTGTTTTTCATTCTAAAGCCTTGAATAAATAAAATGTACCGTGTCGGGAAGCTCAAGAACGTCTTGTATGGAAAATTCTTGAATGATCTGGGAATTTGGGGCTGGGAAAAAGAAAAGAATCACGTTAATTACAGATAAAATACAACTGAAATCACAACTGAACACAGTCTTTTGGGAGGATGACCAGAATATCTTCAATACAGTTAGCTAAATCTTTGGTTTCAAACAAAGCAGTTATATTCATGATAAAATCTTCTATTAATAATTTGTTTATTAAGTTGTTTATTTTATCAACTCGTCCTTGTTCAGTCAACATATTTCCTTGTTTCTTCAAGCTTTCAAACATCAATTGTGTTTATACTGCAAGTGAATTGTAAAATCCTGGTTAAACTGACTTGCGAGATTTTCACTACCTGCTTAAGCTAACCTGGCCGGAGACAGTGACAAATTCACTTACCAAAGTTGGAAAATGCCCCAAAATGAAGGAAAAGGAACGACACCAGCAGCAAAATAAGCAGCCACCCTCGCAAAAATGCGATGGGTGGCATGCTTACATGCAACTGATGCTATTCTAGAGGTGATTCAGTAAATACGTTAGAAGAGTACAAGTTAAATCCAATAAATATATCGTGTTGTTTGCTCCAGAAAGAATGCCAATTATGAATAAGTGAACTTGGGTCAGCCACATATATACTGCTTCTTTAGAATGATGACAAAATTAACTTCTGTGATGTCATAATACCACAGAGGGCTTCTGTGCTAGACAGACTGCAGTGTTCTGAAAGGCCAAAATCAGGAAATGGCAGTAGAACAATAAATTTATGTGTACTTATTCTCACCATGAGGCTCTACTTGGCATCAGTTAATAAAATGCACGGTGCTGTACACAGTAAATTTTCCTGTGTGAATTCAGCTCTGACAGAGAACATATGAGTCGAATAGGGACCATATGTACTCTCTAAGAGTCAGTTTAACACTGAACACTGTACTGTGTTCAGGCTCAGCACAGCTCTGCTGTTTGTTTGTTTTTCCACTTGGATGTTGCTGGATGATAATCAATGTTAATCAAAGTAACTTATTTTGGAATAACTTATTTAGATTTCGGAAGTTTAAAAACATATTGGGTGGCACAGCGTAACAACAGTAATAGCAAACGGCATTGCTTTCTGTTGCTACAGGATACAGCGCTTGAGGTAGGCTCCAGATTTCTGTCACCATTTCTCCAGTCGAACGTCTGTAGAGATGTCCACTCAGCTGAAGCACCTCCTTTAATTACACGGAGGCTATTTTTATTACAGTAAAATTGGTTTGTATGTATTTATTTTTATCCTTATTTTTATTTTATGAATTCAAAAAAATTTTTTGTTATGTTGTTCTTTAACAATTCAGCCCTTGAATTGAATCCGCTTCTCCTTAAAGAGGACATATCTCCACTATCCTGTTCATTAAAGCATGTAGTGTTTGGTTGCCACAGTTACTGTTACTAAGCAATAACATTGGTCCTCCTCATACATTACTAACTTTTTAATTTGATTGGGTTGTTCTTGTTAAGGGATAACTACCACGTCCTAGCTAGAAATTATCGTACCCCAAGTAAAACAAATTAGTAGGGACAAACACACATTTTCATTTGCAGTGAGACATTATGTCTCTTGTTTTTATCTTGATGTGCTTAAAGGGGTTGTTTATTGGGTTATGTTTTTAGCCTTTCGTTTTTTTTGTATGGTGTTTTCTTATGTCAATATAAATGTTGCGGGCAGGTGAAATAGCTCCAGAAGCCTGATATTGCTGATATGCGCTCAGTGGCCACTTCATTAGGTACACCTATCTAGTACCGGTAGGACCCTCACTTTCCTGCAGAACAGCCAGAATTTTTCACGGCTTGGATTCGGACAAAGTGCTGGAAACGTTACTTAAGGATTTTTTATCATGCTGCCTCACACAGTTTTTTTGTGTGTTTGTGTGTGTGTGTGTGTGTGTTTGTAAAGTACATTAATAGGACTTTACACCACATTAAGTCTCTCTTTTCACGAGACCTACTTGATGTTTGAGAAGAACAGCATCACTCAAGACATTTCCATTAAACACAAGGACAGCAAATGTGCATACTGTGCACTAGCAGACAGTAGCATTCAGAGATATGGACACATTAGATATATTCGGCTGTAGTATTAAATACCACAGCCATAACCAAAACCAGGGGTTCTCCAAATCAATTCTGGGGCACCTCCTCTGGTGCTGCTTTGTTTCAGGCATAACTGGAACCCTTGATTCTGCAGAGCCGTTGTTCTTAAATAGATGCTTTCCATGTATAAACTGAGGGATAATTTGCCCTTGAGGTCACTGTTTGTCAGAAATGTCCGTGCATGTTGTGAAGAATACATTTCCCATGATGACATCCCAGGACTTTCCATTGGTGGGATCGATTAATGCCTTTCATCCTGACGCACAGCTCATTCAGAAAGAGGTTACTTTCTCCCCGATTAATCTACAGTCTGACAGGTAATCTGACAGGTGAAATCAGCGAGGTTCTAACTGCTGTAGGTGCAAACAGCCGATCGCAGGAACTGAGCCATCTTTTCCTGTCACAAAAGGCCTACAGCACCTTTACTTCTTTGCCCTCCCAGTGTGATTTTAGTCCTTTGGTCGTTGGCTGCCATCCCTGTTGTATCCGGGCTAGCCGCTGTAGGGGTGGCGTCATCCTGTTTCCCTAATGATGCTATGTTTCCGGATTTACTGCCATTATTGGGGCTGCACTGCCAGGTTCACTAGCCGCACGCTAACAGGTAGCTCCAGAGCGCTACGCGCTAGTAGCAGCCTATAGCATTATTTGGGCGGCTGGGCTCATGTTCAACGGCTGCTGGCCCGGCTGCAACTTCCTTAGCCTCATCTCCTCCTGATGTGGCATTTAAACTAGGTCTATTTTTATGTATTTATTTATTTAGCTCAGTTCATCTTTTAAATTTATTTTGATCTATCTTGTTTCACTTTTTTGACCAGTTCTGCCATTCAGAATGACAGCACGCGGCGAGGTCGGTCAGTGACGCAGCAGATCACGGGTACGAGAGCGGCGGCGGCGCTCGGCTGACCGCGAGAGCGAGAGCTCTGCCCAGAACTGAGCAGCTGCGTTTTCCTCCGTCTGCCATTGCAGCAGCATTCTGAGTTTAGGAGGTAAGGCCAGACCTAGTTCCGGGGTCCACCGCCACCTCAGTAGGGGGAAAAAGCCTGCTGGCTCTTTCGCATGGCTCCATGTCACAACATTCTTCCCTGACTATCACGATGAATGAATGAATGAATGAATGAATGAATGAATACTAGCTAGTCTAAAGGAACAAATGTCCCGTATATTATTGTGTGTTACCATGGCAACGGCCATATTGTACATTGAGGGTGGAATAGTTTGCGGTTTATAGCTTATTTCTGTAGTCTCTTTGTGCTGAGGGAAATCAGCAAGGATGCTTTCATTCATTCATTCATCCAAATTCACTTTAAAACATGCTGTATTAACTCTTGTGCTCGGTTTGGGTGAAATTGACCCCTTTTATACTTTTATACGCTTCACAGACAACCCTGGCCTAGACCCCCACAGGAGCAAGCCTAAGACAACAGTGGCAAGGAAAAACTCCCTGTAGCAGATGGGAAGAAACCTAGTAAGGAACCAGGCTCCAGGGGGGAACCCAACTTCTGGTCGGAGAGAAGTATTTGACAGCCAGTGACTAAAACAGTGTAAATTTGGTTTTGTTTTGTGGTTCTGTCTGTATGTCATCTGTATTTTCTTTATCAAATCAAATCACAATTTATTAACATAGATTGCAATATAAAGTGCTTCACATAGTGAAGATAAAAATACCCATAAAAAAGTTACGGAACAATAATAGAAGTAGTTAGAAAACTATAAATAATTTTTTTAATTGATGATAGCAAGAATACTAGTCATAAAAACAACAGTAGAATTAAAACGAAGTAAAATAGATTAAAAGTAATAAACGTAAATTAGGTAAATTAAAAGAAATAGAAGTGAGGTTAAATTAGGTAAATTAAAAGAAATAAAAGTGAGGTAAAATAATAAGTACAACAAGAGAAACAATAAAAGTGAAATTATTTGTGAAAACTAAGTTAAAAAGGCACGTCTTAAGATTTCATTTTAAAATGATCATAGATTTTGAAACTCCAAGGTCTTTGGCAGGCTCTTCCAGAGGCGAGGACCATAGACCCTAATAGCAGCCTCCCCCTGGGTCTTTGTCCTGACCCGTGGGACTACTCAAAGGCCACAACCAGAGGACCAGAGGGATATAAAGGGGACATATCTTAAAATCATGTCTGAAATGAATTCAGGTTTATACATATTTATTTTGGATTTACTGATCTTGTCTGGTGTATTGCAACCAATTAAATACTCTCAAAAAGTGCAAACCCCGCCTTCTGGTCATATTGGCAGGCTCATTTACACCAGTCAAGATCAATAGAGCACAGAAAAGTATTTGAATCAAAAACAAATATGTGTTTGACCCAGGTTTGCTCAAAAGGCAACCAGCGAAGGGCCTTTAAAACAGCCGTAATGTGTGCTCTCCTCCTGGTCTTGGTCAGAACACAAGCTGCTGCATTTCCAAGTCACATAGTTGATGACCTCGTTGTGGGAATTGTTTAATTAGTGCTGTCTCCAGTGTCAGACTGGGACTAAACAGACATAAAGGAGGTGCTGACAGGGGGATGCTGACAGTCTATCCTCAGAGGGAGGATGTGAATTCAGTCTTTTTTTTCCCTGCTTGAAATCAGTTCTGCTGCTGGTTCCCTCCAGAGGGAAAATGTTCTTCAGTCATCTTCACCGATCACCAGGAAACAGCAGACATGTTTGATTTTGGTGTTGTGTAAGACATTCAATGAAGTGTATGCTGGGACCCCCCCACCCCCCCACCCCATCCCAAACTGACAGCAATAGTACTGAGTTGCCTCTGTGGTGTTAGCATATGTTTACAGTGCTAATTGCTAAGTTTATTTGGCTACCTTGCCCAGTCAGTGTACTAACACGATCAGGGCCGATGTTCAACGTTGAACATCTGAACTTGTGTCCTTTGTCTTGGGATGGTGTGAATGCCATTCGAGACCCTTCATACATTGATCTTGATGACTTCAACTTGAAGATACGCTTACAGTGATTGAGCCCGGCCTATAACTATAAGCCAGGCCGCAGCGTCCTGTGCTGGTTTACCGGATAAACACCTGGACTGAACAGCTTAACTGAAGCGGACTGGGACAGGGGCAGTCCTCACACCTGAGATCAGTGTCCTTTAAAGTGGAATTCCATCTGCACAATGTGAGACTGGGTTGTTTTCAAAGTAAACTTTATTTAAAATTGCATCCTCCTCACAAGGAATAATTAATCACATTTGTAATTGTGTCACAAGCTATACTGTAGTTCACAACATTTCAGATGAAACAGTGCAGTCAAAATGACAAAACAAGGAATATTAAATGGTGGTAAATGTTGATTTGAACTTTAGAAATTTAGAGAAAGAAAAGATTAAGTCATCATTACATTTTTTTTCCAACTAAAAGGACACTTAAGTGAACTTCAGGCGGAGGAGTTATATCCCGATACTTTTAGGTAATTCCTTTTGATTGAGAGGAGCAGGGTTCATTGCGGCCTCTGAGACCAGGCCGTCCCTCACCCCACTGCCTCCTGTTCCTGTCCTGACCCGCAGCCTTCAAGAGTGAAGGGAGGGGGACCACAGTTTAGCATCAGACAAATCAAGTAGGGACTGAAAATGAAACATTTCACGGATGCCAAGTGCGAGAGCCAACAACCGAGAGTTCAAAACACTGCTGCGCGATTCTGTGAAAACATTTGAATTGGCGCTATGTTTAAACGCATCTTAGTTCTATCCATGAATATTTTTGGGGGATATTTTAAGCTTAAAAACTTACCGATCTCACTGAGTTTGAGGGATGACCATGGTGAGGAGAAACATCTGCAAAAAGAGGGATCATACAATGATCAAGGAGAAAATGACAGATGATCTTAAATGATAACTTACCAATTTAATTGATCAAAGTAGCAATGATTATTTATTATTTATTATAGACACGATAGCTTAGAAACTGGAGGGCAGACCAGATAAAAGGATGGATGGATGGAATGAAAGAGTTCCAACACAGAACTGAGAGAGATGTTAGGGCAGGAACAGTAAAAGTGTATGTGGAACAGTGTTCAGGACTCGTACAGGTTTTTGTTATCACTGCACTGCAAACCAAGGGGACCACCATGGCCCTCCAGCATTAGGGTACACCCACCGTCCCGTATGGAAATTGCTAGGAACCCAGCGTGTTAGCGGGATGAGCCACACAGCGGCTCCAGGACTCACCTTTTTCACAAGGGCCTGCTTGAGCTGACTGAGGACTCTCAGATTTCCCAGAGTATTCTGCAAGCGTTTTGTTCAGCTCCTCCAGCCTGAACAACCAATAAACACCCATTCAGACAGCCTCAGTCTCCACCCTCCAAGAAACATTAGCCCATTTAGCTCAGCAAGGAAAATACAAACAAATCCATATCCACAGTCACTGATTGGCTAATACCCAGTGTTTGTCAGTAACTTATTTAAACTGTATTCTGTGGCTACTAAACCCACTTCCTGTGCAGATCGGCTGTCTTGTTTCTTTCCCTGTCCAGTGCTCTTTTAGAATGATGGTAAGCCATCTGGAGGCAAAAAGGCGGAGTTACATTCTGCAGAAAAAGGTGTTCAATCACAAATCTGCTCTCAAGAGTGATTGCGTCCTTACCTTATTCGTATAAGCTTTATTCTGATGAAATGTTACCTGTAGAGAAATAGAGAGAGAGAGAGAAAGAGAGAGAGAGAGAGAGAGAGAGAGAGAGCGAGCGAGCGAGAGTTGACATTATGCACAAAATCTGACCACAGAAATCATTGGAGGAGTTAATTAATGCATGGGACCTGATTAGTTGAGCATAAATGAGGTCATAACCCTTGCAGATTAATATTGAAATATAAACTACTGCATTTTGTCAATACTGTGAGTAAGGTGGATGGAGGAATTAGCACTGTGTCTGCTGATCACCCTCACAGGGGAAATGCCCAGTTCATATGAATGCTGTACTTTACAGAAGGCACAGTGCTCTCTGCTCATGGACATAACTGAAAAGGATGAACTGCTTGAAATTACTTGAAATGTTTTGAATCAAATCAAAGCCCTCCCTTAATCAACTTAAGGGGAATTAAACAGCAAAAACAACCACATTACAGTGGGAAAATATACAGCAAGTGTTATAACAGTATAATAGCATTTTTAAGAGTATTGGCTAAATGAGATTACCTCATCTTTCAGAATAAGATGGCGCACTCTTTCCTCTTGGAAGTGGCCTCTGTATCCATCTAATTGCTCTTTGTTCTGAGCTGTGGCCTCGTTTTGAGCCCGTTCACTGTGACACGGAGAGTGCAAGACACTCAGCAGCCTTCCAATGCACAGCTACTTTAGCCCCAAATTCAGCTTACGCATCTATTTTACATCCCCTGTGATCCAACATAAAATATACATTTCCTTCTATATTCTGAAACAACTAAGGATAAAGCAGTAGAACAATGTTAAAAATTAGTCTCCAGTGATAAGCAGATCTAACCAATGCCTTTCACAACTTTATCGATTTTTATCAGTTGTCCATTGTATTTACCTACTGCTGTGTCATTACAGCAGAACTTATAACACCATGTTTCAATGAACTGATTCATATGCCTGTAACCTCAACACACATGGTCTGTTGCTTGATACTTTACTTTTTAAGAGTGCTCTCCAACTCTTGTATCTTTTCGGCCATGCTCTCCAATTGGCATTTAAGGGATTTTATCTCATCTCGCTGTATCTGACTCCCCTTATAAGCCTTCAAAGATTCCTTAGTGAAATGAGAAAGTGTGTGAATAGAAATTGCTGCATAGAGAACACATGGCTTTTAAGATGTCAATCCACATGCTAACTTCACAATTTTCAATGTATTTCTGGACATTGTGCTGCTATTTCAAAATGTTACTAAAACTTTATTGATAACGTGGGCACATGCATTTCAGCATCTCACCTTTAGTATATCGTTTTCATTTTTTGAAGAAATTTCCAAATCTGAAAAATGTTCTTCGAGTTCTTTTATCTATAATGGACGAGGAAAAGGCAATGAGATTTATTACAGCTGTTCTCAAGATGTGCACAACAGGGAATAAAACTCCATGACACTAGAGAAAACTGACTCTGGAAGGGAGAAGTACTGCAGGTCCAAGAGCTGGACTTGCTCACCTGGGTCTTGTAGGAATCCTCATTTGCCTGCCGTTTGGTGGTCATTGCCGTAAGGCTCATTTCACAGGCCTTGACCTCTGACAGTAACTGAGCCTCTCGCGCACGGTGAAGTAGTTCCTGCTGAGCCAGTTTCCTGAGATACAGAGACGCAGGGGGCATCAGCCTAGAACTTGACTTGACTCCATCCCATGAGCAAATACATCCTCCACCAGCGTATTTGAGCAAATAAATTATAGTGCAATCGACACTGTATTCCCACCAGTTCCCCTTTTAAGGACATTATGTGTGCTTCGTATTTACCTGCATCATTACAAATAAAAGTATTATCTATTTTAGTTATTCTCAGGGATACACCAAAACCCTGAAAAAAAAATCTATTGCCTTCAGCTTTTCTAAGCCTGAAAAACATACTGCTGTAGAGTCTGTTCCTTCTCCTGAAGCAGGTTGGTTATACTTTCCAGCGTCTTTTCAAGGCTTCCTTTGTCAGCCTCAAATATATTTTTCTGCTGATCCAGGTTAGCCTTAAATTCTCCATTCTCCCTTTCCATTCTCTCGCTGTGTGCCATATAGAACTTACAAGATTCCTTTTTGAAAAAAATAGATTGTGCATCAGGTTGCATGGCACAAATTATATACACACATAATTATGAATGTATATCTGGTA
Organism: Anguilla rostrata; assembly: GCF_018555375.3. NCBI lineage: Eukaryota > Metazoa > Chordata > Actinopteri > Anguilliformes > Anguillidae > Anguilla > Anguilla rostrata. The sequence continues at coordinate 5,609,947 of NC_057948.1, forward strand.
CAGATTTTTTGTGTTAAAAGTTGTTACCTGTGGCCACCAAGTTCATGAATGCACGACGTGACCATTACAACATCTTACCTTAAGCTTCTTGTTTTCCAGCTTGGTGGAGGCCAGGCTTTTTTTATCCTCCTTACACTGCTGTTTGAGATCTTTTATCTGAAATAACATGGCACATTTTTGGCACATGTTGGTTAAAAGTTGTTCTTCAGACCCACACGTAAAGCAAAGGGGCTTCTTTAACTCACGTTTCTCTTCAGGTCTTTTATTTCATTTTGTAATGCGATTGTCGCTGTGTTCATTTGTTGAACATGATGTCTTGTCCCTTAACAAAATCAATACCAAAACCATAAATCAACTGGAAGCTAGTAAAGTACTGAAACATGTAAGGTGTTAAAAACAAATCAATTATCAATTAAAGTACTTACATTCATATATCCTGCGTTTTATCTGGAAAGACAAGAGGGAGGAAGAGAGAAAAATATATTATACTCAAAACACTTACTGGCGACAAACTGCTTTAAAGGGCGTAATGAAGAACAGCTGGACCATCTGTGTTTTTAAATGTTTTTCATGCTGAGAGTATTTAAAAACAGCAAAAATGGAGAGAGAGAAGCTTACACTGAACACTGTCCTCCAGATTATGAACAGACTAGCGATGTTCAGCAGGTGTATAGACCTGTCTTCCGTACTTGGACCTGGTCTCCATCTCTTGGGCCAATAGTCAATGAGCTGAACCAAATTCAACAAAAACCATGGGTCCAAAGCAGTGGGCTTTCATGTTGATTGAACACATCTTATGCACTAATTATGTTGCTTTGCATAAAACATGTGCCAAATAAACAGCAACAACAATAATAATAATAATAATAATAACAACAACAATAATAACAATAACAGCAACTACAGCAAAAAAAGAATAACACAACAATAACAACCACAACAACAACAATAATAATAATAATAATAATACACCTAATCTGAAGTGAGTCAAATAGACAGTGTACAACAATATAGGTAAAAACACTGATATTCTCAGTAAGGTTTATCGGGGTAGAAACCTGACAATAGCAAAGAACCTCAATATTTTAGAAGGCACACTTTCATTAATTATTTGTTGGTAATATCAACATCATCGTGCTGTTTTTCATTCTAAAGCCTTGAATAAATAAAATGTACCGTGTCGGGAAGCTCAAGAACGTCTTGTATGGAAACTTCTTGAATGATCTCGGAATTTAGGGCTGGGAAAAAGAATAGAATCACGTTAATTACAGATAAAATACAACTGAAATCACAACTGAACACAGTCTTTTGGGAGGATGACCAGAATATCTTCAATACAGTTAGTTAAATCTTTGGTTTCAAACAAAGCAGTTATATTCATGATAAAATCTTCTATTAATAATTAGTTTATTAAGTTGTTTATTTTATCAACTCGTCCTTGTTCAGTCAACATATTTCCTTGTTTCTTCAAGCTTTCAAACATCAATTGTGTTTATACTGCAAGTGAATTGTAAAATCCTGGTTAAACTGACTTGCGAGATTTTCACTACCTGCTTAAGCTAACCTGGCCGGAGACAGTGACAAATTCACTTACCAAAGTTGGAAAATGCCCCAAAATGAAGGAAAAGGAACGACACCAGCAGCAAAATAAGCAGCCACCCTCGCAAAAATGCGATGGGTGGCATGCTTACATGCAACTGATGCTATTCTAGAGGTGATTCAGTAAATACGTTAGAAGAGTACAAGTTAAATTCAATAAATATATCGTGTTGTTTGCTCCAGAAAGAATGCCAATTATGAATAAGTGAACTTGGGTCAGCCACGTATATACTGCAGACTGCTTCTTTAGAATGATGACATAAATGAACTTCTGTGATGTCATAATACCACAGAGGGCTTCTGTGCTAGACAGTCTGCAGTGTTCTGAAAGGCCAAAATCAGGAAATGGCAGTAGAACAATAAATTTATGCGTACTTATTCTCACCATGAGGGCAAAAACTAAGAAATTCAAGGCAACGGGCGCTCTGAGAACCCTCCTGAAAGAGGACACAAGTGCATTTTGCCTCCACAAGGACAGAAATTTCTCCAAGAATCACAGAGAAGAGAATTGAGAATTGCAGAAGTTGGCTGCATCTTGGGGTCACCAAGTCTCAACAAATTATATGGAAAAGTAAGTACAATTAGACGCCACTTCTATGCCAACATGCCATTTAGAAGGCTTGCCAGATCAAACCATTTGCTGTCTTCATACCACAATCACAAGCACCGGGAGTTTGCTAAATGTTACTGGGATTTAGACTGGAACTGGGTGATATGGACAGATGAGAAACAAATGGAGCGTGAGGGTGGCAAAATAAGAAATATAGTTGTGCAGAAATTACCCTTATTCCCATGGTGAAGTACGGTGGCAGATCTGATGAGGCTGTTTTTCCTCCAAAGGTCCTGAGAACCTTGTTAGGACACATGGCATTGTGGACTCCATCAAATGCCCGGAGATTTTAGACCAAAGTCGGGTTGCCTCTGCCAGAAGGCTCAAAGTGGGTCATGGCTGGATCTTCCAGGACAGATCCAAAGAATCCTCTAAATCTCTACAAAATGGTTCACTGACCACAGAATCAAGTTTTGTCTAGTCCTTACTTAGAATCAAGTCCCCTGACCTGAGTCCCATTGAAACCTGTGGGCTGAGCTGAAGAGAGAGTCTACAAGCGAGGACTCTGAAGATCTGGAGATATTCTCCAAGTAGGATTGGTCCTAGGTCCCTTGCCATGTGTTCTTCCGCTCATCGAGCCTTACTGGAGAAGACTCAGTGCTGTTACCTTGGCAATGGGAAGTGCACAAAGTGCTAAATGAAGGGGGTGCAAATGATTGTGACGCACATCTTCCTTTTTTGTTCTCTCTGATGAATGTGTTCACAATTAACGTATTGAATTTTCTTGGAGCACAGAATAAATGTGATTTAAAAAATAAACAGAATGTGGAGGCCTATATTTGAATTAATGGTTTAAAGACAGTGTTTTGTGTGAGTAACGTTTTTTGCACATTTCTGCACGTTGAAAACGTGTTTTTCATCGGGTGCAATATTTGCTCGGGTTTCCCAATATACTTCAATATTGTGTGTCATTTTATGGAACGGTCCAGCACGTCATAATTTAGCCACAAGAGGCTGCATTATGTTATCTACATTATAAAATTAGCTTAGCTAAGTGTCAAAAACAAATGTTAAAATACGCAAAGTTTATATTTGTTCAACAGTAGGCCTAATGCATGTTTTGACATGCATTTTAGTGTATGTTTGGTTCTTTTATTTTATTTTTTACTGCACGCATCCTCGGATGCTCTGCTCAGGTAAAGAAGTGTCAGTTAAAGACCAAGCTGTCCACATAAACTAATCCAATAATAAACTCAATTAATAATTGACGTTCAACGGGTATGACGTTACCTTTCACGTTATCTCTGAACTTGCTTAAATTAATAATGTGAATTTCAGTTAGTGTTCAGCTGCCGCTTCTAATACATCGGCCTACATGAACTATTCTGCTTTTCAAAAATAGGGTGGTAACACACAGCCTTAATACAACCGAACCTTTGCTTTTGGTGTTTTGAGTGGCTTACATAATTGTGTTTTAATACACGTTCTTCATAGAGTGAACCCATAAAACTTCCTAAGAGAGTTGGCCGGCTGCCCACGACTTATCAACCGCACAGTAGCCTATTAGCAGGGTAGCAATCCCCTTTAAATGGCAAGATTGGACGGGCACTTTTTGGCATGCAAACGTCTGTGGGACGAAGTTGATTTCTGTCAATAGCGAAATCTGCGGGTAGCTAGCCTACGGAGCACGGCAACAGTAAAACCAGTCCCTTAGAAAAGGCAAACTACGATGAATCAAGTAAGGGACAATACGAAAGATGAAACTATTATAGAGATGAAAGTTTCGGAGTGTTCCCGGAGTGGAGGTAAATTACTTGCCAAGTTTTTGATTCATATATTGAAACACAAGCAAAAACTGACTGTTGCTACGTTTGGTGCTAAAAGCTATAACATATGATCACCCTTACGATCACGCCTTCAAATATTTCTACATGAATTAAGCTGTTAACTCAAACAATTCTGATCAGTCGACTGTGTGCTTTTGTCACTGCGACTGAACATTCTGTAATATTAGGCTGCCGTTTAACATCTTTAAAGTTAAAATATTTAACCTAGAAATTATGAACAGTGTATGGGGGAAATAAATAGTGTATTTGTCTCATATTTTATAAGGGGAAACGTGACAGTAACCTGTGTACATTATAAATGTATGTGTAAATACTGAGATCTGGAAGTTTCACCCAGTGGCTGTTAAGTGTGCGGCTTACTCACCTCCCCTTTAAATTAAATGTCATGCCTACTGCGTGGTCCGGATGCCTTAATTTCTAAACATAGCAACGTGGCTGTCATGGATTGACTCGCCTTTCAGGATTCCCCACAACCAGCAGTGCCATGGACACAGCCACGTGTTGGGTTGTGTTTGTTTGCATTGAGCTTGGTTTCTGTGTTTGCTTTGTGTGGGTTTGGGTTGTGTTTGTTTGCATTTTGGTGTTTGGTTGTGTGTGTTTTTTTACTATTTGTTTTTTGGGTTGTAGATGTCTGTGTATACTTTGGTTGTGTGTATTTGTGTGTTAATGTAATTGTGTGTTTGCAGGGGCTTAGATATTTGTAGAGATTAGGCCAAAGTACAGTGAATCACAATAAATGTCTAGCAGCATACAGATACATTTTACAGATGTTACAAACATTTGTAAGAAAAATTGTTACTCCCTGAAGGGGAGTCATATAAAAAATTATGAACATGTTATTATAAATCAATTTCACCTCTATTTCGTATCATATTTTACCAACTCATGATCATCAGTCATAATCTCGTAGTCCAGGGGCGTCCAGTCTCATCCGAATGCGGCTGGTGTGGGAGCAGGTTTGTGTATTAGCCCAGCTCTTAAGACACCTGATTCGGCTTGATTGAAGTAAATTAGTTGAATCAGGTGTCATAATGCTGGGCTACAGAAAAAACCTGCACTCACGCTGGCCCTTTTTGGGTAAGATTGGACACACCATCCATAATCTATTCAGGGACAACAATCACAACACACTAGACACCCCACTTCAATGGATTTTTATTTTGAAATTCTCACTGGCAAAATGCTTGGAAAAGCAACATATCGTCTAATTTTGTGGATAGTAATTCAGCAGGCTGCTTCTTATTAAATTGTTCATGTTAAAAAACCTGTTCCTGTTTAAAATATTTCAGATTTGCAACTGTAGTTTTTAAAAGCCCAAAACCCTGTGACATGTGACTATTGATTCTTCCACGTGAATGCAAAAACAACAAAAAACAAAACCCTTAGGCTAAGTGGCTTATTTATCCTTGCCAACACTGCTGTCATATCACAGTGATCCTGGTGACTGTCAGCTTTATACATTGTCCACATTTGGATGATTAATGTCAATGCTACAGGGTTTAGCTTGTATTGTAAAGCAGTATTTTCGGGTGAAATCAGCCAATCATTATCCCCCTTACTCTTCAATATGACATTTTTCAACACCGAATATCACAGAATTTTCCAGAAACTGCACAATGCCACAGCCTGTATAGTAAAAGGATTAACTCATTTAAATCTCTAAGAACCAGTCCATCCCAGCTCCCCTCAATCCATTTCTCTATGTTGTTGTGTGACTCTAAAACTCATAGAACAAATCAATTTTATCTGTATAGCGCTTTTTTACGGAGAACTGTTACCCTGGCATTTTACTGAGCAGGAGATATAATCCTAGTTCTTTTAAGCAGTCACTCATCTCGTGTCCATTTGTCCAGGAGAATGCAGCGATGACTCTGATTTAACGTCAGTGTGTGACACAGCAACCCAGCTCCCTGGAAACCACGATGTAAGATTCACTGTGCCTGGCTCATGTTGTGTTTTGTATTAATAATGTCTGTGAGTATCTTGGGCGAAGATTAAAGTTGCGTGAAAAGAAATGTAAGAATTCTTTATCAATTTTAATCGTTTATTGATTGGAATCATATGCTTACATTATGGTAGCCTTTTTATTTAAAGGCCACTCTAACTTTGTAGCTATAATCCGTACTTTAATTATGACTTAATAACTGAAACTAAAGCCAGCAGTAATCTGAATCACATAGAACATCCTTTTTTTCCCCTATGTGTGCATTAAGAGCAGTGCATCTCTTTTTCACTGACTCGCCATCTTTGTCCTCTTATGAATCTAGCTCCCTGAATCTGTCCTCCCGTCTTTACATCAAACAGTGTTGGCTTCCCCAATCATATTAATTTAAGCAGTATTTTTTAATCAATGGAAGGTGTGACATATTTTAGTTTAAAGGTTAAATTTCTTTTTTGCATATGTCACAATAAGGAGCTTGATTAAGTGTAATTATGCATGCTGTTTCTATTTAAACACCCATTCAGTCACTGGTCAGTCAGTCCATCAGTCCAGTCACCAAAAATACATTTATGACAGATTGCTTCTCTCCTGTTGTCATAATTTTGTAGAGTGTAAAGCATCCTTATAATTTAATTATTATTATTATTATTATTATTGTTGTTGTTGTTGTTGTTGTTAATGTTATTATTGTTATTGTCATTATTATTTTTATTCTGTGCTGAATTAGCTGCCACTTCTTCACTGTCTGTTCTGCTGCTCCCCAGGTCTGGAGGAAGCGACAGCTCTTCCTGAAGTTCCGCTCCAGGGTACGTCAGAGTTCAAAGACTTCCTGCACTGGCGTCCCTGGGCTGTGGTTTCTGTCGAGAGGAACGCTGTGAAATGGCTCTGTGTTTTATTTTGTGTCCCACAATTAGCCTGCTATCTAGCTAGAGATGAGGGACTGCAGTTAATATATGGGCTGAACCATATTTAAATTCTTGTGCAGGCAAATTTTACTGCATGGGGTGGCTGGTTAGTGAGATTCCACACTACACCGCGGCGCTAGAGATACTCCAGTGTGACCCTCGAGGCCAGTAGTACTGTTGGCTTTCATTCTTCCCCTCTAATCAGGGCTGGAACACCAGGTGAGTTAAATCTCTGGCCAGTCACTGGCAATAGGCTATCAATTAACTATCAGGTGGATGAGAAAACCGACAGTACTACTGGCCTCGATGGCCAGATTTGAGTATTCCCGATGTAGGCTCTCCACTCATTATTAAGGTGGTTTCAGACGGTTGGCTCCTGTAGTCGGTGTTGATTGTATCAAAACACTAAGCTCTACCTTGACAGATCAGCACACTCAGTGATCCATAGACCAGCTATCTTTATCTCAAGAGATCATAACGCAAGCAGTGATCCTATTACTGTGAATACTTCAGACTGGCTCGTAGTGAATATATTGTTAGTATTACATTACCGGATCCATATATTTATATGCAACTGCAAATCTGTGCAGCGACTGACCTTGTGTTCAACCTCTCATTGCAACCCAGCAACACTGTGCATATTGTCATCATAATTTGCTTTCACTTCAACTGTCTGCTTACCCATTGAGGTAAAATAAAAAATAAATATATCTGAGTGTTCTCATTTTTTAGTGCTGTTTCTCATACCAGAATATTTTACGACAACAGTGTGGGCTTATCTGAAATGGCCTTACCAATGTTTTAATTTTAAATTACTAATAGAAAAAAATACTTTATCTTCTCAGTGAATCAGCAAAAGTGTTTCTTGTGGTGTCCCTCATGACCCAGTTATTGGCCCCTTTATTGTTCTAATTGTACATGCCCCCAGTTAGTGACATCATTTGTAATTATGTCTCTAATTATGTCTCTAATTTGCATTCACTGTATATGGGTCTGTGATACTGATCCTGATTCAGTGCATGAATGTGTGTGTTCACATTCTTTCTGGTTATCTTTTCACAGATTGACAAACATCAACAGAGCAAAGACTCAATCTTCTTTCGGGATGGGGTACGAAGGATTGATTTTGTATTGTCCTACGTGGATGACCGGAATGATGCAAGGAAGCGGGTAAGCTCCATATAGAGATAGATCACAAGCACAGTTTAACACAGCTGTGCACACTTGAACCTAGTTTATAAGCACTGAACAAATTAGAGCAGTTTTTACATATAGCTCCCCCTCCCCATTTCAGGGCACCTTAATGTTTGGGACATAAATGTTATGTAAATGAAAGTAGACGTTTTATTATTTCTTATTTATTTATTTTTTGCATGCAATGACTGCTTGAAGTCTGTGACCCACAGATATCACCAGGTCCAGAGTATCTTCTCTGGTGTTGCTCTGCCAAGCCTGTACTGCAGCCCATTTTTAGCTCCTGCTTGTTTTGGAGGCTAAGTCTCCTCTTCAGCATATGAAATGCATGTTCACTTGGATTCAGATCTGGTGAATGACTTGGCCAGTCAAGAATCTTTCAGTTTTTGGCTTTGATAAACTCCTTTGTTGCTTTAGCAGTATCAGCAATTCAACCACATATGAATTGTTTGATTTCAACTCCAAAATTGCGGAGTGCAGAGCCAAATCTGAGTATAGTCAGAGGCTAAGCCATGTAGAAAATTAAGAGTGATCATCTTAAAATAAAATATTACTGGATACCAGTGCATGGAGGCCAAGAGAAGATGTGTTGGAACTATTTTTAGTTCCAGTTGAAAGTCTAACTGCTGAATTTGGACAACTTGGAGTCAAGTCAAACTCTGACAATTGACACCTGAATACGGAGCATTGCGATAGTCCGTTCTGGTAGCCTTCTCACATTTTCCCTAACAGTTTCAAAAATATTGTCTACTGCTCAGTGCCACTGAACACAACCTTACTGTCAGTACTGTCAATCTGTAGAAGATGCGTATGCTTGATAGCAGTATTGTCATTCTTCTCTATATCATTTTTCTATTATATAGACATTTGAAGATCCTGGCATGGAAATTGTGAACTAAAAACTGAACCAATTCTTTGGTAATAGTCCTATTAAATAAATTGGATTAAGTAAAACATGTACGTTTTAGTGTTTTTATTTTAGCTTTCAGTAGATGCCAGACACCATCTGTGTTCAAGAATGACTTTCTTTGCTTTCCAAACCAACCAACAATTTGGCTCAGAATCAAGTTTACTGTGACCAATACTGTGGCACAAATGACTTAATATATAGTATATTTAGAAAAATACATTATCTGACAAATACCGACAAAATGTTTTACTAATGTGATTTTGGGTTTCAATCAAGAATCAGACTCTCTAAATAGAGTCTAAATCCTGAAACCTGAAAAAATAATCATTGTGTAGTTTTTTTTTTTTTTTTGTCCTCTGGATATTTAATTTTTTTTATTGAAGCACTGTATTGAAGAATTGTTCCCAAATGCTCTCAACAAAAGCTGTTCCATTTGCACCCGGCAGATCACTCACAGGGGGTATTTTCATCTCTGGTTATTGGCGAGCCCAATTAAAACAGACAGGCTTGGAGCTAATTAGACCCTATCAGATACAATCAGGATGTCCTACTGTGATGCCAATGAGAATCTGGCAAACGCAGAACCAAACTGTATTTTCTATGAGGAAAAATATTTTCTACAACCATTTGCAGGGTTGCTATTAATGGCTAAAGATGGCTTCGTGTAATCGGTCCATGAATACAGCTGATGCAATCTGACTTCTTGTGCAAGTATTTGTTTTGTTGTATTTTGCATTTTCAGGAGCGGAGGAAACAGTATGAGGCCAACCTGTTGAAGGAAGGGCTGGAGCTTGAGACAGAAGACAAATCTGTGAGAAGCAACACTGCCTCATGCAGAATCTTATATTTCTCAATGAGCAGCAGTAATTGGATCAAAGTACAAAATGCACAGATATTTATTTGACATGCCAGATTTATTTCTCTTTGGTGTAATAAAGCTGGTGCACTTGACCAGATGTTTTTATTTTAATATTATGAAGTGAAAAAAGAACAGCAATGTAGTCATTATTGCCATTATTAACCAGTATTGGTTGTTTGGTCAGCAAGTATTTTAGTCTTATATTTAGGCTTAAAATTTTATTTCTATTACTTTTTTTTTGCTAAATAAGACTAAAATATTGCCCACAAGGTGAGACAATTTGATTCATTTCAAGATTTGCCGAGAAAATAATGTATGAAAATTTCACTTGTCAAGCAAACAGTAACCTTAAACAAGGCAATGAGCAAAGAGAAAAAGAATACAATTTTAAATGTCATTACACGACTACAACTCTTGTTAAGACAGTCTTTTTTGTAATGAAGTGGAGAACACTGTATCGAGCAACATTTCTGGAAATGCTCGATTGGGTGGGTGCGGTGACTGAGAAAGCTGTGACACGTGTAAAGCCCCATTGTAATGGCACTTCAAACGCGGCGTTGTAATCTTTAAAAACACCCTTCCATCTCGCCACAGGAGTCCGATGACGGCAGGACCTTTTTCTTAAAGATCCACGCCCCGTGGGAGGTGCTAGCCACCTACGCTCATCTGCTGAAGATCAAGGCTCCCTTCAAGGCGAATGACATCCCCGACAACAGGGACACGCCCATGGAGTGGCTCTTCAAGCCCTTGCGCCTGCCCAGTGACATCATGCATCCTGAGCCTGACTATTTCACCTCCCACTTCGACAAGGGGAAGATCGACTTCTTCCTCCTTGACGACAAGGAGACCTTTTTCTCCCCTTCCAAACGCAACAGAATTGTAAGAGCCCCTCCTCCCCTCACATTCAAACACCCGTGAGCTAGTTCCTAAAGAAAACCATGCAAAATATGATAATGTTACCAGTTGGACTTGCTAATTATTTTTTCCCACGGCGCGCAGGACTGCCTGCCGCCGTGGGCTATGCGTGGCAAATTGTGGTCACTCACTCACTCATGGACGATCTGAGAGGGACGTTTGGTAGGACGCGTGTGCTGGTGGTGCTTCGTTTAGTACGACGCATGCACAGGTGCATCTCCCAAAATCACCACTTCAAACGGCACAAGATTTTTAAGCACAACTTTATCGCCTAACCTTACTTTAGCTAACCCTACATGTTAGCGTTTCGCCTAATTTAGTTAACCTAGTTAGCACGTACTACTGATACAGATCTATGGACACATGGAGGACAACAAATACCGTTACAGAGGTGAGGACATGCCATAGCTAGCTAGCTATATAGTTAGCCAAGTTTTACTCATGACACTTTGTACAGGTGCGCCGTGGGTCTGGACGGTTTTGTGCTTGTTTTAATTGCCAATACTGGCAATTGTATTATGAACATGGATGTTGCTAATGAAGTTGATACAGACACACAACTTCATGCACTGCTGCTTCAACCTGGGAGCAGCAGTGCATTTGCATAAATGCTATTCAGTTTCGAGCTGCATGCATTGTATGATTGTGTACATTATGTGAATGATTCTTCAATGACACATGCACTTGTGATGAGGCAGTGATACACAGTTAGCTATGCGCTGGGAGCATAATTGAGCGCTATTCTTTCTGTTCAGCTCGTAACAACCTCTGATTCCCAACGAGATAAACAATACTCTCCTCCAGCCACTGGAGAGCATGGCCCTGTCTGCTCTTCCGTTGGATTGATCTTATGCGATTGGCTGTGTCCACCCTGATGTGATTGGCTGTGCTTCCGCAGGTGTACTATATCCTGGCTCGCTGCCCCTACTTTACGGAGGACTGCAAGGCCAAAGACAAGACCGGGATCAAGCGGTTATTGAACAATGGCACCTACACCGCTGCTTTCCCACTGCATGATGTAAGTCTCAGCCATGCCGCTGGATCGCACTAGACCATAACAGCAGTAGATAAAACCCACCCCCAGTTCATCCATAATACACCTTCAAGAACATGGATGAACATCCTGTTCACTTTTTTGCACAGTTTATGGTTTAATCGTGTTGTTGCAAAAACTCATGTATTCAAGAAATGTAACACTGAGGAATAGTTGAGTGCTTCTTTTTTCTGTTCATCATTATGACTTTGGTCTTGCCACATGAGATTCTGATTTAACTTTGTTGGCTGTTCAGTTACTGAAACAGGGATAGACCGTAGAGCTTGATGGCAACTTTCAATATGTGCTTAAAAAAATCCAAAATGACAAAAAAGGCAATTGACATCAGCCAAACACCATCTGTTTAAGAATTTTTGCATTTCTAATCTTTGCTTTCCACATACCAAAAAACAGGCGAAGGTTCAGGTTTACTGTGTCCAATGATGTAATCAAAATTATTACATTTATAATATATAATATATTCTGTATTAAATGTATTTGTATATCAATAATATATTAAAATATCTTATGCCAAATGCTTTGTCACAAATGTGATTTTGTGTTTGAAACGGGAACCAGGCTCCTGATTCTGATTCCTGAAACCAGGAGCAGGAATCGTAATGTAGTTGGTATCCTCTGGGTTTTCAATGCTGCACAGCATTTCAGTGAGCGCATTAATGCAGACGCTGAGTAGCTGATTACCTCTGAGACATGCAATGTGGAATGTGGAATTCTCCGATCAGCACTCAGTTCATCATCTAGCCAAAGTTGTTTTTTAAGGGTTCTGAAATTGCCACAGGGTTTAAAATTGCCTTTTGAATTTAGGTGACGGAGAGGTTATGTTAAGATGGGTGGTCAGGAAGTTATGTTCAGGACTGTCCTGCATTATAGCCACCCCCCTTCTCTGGACTTCTGTGAAGCTGCTGTACTGTATTCATCATTGGGGGATTCATCATTAAAAAGCAAATGATGACGATCTGAAACTTTCTCATATGAGTGTAAATATGAAGTAATATTTTATACGGTCTTATTTCTATCGATGAGGCCAGACCATTCTGCCCACCTAGGCTGCCCAGTATGCTAAATGCCTAAATGCTTAGCCTCGAGTTATAAACAGCAAGGCGTGATGTGTGGCGCATGCCGCCAAGCCACAGGCTTTTGAAGCCCTATGCGATCCCCTTCACGCGTTTGGAGGGTTGGTCCCCTGCCATGGCACTTCCGGTGTTGAAGTCTTTGCTCTGTTTGTCATTATTCTGTGTGTTTTCACCCGTCTGAATACAGTAAAAGCAATATGAAAGGAAGGTAAACGTTCTGCTCTCCTAGTAACAGTCACCTTAGTCACCTTAATGCAATGCGGCAATTTACTGTACCAATTGTAAAAGCCTCGCTTGGTCTAAGCTACAGCAGTCTAATGCAGCACCCACTGCTGTTTCCAACAGTTTAAGGTTTCTTCAAGTTTATCATCTTCATTCAAGATAGTAGACGTAAGGGCATGAGTGTAAAGGAAAACGGTGCTCTCCTCTCTTCATGCAGTGCCAGTACTGGAAGAGGGCCAGAGACCCCAACTGCGAGAGCGAGAGGTACCTGTTGTTCAATAACTGGGGTCGACTGCTGTGCTTCTACAAGGAGCAGCCTCTCAACCTGATTCGGTGAGGAAAGCCAACGAGCCACCGCATGTACAATTACATACACTCCTGGGCAAATAAAATGGGCCAAGCCCAAAATGGCAAAATATTAAGCTTTTAATGGTCTTAACAACAAATCATTGTTGTTAAGACCATTGTTGCCCAGGAGTGTACACACCTTTATGGTGAGGTTCTGAGAGGGAGGACCAAAATCTCAGGATGCGTTTGATGTTCTGGCCTGTGGACCGAGACACCATTAGCCTGAGGTTTCCGCTTCAGCTCAGTCACAACTTTTATTATTATTTATTTTATTTTATTTCATTTCATTTTATTTTCTCTGTGCTAAAATAACCATTTCCTCACTGTCTACTAGTGTTCTACTACTCACTAGGTATATTGTTGTTGTTATTGTAATAATGATAATAATAATAATACAGTACTTGTTGCTGTTGCTGTTTGAACAAACCAGAGATGTTATCATTTTAAATGAATGATGGGATGTTCTGCTATTTGTGATACAATATTCATTATACCCAGCGCTGCACAACGAGTTCCCTTATCTAATCTCATCTATGGAGGCTGGAGTGTTATGTATTCTTTCTGTCTGCTGTTTGCTGGTATCAGGAAGTACTATGGAGAGAAGATTGGGATTTACTTTGCTTGGCTGGGCTTTTACACGGAGATGCTGTTCTTCGCTGCCGTGGTGGGCTTGATCTGCTTCATCTACGGCGTCCTGACCTACCACGAAAACACCTGGAGGTGGGTACAGGACCGTGGTAACAGAACTCTAATGTGACTGTTCCATAATGGAACCCAGCAAGCCATTGTTTGGAATTAACCCAAGTTTGCCTCAGATCATAGACCAGAAATGAGCCTGTGGCGTATTTCCAGTCCAGTCTCAGTGCCATTAGGGAACTGGCAGACTGAAGCCCAGAACTGACAGAACACACAAGATGGTGTTTCCTGATCCTGAGGGCCGACTCAGGGATTGTTGTTTTGAGGTCCTGCTGTACCTCTCTCCCACCGTTTCTTGCAGTAAAGAGATCTGCGACCCTGAGATCGGTGGAAACATCGTGATGTGCCCGCTCTGTGACAGGAAGTGCGGGTACTGGAAGCTGAGCTCGGCGTGCACTTCCACCTGGGTGAGTGACATGCCGCGCTCCTACAGACCCTTAACTGTGGAGTTGGGCCCAGACCAACTGCCGTTTCCTGTTGACGCTCCTTCTTTTAATCTATTTTGTCATAGACGTGGTCATTATAAAGATGCACATTATTTTAGATTTTCTTTGAATAACCCACCCCCATCATGTTTTACTCATCAATTTTTTGTTTGTACATTGTCTTTTTTTTTACATTGTACATTTTTACCTTCAGCTGTTTACTTTTTTTTGTCTTGTACTTTTTAATTACTTTTGAATTCTGTCAGCTGTTTTTCTATTTTTGTTTTTATTTTTTTAAACTTTTTTGGAAAGCGCTTCCTGGTCAATGAAATTTCAACCACAAGTGTCCCAAATATTTTTGATATTTCAAAAGATAAATCCTGTCCTTTGTTTTTTCAGCAATCACATCTGTTCGACAACATGGGGACAGTTGTCTTTGCCCTATTCATGGGTATTTGGGGTGAGTAGCTGTCTATTAGCAAATCTATTTGTCTATTTAGAAATGGATTCTAGCTCTCATGCCCCCTGCTCTCCCGGTGGACTAATAAGACATTGCATCAACTTTTATTTTCAGTTTCCCATAATAATCAATAATCAACATAAGTCTCATCTGTTGAAACTGTAAGAATCGGAACATGTCAATACGGTTCATTGTTTGGATTCATATGGTTCAGAGTTTCCAAGTTTCCAAGTGGAACAATAAGGGCCACACAGTTTCCAAGTGGAACAATAAGGGCCACACAGCATTGCTTCTCTTGCGATGGCTGTGCAGTAAAACAGCTAAGGAACTGGCCTCGTAGGTTCCATTCCCATATTGGTCACTGCTGTTGTATCAACGAAAAATCAATGAATCACTGCTGCTGTACCCTTAATGCTTAACCTGCATTGCTTCAGTACATGTGCAGCTGTGTAAGAGGATGCTTTATAAGAACTCAAAAGCTGCCTAAAGCTGTCCTATAGGGCAGAATACATTTTGCAGAGGGAAGTGGAGTAATATCATTATTTCTGGGGTGTCTTCGTTATTTTGGTTCTGTCCGAATCTGCCATGTCAGTAACTTTTATGGACTGCCCGCTCCCAGACCAGTAAAGATTCCAGCGTCTTTTACCTACTGTTAAATGTCCTGCAAAACTAACCTCAGGTTATAGAAATCCCATGCAAATTGACATGTCGAGTACATCAAGATGGCGCCGCGGATGGCTGCCTCGGTGTGTTGGTGCGCATTGTTTTGCCTTGTTTTTGTTTGTAAATTCAGTGTTTTGCGATAGCATCCGGTACTCTTTCACCAGGGAAGAGCTCATGAATATCAGGGTAACAACTCCTGTGGATTTATTTCCGAACATTCTCATCACATCTGCGGAATTACTGGTCACTTTTGTCAAAGGTACGCTCACCCTTGTTCACGCAGTGAAACGCCGGAGGAGAGGGAAACGTGCCGGTGCGCTCGTGCGTCTCCGCAGACGCGGTCTACGCACTCCGTTACCGGGAATATTTCTATCTAACGTGCGATCGCTGTGCAATAAACTGGACGAACTCCAGCTACTGGTGGAGAAAAACAGAGACTTTTCAACATCTTCCGTTTTGTGCTTCACGGAAACTTGGCTGTGTGGATCGATACCGGACTCTGCGCTGCAGCTGGCAGGCTTTCAGCTATTCAGAGCGGATCGCGACACAGAGGGCTCCGGCAAAATGAAAGGTGGAGGTATTTGTTTTTATACAAACAGTGGCTGGTGTAAAGATGTTACAGTGATTATGCAGCACTGTTCTCCTGTTCTGGAAACTTTTTTCATCAACTGCAAACCCTTCTACTCCCCCCGCGAGTTCGCTTCATTCATTCTGGTCGTTGTTTACATTCCACCGCAAGCCCTCGTGCAGGAGGCACAGCGTACGCTCGCCGACCAGATACTGTGTGTGGAGCGGACAAACCCGGACTCTTTCGTTATCGTCCTCGGCGACTTTAACAAAGGGAATCTCAGCCACGAACTGCCTAAATACCACCAGTTGATTAAATGCCCGACCAGAGAGGAGAACACTTTAGATCACTGCTACAGTACAATCAACCGTGCCTATCACGCCGTCCCCGCGCTGCACTGGGACACTCTGACCACATCATAGTCCACCTGATTCCTGCATACAGGCAGAAATTAAAACTCTGCAAACCTGTTGTGAGGACATCTAAGAAGTGGACCAGTGAAGCTATGGAGGATCTTCGCACGTGCTTGGACTGCACTGACTGGGATGTTTTCAGGACTGCTACCATCAGTCTGGATGAGTACACAGAGGCTGTGACATCATACATCAGCTTCTGTGAGGACAGCTGTGTACCATCACGCACCAGGGTTATCTACAACAACGACAAACCCTGGTTTACAGCTAAACTCAGACAGCTAAGGCTGGCAAAGGAGGAAGCATTTAGGAGTGGGGACAAGGACCGGTTTAAAGAGTCTAAATACAGGTTTAGCAAGGCGGTGAGAGATGCTAAACGACTGTACTCTGAGAAACTCCAACAGCAGTTCTCAGAAAACAACTCGGCCTCTGTCTGGAAGGGCCTCAGACAGATCACCAACTACAAACCGAAAGCCCCCACTCCACTAATGACTTGCGCCTGGCCAACGACCTGAATGAGTTTTACTGCCGATTTGAAAGACAATGGGACAGTCCTGACACCATCCCCCGTGAACCCATTCACCAGCTCCAGACCACCAGCTCCTCCTCCCCCATCTCGGCAGGAGCCCGGGCCTCTCTACAATCACCCACCTCAGAGGCCCCCTCCCCTCCCCTATCACAATGACGACTCTCTCCCTCCTGGAGAGGGACGTTAACAGATTATTCAAGAGACAGAACCCCCGCAAAGCAGCTGGACCAGACTCTGTCTCTCCCTCCACCCTGAAGCACTGTGCCGATCAGCTGTCTCCGGTGTTCACAGACATTTTTAACACCTCACTGGAGACATGCCACGTACCAGCCTGCTTCAAGACCTCTACCATTATCCCCGTCCCCAAAAAAACAAGGACCGCAGGACTCAATGACTACAGACCCGTCGCCCTGACCTCTGTGGTAATGAAGTCTTTTGAGCGCCTTGTACTGTCCCACCTCAAAACCATCACGGACCCACTCCTGGACCCCCTGCAGTTCGCATACAGAGCCAACAGGTCTGTGGACGATGCTGTAAACATGGCCCTCCACTTCATCCTCCAGCACCTGGACACTGCAGGAACCTATGTCAGGATCCTGTTTGTGGACTTCAGCTCCGCCTTCAATACCATCATCCCGGCTCTACTACAGGACAAGCTTTCCCAGCTGCACGTGCCTGACTGCACCTGCAGGTGGATCACCGACTTCCTGTCTGACAGGAAGCAGCACGTGAAGCTGGGGAAACACGTCTCCGACTCCCGGACCATCAGCACCGGCTCCCCTCAAGGCTGCGTCCTTTCTCCTCTACTCTTCTCCCTGTATACCAATAGCTGCACCTCCAGTCATCAGTCAGTCAAGCTCCTGAAGTTTGCAGACGACACCACTCTCATTGGACTCATCTCTGGTGGGGATGAGTCTGCCTACAGGAGAGAGATTGAACATCTGGTGTCCTGGTGCAGCCATAACAACCTGGAGCTCAACGCCCTAAAGACAGTAGAGATGGTAGTGGACTTCAGAAGGAACGCAGCCCCACCCGCCCCCATCACCCTGCATGACTCCCCAGTCGACACTGTGGAGTCCTTCTGCTTCCTGGGCACCATCATCACCCAGGACCTCAAGTGGGAGCTGAACATCACCTCCCTCACCAAGAAGGCTCAGCAGAGGATGTACTTCCTGCGGCAGCTGAAGAAGTTCAACCTGCCAATGACAATGATGGTGCACTTCTACACTGCCATCATTGAGTCCATCCTCACCTCCTCCATCACCATCTGGTACGCTGCTGCCACTGCCAAGGACAAGGGCAGACTGCAGCGTATCATTTGCGCTGCTGAGAGGGTGATTGGCTGCAATCTGCCATCCCTCCAGGACCTGCACACCTCCAGGGCCCTGAGGCGGGCAGGAAAGATTGTGGCCGACCCCTCCCACCCTGGACACAAACTCTTTCAAACACTCCCCTCCGGCAGGAGGCTGCAGTCCATCAGGACCAAAACCTCACGACACAAGAACAGTTTTTTCCCGACTGCAGCTGGCCTCATCAACAAGGCCCGGGACCCCCACTGATACTGTACTGTTATCCTGACCCCCACGGACACCAAACAGACAGCACCTGTACTTATAACACTTTATCCCCTTGCACTATTGTTTATTGTTTACTGTTTACCGTTTGCACTATGTTTATGTTATTTTATGTCTGTTATGTTTTTATTGCACTATGTTTATTTCATTTTATTTATCTTATTTTATGTTCACTGTTATGCACCACCTGACCAAAACAAATTCCTTGTATGTGTAAACCTACTTGGCAATAAACCTGATTCTGATTCTGATTCTGATTCTGATATTTTGTTATTTACTGTGGGAAAGGAGTTTCCTTTTCTCCTTTGTTGTGCTTAAAACAATCACTATATTTTTGTTTGAGTTATACGTTCTATGTGTTCTTGACATTCAGTTCAGTCCCCAAACACCTCCTTGACTAAAGGATATTTCCAATACACTACCTCAGTTATTGCCTCTGAAACTGAATGGTTATGGATCATCTGTTCAAATAGCTTCTGAAAGCAGAGTTCATCCCAACCTGAAATCCCAAAGACCCAGTTTCAGCCCTGCTCCTGTGCAACTTTTCTTTTTTGTTTTGGCACCATCCTTTCTTGTTGTTCTGCCCCATTGACTGTATAAATGCACATCAGTTACAGAGAGCACTTTTGACACATGGGACATTTCTAGTGTGACGACAGTGCATTATGAAGTAGCCACTCCCATCTCTGCATTTATAGAGACTGATTACAGAGACTTTATCCCGTTCAAATTCATCATTAACATTACAGTGTTACTTTACAGATATTGTCCAGAAAACTTATCCTATCTGAATAGGGATTCCAATAATTCTCTCTGGACATTATCTGCTAAATGCCCATAATGTAATTTCTTCTGGCATTTGTACACACAATGCCCAACTGTTCTCCACCCTATTGAGTTGAGTTAAATACGAGCTCTTTCTTTACTGGGTTAAACCATGGGATGGCTCAGCCTTTTCTCTAGATGAATTTAGAGAAAACTGAAGGCTTGTGACCACGTACCAAGCAACAATCCGATTTTGTTCATGTAAGTTTCTTGAAATTAATTTCCATTGTAGACTGGGGTAAAGGGTTTCGCTGTCATGTTAGATTCACAGTTGAGTTTTTGGGAAGCATGTTAACACACCACTCTGGCGAATGAGAGGCATCAATTGTAAAGCGCTTTGGATAAAAGCGCTATATAAATGCAGTCCATTTACCATTTACATCAGTGTCATGAATGTGCTGCTAAAGTATCTTATTGGTTGTAGAGTGTGTACCCAAAAGCATGAAGACGTGCCTCTTTTGTCCCCTCAGTGACCCTGTTTCTGGAGTTCTGGAAGAGGCGACAGGCCCGTCTGGAGCATGAGTGGGATCTGGTGGACTTTGAGGAGAAGCAGCTGCAGCTTCAGCTCCGACCAGAGTATGAGAATAAGTGCACTGGCTACCAGCTCAACCAGGTCACACAGGTGCAGTAACCCAGGACGCGACCTCAGGCCTAATCTGGGATGGATCCACAGCTTTGTGCATAGCCCTAGTCAGGGATTGCTCCAGATTAAACTTACTTGGCCCCGGTTGGGGATTGATCCAGGTTAAAGCTTACTTTGGCCAACTGGGGATTGATCCAGGTTAAAACTTACTTAGGCCCAAAAGGGGATTGATCCAGGTTTAAGGCTTACGTGGGCCTAATCAGCGATTGGGCCAGGTCTAATGCTTACTTAGGATTTATCAGGGATTGATCCTATTTCAATACTTACTTAGGACTAATCAGCAATTGATCTAGGTTAATTTTACTTGAGCCTAATCATGGATGGAGCCAGGTTTTTTTAAGGGGAAGGTTAGTGCTGACTGGTTCTGCATTAGCAGGTAAAGCTCAATACAGCATTGGGGACTTTATCAGCCTCGACAATTTTCCTGAGAAAATTTGTACTGCTCACTGACTCCTTCATCTTTATTTTCAGTCATACTGTGGAGAACTTAAGACTTTCCTCCTGGGCTCTCCTGTCTTCGAGATACACTATCTCATGTCATGTTTTTATTTTCTGCTGTTCTGAAGTAGCGAAAGTAAAACTGAACTTGCCTCACGCTTGCATCAGAGAGATTGCCGGTAGAAATACACCCTAGTGTCAGGTTCTGCTTCCTATTTTGAACTATTTTGACCGCTGACTGCTGGGCAACCAATTGCTATCCCCATTTGTTTCCATTTCTATGCTCTTTGGAATGCAAAATCATTCATTGTCCCACCTAATTACTACAGGGAACCCCGTCAGTTTGGGCGAGCGTAGATTAGCACACACACTCCTCTGAAGCATGTGCTGTCAGCCATTGCTTCTTTTTCTCTCTGCAGTGGAGTTGAACAGCACAAGTTAGGTTCTAGCGTTATTGATGCAGACAGGTTCTAGCATTATTGATGTAGACAGGTTCCAGCATTATTGATGTAGACATGTTCTAGCGTTATTGATGTAGACAGGTTCTAGCATTATTGATACAGACAGGTTCTAGCATTATTGATGTAGACAGGTTCTAGCCTTATTGATGTAGGCAGGTTCTAGCATTATTGATGCAGGCAGGTTCTAGCATTATTGATGCAGGCAGGTTCTAGCATTATTGATGCAGGCAGGTTCTAGCGTTATTGATGTAGACAGGTTCTAGCATTATTGATGCAGGCAGGTTCTAGCATTATTGATGTAGGCAGGTTCTAGCGTTATTGATGCAGACAGGTTCTAGCGTTATTGATGTAGGCAGTTTCTAGCGTTATTGATGCAGGCAGGTTCTAGCATTATTGATGCAGGCAGGTTCTAGCGTTATTGATGCAGGCAGGTTCTAGAGTTATTGATGCAGGCAGGTTCTAGCATTATTGATGCAGGCAGGTTCTAGCATTATTGATGCAGGCAGGATGCAGGTGCCCAATAAAACAGAGGAATCCTGCACAAGATAAACAACCCCACCCTCTGTGGGCAGTGCTATGGCCAGATATGCAAAGACAAGTACATTCATTTGCATCTGCCTGCTTGTATTCATGTCTGTGGGAATATCTTAGTGCAGAGCAGCAATTGCTAAAACCACACTACTTAGCATCTGAGAAAAATTACCACCCCCTAAGAAAGAGAGAGTTTAGAGGTAGAGAACCAGCAATCCCATGGTGCACTGCCCATAGTGTACATCTCAGCCTTTGTTTACAAATAAAGAATGAAAATATAATTGAAGCTATTAATTTAGCCCATTCAAGGGCTAAGAATAAAAACCTTCCCTCTTGGAGATCTCTCTCTGGGTTCTCATCCCTCTTGCAGGAAATGGAGTGGGTTTTGAACAGGACCACCACAGACTTCATCGGGAAACTCTTCTTGTGCTGGACCACAGTGGTGCTGTGGGTGAGACTGGCGAGAGGGGAGATTGTAGGGGATTGTGGGTAAATCTGAAAAGGCATAAGTGTGTGGTGATGCTAAAGACATCCCATAAAACCATTCTTCACCCGTTGACTTGAGGTGAGGATGTTTTAAATTATGAGTACTCCATATTTAAAGTAAAATCATATTCATTTTGCCAATGCTTTATCTGACTATATAAATAACTTGAAAATTTAAAAGCACAATAGGAGTAGCTTGTGACTTGAAGAGCTGTTCTCATCAACAGCAGTCACGTGGGGTTTGGAGCGGGAGAGTGGGGGGGGGCGGGTGACTGGTTCTGTTTGGGTGTCGGATTCAGTTGCATGCTGGCCCCAAGTCAATGGGCTATTTATAACCTTGGCCATTAATGAATATCCCTGCGTCGTTGCCATGTAGAATGTAGAAAATCGCATGTCCCTAACAAGCAAATGCATTTCCTTCTGTTTGTAAGATTTTTCCCCTATTACCGTTGGCCCCTGCTGTACCCCCCCCACCCCCACCCCCCTTACCCCAACCCACATCTCCATCTCCATCTTATGCTTTCCTGTCACATTCAGTATTTCTCTGTGTGCGACCAGGGCTTTGCTTAAGGGGACATGTGGACATGGAAGCTGTGCTTTGATGTCTTGTATTAACAACAGCAACGGTAACAGCATGCCTTAAGGAGGCCGGGGGGTGGAGCCAATGCATGAGTGGGCTGAGCCATTCCAGAGTCCAGGTGGTGCCTGGATGTTAAACAGTGGCCTGCTGATCTTAGCGTCAGCAGCACGTTTGATAGGCCTGACAGGGTGTCAATCATCTGATTTCTCACATTGAGACTGCACTTATCGAATGCAACAAGTATCAGTGGTTTGTCAAGAAATCAGGTGGGAGGTGCATAAAAGAAGTCACAGAGGGGCCTCAATAAGGGACCTAAAACAGGGACCACTGTATGGGACAATGATAAAAGGTTATTGTTGGCATGAATAGATCAGCTGTTACTAATGATGCAAGATTTGATGTAGCCTTTGTGAATGCAGTGAATGTGTCCATGTGTGTCTATAGCCTATGACGTGACAGCATGCTTGTGTGCCGCTGTGACATCAGCGTGCTCTTGTCTGGCTAGCCCATGAGCTCGGCATGCGTGTGCTTGTGTGCCACTGTGACATCATCGTGCTCTCATCTGTAGCACATGCACTCGTTCCCCTCCAGGTGGCGCTCATTATCGCCTGCATCATTGGGGTTATCGCCTACCGGCTGGCGGTCTACGCCGCGTTCGCCAGCATCATGAAGGACAACCCCCCCAGCAGGCTCCACCTGGTGGGCTCTCTCATCACTCCCCAGCTGGCCACCTCCGTCACCGCCTCCTTCATCAACTTCATCATCATCATGATCCTCAACTTCACCTACGAGCGCGTGGCCATCTGGATCACCGACATGGGTGAGAGGCTGCAACAGACGTCAATAAAGAAAATGGCTGCAGATTGCAATGTTCAGTGTTGAATCATCTGTGACTGAGTACATTATACTCTAAACAACATGCAATTCAATTTGAACTCTGTTCTCTGACTCATGTATACTGTTCTGGAGTTGAAGTAACACTGAACCTGTTTGTGTGTACACATGCCAAACTGCAACAATCACAGCTACAAAATAAACTTGCTTTTGAACTTTAGTTGGATATTGACTTTCGCAGGAGTGGGCAGTTTGTTGATTGTTGGAGTCCATTCTGTGGCTCTGTTGACAACCAGTCACTACAGTCACAGTATAGAAGAAACTGATGACTTTGGATCCTCTTGCTGGAAAAAACATTGTATTGTAAATAAGCCATCCAATATTGAATATGTATGAGATAAGAAAACATTTAATTTATTAATATTTATTAATTATATAATAGTGCCAGAAACCAAGGATAAGTTTTAATTTCTTTTAAAATTTTTGTAATGTTTTATTATATAAGCTTCACAAAATAGGAATCAGGGCTATTGTCCGCTAACTGCAAATTATCTCTGTTCCTGTCCAAAATGGAGTGTATTATTCTATTGCCGTTGCTTGAGAACAGATGCTGACTGGTCATTCCACAGAAATTCCCAAGACCCACCTGGAGTATGAGAACAGGTTGACCATGAAGATGTTCCTCTTCCAATTCGTCAACTACTACTCCTCCTGCTTCTACTTGGCCTTCTTCAAGGGCAAGTTTGTGGGTTACCCAGGCAACTACACCTACATGTTCAGACAGCTGAGGAATGAGGAAGTAAGTTACGCTATTATTATTGTTACTATTGTTATGCTATTGTTACTATTCCCACCCTGCTCTTCTTCATGGTTGCCAGGGCAGCGGATTCAGAGGAAGTGACTACATTGTTAGTAATTGCCTGATGCACATGACTTTCTTAAGTTGTAATATATATAAAGAATCAAAGAAAACAAATTTTGTGATTTGTAAGCTTGTTTTATTTAGGTGAGATTTTCGTTTTTTATCCTGAAACCCACAAAGTTCTTACACTGAGCACTGAAAGAGGATTTGGGATTGGTTATTTGGAGACTGTGTATAGTGTAAACATTTCTCAATCCATATTGCATAACCAACATGGAATTTCACATTTTAACCAATCAGCAGTGTGCCTGTTTAGTTGGCTGCCAATCATAGTTTCCAAAAACAATGGATGCCCTGTGTCAGACCTCCAGCTTATATTTTGAAATGACATACTTTACATGAAGAGGAAACTGGAAGTTTCTTCATGTCTTATACAATTCTCTGGGTGACGCATGAGGTGCACATTTGTCACCTCAAAAAAGCCTCCTTGGGCACACAATGACAGAAGAAGACCTGCAATTAGGCAGTTGTGTATTTTCATATTTGCTTGATGTAAGCCTTTAAGTATTGTTTTATTATTTAGTCTCTTTTTAGTATTCAAATTTGTAGAAGTAAAACTTCTTTATAGAGTGACAGAATTAGTGATTCTCTGTGTGCTCAGGTGCATTTGGGAAAACATAGCCAAAACAGAGCCTTTAAGTTTAAAAAATATGATTTAATAGGACTTTCGGAGTAGTTGGGAAACTGTGTGTGATCTCTAGTTTAAAAACTAGGAACCCAAGACTGATAACAAAGCTGTATTCGTATGTCAGTGTTTAAAAGCCAGATGTGTCCACGATCTGAAGAGTGAAGTGATACCATAAGACAGTCACACAGCCACCAACTATACACATCTGTCTCTGTCTCTCCCTTCCACCTAATCTGCAGTGTGACCCTGGAGGCTGTCTGATTGAGCTGACCACCCAGCTGGTCATCATCATGTCTGGCAAACAGTTATGGGGCAACATCCAAGAAGCACTGGTGCCGTAAGTATTAGGCCTACGCCAACTTCAGAATACGTCCAAGACTGCTGTAATCTGTGGATGTTGGAATTCCAGTTGTGTGACCTATAAAGATGACCCAGCTGTGTCCCGCTCTTTCCTGCGTTTAGGTGAACAGTAGAGCATGCAGACACATCTACACGGAGCACTGAGAAACTGCTTTTAGATTTTTTCTGTTACTGTCTGTTTGAAATTCGGAATTGGTGCTATGTATCTGTGTGAGATTGCTCTGGTTTTATCTATTGAAGATGCTGAAAAACATTTGCTCTAGCAATATCTCTCTGGAATGTTGAGCACTTGTCACTATCTGCGTAAGTTTGTTCTGCTGTTATTATCTATTTGAAAGGCTGAACTGGTTCGTCTTTTTGAGATGGCCTTGGTTTTATCTATTCAAGATGCTACAAAACATTTGTTAACAGTTCAAAAGTGCTCAGGTGATGTTCGTTTGAGATTCTGACATTGTGTTGCATGTTAAGACGGGTTAATGTTGTTGAGACAGCTTTTGGGGCTGGGAGTTTGAGAGAGCGCTGGTTTTCTGTGTTAGAGTCGGTTTTAGTGTTGTGCGTTTCAGACAGCTTTGGTGCTGCGGGTTTGAGAGAGCTCTGCTGTCCTGTGATCAGGTGGCTGAGGAACTGGTGGGGCAAATGGAAGACACTCAGTCACCCGGAGAGTCTGTACAGCCGCTGGGAGCAGGACCATGACCTGCGAGAATTTGGCCAGCTGGGCCTCTTCTCAGAGTACCTTGAGATGGGTGAGAGAACCTGCAAACACCCCAGTGTGCAGTGTGTACACAGTGCAGACACTGCAATGCTATTAAATTCAGTCTGCCATGTGTACGCAATGTGAACACTGCATGTGTTGTAAACATCAGTCTGCAGTGTGTACGCAGTGCAGACACCTCTTGCACCTACACACGATTTACATGAAAAGTATTTACAGCATGTTCACTGTGTACTGTGTAGTCTCCCCCAGTGATCCTCAGCTGTGTCTTTCTCTCTTCCTCAGTGATCCTCAGCTGTGTCTTTCTCTCTTCCTCAGTGATCCTCAGACTGTGTCCTACTCTCTTCCTCAGTGATCCTCATGTGTACTGTCTCTCTCTCTTCCTCAGTGATCCTCAGCTGTGTCTTTCTCTCTTCCTCAGTGATCCTCAGCTGTGTCTCTCTCTCTTCCTCAGTGATCCTCAGCTGTGTCTCTCTCTCTTCCTCAGTGATCCTCAGCTGTGTCTCTCTCTCTTCCTCAGTGATCCTCAGCTGTGTCTCTCTCTCTTCCTCAGTGATCCCCAGATGTGTCTCTCTCTCTTCCTCAGTGATCCTCAGCTGTGTCTCTCTCTCTTCCTCAGTGATCCAGTTTGGCTTCATCACGCTGTTTGTGGCGTCCTTTCCACTGGCCCCCTTGCTGGCACTCTGCAATAACATCCTGGAGGTCCGGGTCGATGCCTGGAAGTTCACCACCCAGTTCCGCCGGCCCGTGGCAGCCAAGGCCCACAGCATCGGAGCCTGGCAGGAGATCCTCAACGGAGTGGCCATCTTCTCTGTCGTCACCAACGTGAGCGCACCATTTCCTCTGTCGTCGTTAATGTCTGCGGATGTTTTTGTGCCTTTGTGTGCACGCTTGTGCCTCTGTGTGCTGCCGCCTGCCTTGAGTGCGCGAACTTCGGTTGAGCCGGGTCTGTCTTGACCGTCCCAACCCCTCAGGCGTTCATCGTGGCCTTCACCTCCGACATGATCCCCCGCCTGGTCTACTTCTACGCCTATCACCCCGGCTCTGAGCCCTCGATGGAGGGCTACATCAACAACAGCCTGTCCGTGTACAACATCTCCCACTTCCCCGTGCGAAACCAGCCCGAGGAAGGAGAGAGTCCCGCCTGGTTCAACAGCTCCACCATGACGACCTGCAGGTCAGAGCCTGTGCGCAGGCGGGAGCGTGACTGGAGTAGGACGCGCTCGATTGGCTGTTCTCGGGGTGCGGGGACGAGCTGTCAGGGTAGGCGAGGCGGGCACAGGGCAAGACGGCCTTTGCGCTGTCACCTGATCTTGCTCATTTTAGCGCGCAGCGCATGCTGATGCTGATGGGCTCTGGTGGATTGAAATCCGGAGGGAAAGCTGATGAAAAGGCTCAGAACTTCCTGAGTGCCTTTAGGGGCGTGTCCTACTTTGTGCATCTCAAACCACATACCTCACTACGTGCTCCTGGTATTTATACGACTTAAAATGGCTGAAAATAAAGGTTAAGTGACGATCCTGCACAGTCATTTGACATTTTTAGACAGACAGTGGCGGTGGTGCAGTGGGTGGCACAGCAAGAAAGTCCCCAGTTTGAATCCTGTCCCCAGGGCCTTTCTGTATGGGGTCATGTTCTTCCCGTGTTTCAGTGGGTTTCCTCTGCGTACTCTGGTTTCCTCCCACAGTTCAAAGAAAGATCAGCCTAAGTGGAGACTCTAAATTGCCCGTAGGTGTATGTGAGTAAATGGTGCGTGTGCCCTGTGATGGATTGGCAACCTGTACTGGGTGCTTTCCGGTCCTCTCGCTCAATGCATGCTGGGATAAGCTCCACGCCCCCCGCAACTGACCAGGAATAAGGGGGTTAGATGATGGATGGATGGACAGTGCCTACCTCATCTACCCTGTCTGGATGTCCTTACTTTTTTTATTATTCCATTATTATTCCATGGAATTTATTATTCAATTCCAGTGAGCGTCAAACTGCGTGTGCTTTGAAGCCTGAGTTATTGTGATGATCTATCATGACAGCGCTTGTTGTCCTAGGTACCGGGACTACCGTTATCCCCCGGACCACGAGTGGCAGTACTCCCACACCACGCGGTTCTGGCACATTCTGGCGGCAAAGCTGGCCTTCATTATCATCATGGAGGTACAGTATCCTGCACCGGGGCCCAGGACCGTTCCCTTCCAAACCGGGAAACAGAAAAGGCCTGACCGGTGTCCAGGCATAGTTCCTTAGCGCAATGATAGGTGTGCTGGATGAGGGTATTCAGGTAAAACGCCATATGTGCTGAGGTGCCAAAACGAGGTAACAAAATATCCTGCTGGTGGGTGAAAGTTAAATCAATAAAACAATGTTGTAGCAGCACAATCCCAGTGACTTGGTGATCAACTTCAGCACCTGTTCGTAGTTGGTGATTATTTGTGTTTAGTGTCCAGTCGTGTACGAGGAAGGTCTTTAGTATGAGAAATGCAAAAAAAAAAAGAAAAAGAAATAGCCCCTGCACTCGTCTTCTCTTCCCCAGCACGTGGTGTTTGTGGTGAAGTTCTTCGTGGCCTGGATGATTCCAGACGTGCCCTCCGACGTGAAGGCCCGGATCAAGAGGGAACGCTACCTGATCCAGGAGTACCTGCACCACTACGAGGTGGAGAAGCTCAAGGTCCAGCTGACTCACAACGGCCAATGCAGAGCGGAGCCTGACGCTCCGGAAACCGTTACCGTGGAAACGCACAACATTTATTCCGAGCGCCTGTGACGACAGGCTTCCCCGGGCCCGGCGCTCTCGCGTCCGAGATGAGGGTGCCAGACTGTGTCCGGGATGCGCCAGGGTGCAGTTTGCTTCTTAGGGAGGCTTCAGTTTTCAACCCTCTCCCACCCCCCCACTGAAACCACCCCCCCCCCCACCTCGTTCTGTGTCGCAGAATCTGCCTCCCTGCCTATAACCTTCACCTCCAGACAGGGAAGGAAGGGGTCTTTGCAGTGACATTTGCGAATTAAATTGCACTCCACAGATACAGTTGGCGTTTTTGTATCAAAGCAATGCAGAACTTAATGAGAGATGGGATGGGCTAGTATAATCTTAGGCCATATCCGCATAGCTCGCACTGTTGCTTAGGCAGTTTATTATTCAATAAGCTGCACTGTGCCAAAGAAGGCAGGTAGAATTTTTTTTTTTTAAACTTGAAAGTGTCACAGACAGAAGTTTGTCTGCCACCATTATGTTTATTAAATGTTATTACATGTTGTTGATTTCTTGTGTATGACTGCAGTTTACATCGTCCCACTACAAATTAGACATGCCATTAAGTCAAACAAATAAAATATAGTTTACAAAACGAATAAATGGAGAAGCTTTGTTGAAAAGGATCAAACTGAAATTCCTTGTCATTTTCAGTTGTTTGATTAGTTTTTCATGTGATGCTTGTCCATGTCATTTTTTCTTAAGTGAGTATTTTTAAACCAGATCCACCAAAACTACCAGTCAGATCATTGCTGATAGAGTAGCACCATTCCTGTAGCTTTTTTGATTTTTTATTTTTATTTTTTGGATTTTCCTGCATTTGAAATCTAAGAGCAATTTAAAGGCATACCATGCAGGATTTTTACCTTGAAACTATTCTAAATAAACATGCTCAGTCATCTATGATGCACTGGCAATCTCTGAATTTACGCACATTTGGCAAATCTGTCTTCCTCTGCCTGTATTTCTTCTAAAATGTGTTTGGGATGTTTCTGGGTGTGACACACTTTTCTATGGGTAGGAGTGGGTGTGGCTACAGAGGCTATAGGTGGGATCAGGTTTCAGTGGAGCGCTTGTAGTTTGCTAGTTACTGCAAGGGTGGATGTAAAGAAGGAAAAATGACTAGCTGACAGGGCTCATTGAAAAACCAGAGTCAGCCTCAGAATAGCTTTTCCTCAACAACGACAGCTCATGTTTACCAAGGGGATTAAAAGCAACACAGAGTTGGCCTGTTTCCTGTTGGACTTGAAAGTAACGTTTCCTCCAGCCATCCAACTAGCTATGCTTGCTGCACTCAAGGTTGTTTGTTGCCATCAATGGAGGTGAGTGGCCAGGGTTGAGGATAAAGGAGGAGACTTCTTTGATTGTAAACACAGGACTGAATAGTGTGCCTTTAAATTACTATATAGTTTGTGGATTTGGCACAAATTAAACAATTAAAAAGTAGCAGCAGTAGCTCAAGGCCAAATCTACATAAATTACAATGGCATCAAGTGTCTTTGAAACCAATGTCAACCAGAATTACTTCACAGGTACTACCCAAAGTAAGGAGGGCTGGAGTACTCAAATCTCAGAAACACTGTAAGCTTTATTTAAACAGGGTTGGAGCCTATCCCAGCATGCACTGGGTGAGAGGCAGGAATACACACTGGACAGTCCATCACAGGGCCCACACACTGTTCACTCATGCATTCATAAATATAGGCTAATATTTAAACTCTTATTTGCATATCTTTTGAGAGTGGGAAACTGGAGTATCTGGGGGAAAGCTACGTGGAGTCATGGACACAGGGAGAATATGCAAACTCCACACAGAAAGGCCCAGCTGGGATTAGCACTCAGTACTTTCTTGCTGTGAGGTGACAGCGTTATTCACTGCATAATCATGCTGCCCAGGAATGAGTTTGAAAGCCTCTGGTCTACTGTGCACAAACGTATTCGATGAGAAACTGAGCGCTTTTATTTTAACATCTTGAGCCGTGTCCGACACCGGAAGTTGATCCCTCAACTGCTAGTTCGTCAGCTTCACAGCAGCTCCACGTACTGTCTAGTTGGAGCAACGCTGCACGTTGAATGGCTTGATTGGTAACTTTACAATTACAAGAGTACAGTGAAGTAGATGTTAAGAAGGAAACCTGGCTTGAGACCGGAGGCCACAATTTTACGGGTCGAAACGGTGTAAGAAAATATGGCGGTAAGGTGTGCTAAAAATTGAAGCTGTCACAGATTGAGTTGCAATCAAGCTAGCATGGATGCTAATGTGTTCATCATGGCCATTATTGCTAGCTAACAGGCTATATTAGCTGGAAAGTACCTATGTCCAGATTTCCGCCTTTAAAACGTTTCAGCTCTTTAGTTTCAGCTGTACACATCTACCGACATATGTCGGTTAACGGATAATATTGAAATAATATTCGCTCATGCATGCCATTAGGCTACATTTCTGGCTAGCAGTAAGTACTTTCTACGTTACCCTTTAATTACTGTTACTTCCTCTTGCTATCAAACACTGGGTATTTTGTACTAGCTAGCCTGTTAAGTAATCACTACTGTTAGCAAGATATCTAACTAGGTGTTGGTTGTTTGTTAACTTTACCATATGTACGTTGTTGGCTTAATGTCACTGTAATACAGATATTAACTAAGTCTAAAGCTGCCATTGTTTTAATCGTCTTTAACGTTGCCTAGCTAACTAACTAGGGAATCCACCTGTTTCCTGAGTGTATGGTTTTTGAGGTAGGTGTAGTGTAGGAGGGTTGCTCTCCGGTCAGACTATACACGAATTACAGTTACTCGTTGAATATTTCTCAGCCCAAAGGTAAGGTTGGCACCAAAGGCAAGAAACAGATATACGAAGAGAACACTGCAACGCTGAAGTTCTACACTCGAGTCATCCTGGGAGCAAACGTAAGCACATCGCCAATGTAGACGTGGTCCACGTCACGACTGTGCTACAACATACACTGCTTTTATGCTGAAAGCTCTATTCATAATTGTAGATGCTAACATGCCCTCTCTTTTTTGAAGGCCATATTCACTGCTGTAAACGTCCTCTTCTACAGTTCATCCACAGTCGGGACATGGGTAAGGCTCAATGCAGTTTTACATGGGCTCATGACAAGAGTCTCTGTCTTGACTCGTTTCAGTTGGTTTTTAACAACAACAAAAAATAATTATTGGTTATTCAGATGTTGGGTGTATGTTATATATTCCTGCAGTTGTTGCTGCTGTTTGCGCTGGCAGTGTATTTGGGCAGTTACCGCTCCATGTCTGCGATGGCTAAGCCCGTGTTTGCGGAGGATGGCAGCCTGCTGGACGGGGGAATTGACCTGAACATGGAGCAAGGCATGGCAGAGTGAGTGTTGAGTCCAGTAAAATGGGAACTGGAAAAACTTGCTTCAAGGAGAATATGATTGGTTCAAAAGCAATGCTGGTTTGTGCTGGAGCGAACCAAATTTTCTCTGTGTTCATAACCATTGTTCTCTCTTACTTCAGGCACTTGAAAGACGTAATCTTGCTCACTGCCATTGTTCAGGTCCTCAGCACAATATCGTCTTATTTCTGGTACCTGTGGCTGCTGGTGAGACTTTTCCTAACTCCTTGCTTACCTTTAGTACTGCATGGATACTCTCAGTACTGCAATTCAGCTTTGTATGGACTGACCAGTCACCTGATTGGGCTATGAAACCTGTAGCAAGTAGCATATGTAATTCTCGTAATTGCACTATATGGCCAAAAGTGTCTGGACACCCCTTGGTCTGGGCCTGTTTTTCATGGTTTCAGCTTGGCCTCTTAGTTCGAGGGAAGGCATGTTTTAATGCCACACCATAGAATCACATTCTTGACGATTCTGTTTCAGCATTACAATGCCCCCGGGCACACAGCGAGGTCCATATTGAAATGGTTTTATCGATAACGGTGTAGAAGAACTTGACTAGCCCGCACAGAGCCCAGAGCCCAGACCTCAACCCCATCCAACACCTTTGAGGTCAGTTGGAAAGCCAACTGCAAGCCAGGTCTAATTGCCCAATCAGTTACTGACCTCACTAATGCTCTTCTGGCTGAATGCAAGCAAAACCCTGCAACAGCGCTTCAACATCTACTATAAAGCCTTCCCAGAAGAGTGGAGGTTATTATAGCATCAAAGGGTGGACCAACTCAATATTAATGGCCATAATTTTGGATGAGGTGTTGAATGTCAAGTATCTACATACCTTTGGCCATGTAGTGTACGTAATGTAATAATTATGTAAAATAATTATGTCAGTACAAGCTCCTAACCACTGTTGTGAAAAAGGTGAGCATTACCTGTGGGGAAAGCCAAGTGTTTAACATACATAAAACGAAATCAAACGGCTCTCAGATAACTGAGCTTGGAAAATGAGATTCATAGTTTCGAAAGCTACCATGGAAAAGAAATTGAGTGTTTTTTTTTTTTTGGTTACTTCTGAGGTTGTAGCTACAAAATTAGAGCGGCCTATTTGCAGAATAAGGCTTGTGTAGTGTAAGTGTACAATTACGATGAAACTAGTTTAGATTCAGAAAATTGGTGTATTTTGACAACATTTTCAAACATTTACCACTGACCTCTATTCCTGATGCAATTGCGTCCAGTCTCTGCTGTGATTATCTTTTTTTATGCTTCGTATGTTTTCTGTTAACTCACTCATGATAGGCTCCAGCACGGGCACTGTACCTGCTTTGGCTCAACTTCTTGGGCCCCTGGTTTGCAGCTGAGGCCCCGTCGGCCCCAGAGGAGCTGAATGAGAAGAAACAGAGACGACAGGAGCGAAGACAGATGAAGAGATTCTGACCCACTTTTATGCATCGGCGCGCGTCCGGAACGTTCTCACGTCTCCACTGGGTGGATCGAGAGCTACGGACTCGCACCGGCTTAAAAACAGGAGTTGTGGTTTCTCACAATCTGTCCAGTTATATACTGTGATTTAAAAAAAAGGATATTTTTGGAAGGAAAAGAAACAAGGAGAGACACATATTCAGTTCAGAGAAGTATCCGTTTGACAATCCAGTCTGCCGGTCTCGCGGTAAAACCGAGTGCTGTGTTTGTCAGCACTGCGTGTAACGGTTTTTTCATTCAACTGTTTGCCTGTGTTCACAAGTATGAGCACTAGTTCTGTTTTCACTCAATTCCACTGCCTTGTTTTCCTTGCTACCTGGTAAACGTGTATGCTTTGAGGAAGAATTCTTGTTTTTAATGTGTCATGACCTTGCACAGATTTATATGAAAAAAAAATGATCATAGCCATGATTTATTGGACCTGTTCATACCCAAGTATTGAAGTAAAATAAGATTAAGATAAGATTTACCCAGATTTGTGTAAATGTTGCATGATGAGACTTTGAGTGGCACATGATAGTCTGTAGCCTTTTTTTCTTCTTAAAAAAGGGCAGCGAGCTTCATTATATATCGGCGTCATTCAGAAAGCAACGGCACACGTTTAATACAACGAATACATCCCCGTAACAGGCAATGTAAAAATGTGCCTTAATGCACATTTCACCAATAAACCTGCTCCTTCTGTGGATGTTTCTCTTTTATTTAGTCTGTTTTGACTTGGGGGTGGTGGGAGGGGCATTGCATTCTCTGTAACCCCTGTATTGTGGCCACTGTGTGGTACGGTGCAAAATAACTTATTTATAAACCTATTTCAGGCACATGTACTTACTAAATGCTTACTAAAACTACAGGGGGAATATTTATCAATGAGATGTGATCTGGGTTTGAGAGAATTTTAGTTGCTGTAGTGTAACCATGGTAACACCACCCGTAAGATGGCTGCCATGAAATTCTATTTGTGTAAAATGCTATCATTTAGCCATGTGACACTGGTCACTTGTCTCTCTGTTTTTCTTGGCACAGTGTTAGATAACATCCACATTTTTTGGAACCTATGTACATACACGGTGGGGGGGTATTACTTTGTCTACAGTATTAAAGAAATATTGGGTTATGCTTGTTCTGTTCTGTCAGATTGGAGAAATACTGTATAGCGATGTAGCTGATGTGAGGGACAGCTTGTTCTAAAGGAGACTTTCCATGCAAGTTGAAATAACAAATTTGGACGAGTGCCACTTATACTTGTTTTCTTGTTGACTACTTGAAGGGTGCAGTCATTGTACCAAGAAACAAGATTTTTCTGTCTATTTATTTTAAGGGGCAATTTCATCAAGAGTACAATTTTCGTGGTTAGCCAGTTGTTCCAATGGTAGATCCCTCAGTATTGTCTTCAAGGAGCTTATTTCCTCTAGGAGCGGTAGAAGGCATTAGCGACTGGCTATAATGTCTAGGTTCTAGTATACACCGGGTGGTTGCCTGAATTTCAAACAATAAGGAAATGACCTGTTAGCAAATGATTATGGGGAAGAATGGTGAGGTTGAAACATGAATGCCACAGCACAGCAGTAGGTCTAAGGTATGACTGAGGCAGCGAGTAGTCCTAGAAACATTCTGTATTAAACCAACAGAGTCAATGGTAGATGAAAAGGCAGTTGCTAAGGAACTGTTGTCCTTGTCCACACGTATGCTGAAGTCACCAACAATCACAACAGCGAGATATGATAGGAAAATTCTGACAGAAAAACTGAATAAGGTCCCGTTGGCATGTATACAGACAGTAAGACAAAATGATGCGTGGCTATTGGTTACTTGGGCTGGTGAAACTTTACAATAAGGTCACATGAATTGGCATTAACTATTGTAGTTGTTAACATGAATTAATGATGTACAAATACATTCAATTAAGCAGGAAATTTAGTTAGTAGTTGACATTAACAAATATATTAGTTACATGAGTTATACATAGTTATGCAAAACATTGGATAAATTTATAATTAGTTCACTATGTTAACGAATACAAAAACTTTTTTCAATCCCAACATGAAGTGGAATTAACTAATATAGTAGTTAACATGAATTAATAGTTAGTAGTTAACTATATTAGTTAATGCCATTTCATATTGGGATTTAAAAAAGTTTTTGTATTCGTTAATATAGTGAACTAATTATAAATTGACCTTATTGTAAAGTGTTACCCTTGAGTGTTACCCTAAATCAGGCTGTACACAGTTCATAGTAAGAAATTTTAATGGAGAACTTGACAATTTAGGGATTAAGCTCATTCAATAAACCCAATTGAAGGAGGGACTCCACAGAATGCGTCAGGAATATGGTGAAATTTAACCGTGATAGGTTTGTCAGTGTTAATACCACAACAAAGTTTACGTTTAAAAATCATACATGGAGCAGAGGCAGTCTCAAAGCCTGCTCTAGACTATCAATGGCAGCTTCAATGGTGTGGTGTTTGCTGTATTTGCCACTAGGTGACAGTGCTTTTCTGGTGGAAAAGTGCACTTCTGCTTTCTATGGCTGTTCCAAACTGCATACTTGTGTTCCTTCTAGAGCAGTGCTGTTCGGTCTATTACACCCTAGATAGAACACAAGTATAGTTTGGAACACAGCCTATGTCCTATTAGTTTTGGGGTGGAATGAAGGGCACTGTGTTAGAGGTGTGCAGGTTGACCTGAACCCAATGGGGCCTGAAGGTATACTGCGATTGGAACGGGTATTAGGTCTGTTTTTAGCTCTGTTTTGTCTGGGCAGATCAGGAATGGGCTGCGAACCCAGAAGTTCACAAATAGTAGCCTACCAGCATTTCTTCCAGCTGTTAACGATCGACAACAATCAACATAATGTACTTCTGTACTGACATCTCATATTCTATTGAAGGAACACGAGTATTAACCCTAGAATAGGCTGTTTTGTATATTTCTTTCAAAATTACAAGTAAGTCAGTGTTCTGGAACTCCGTTGCTTTCAATTACCAGTAGTGACTGTGACATCAGCATTAGAATGTTCCATTAAGAATGTTCTGATCACGTAATTGTAATCTTACACCTTAAAGGGTTAATGGCCTGCCAATGTGAGTGACAATCTTTCAGCTGCATATTTCTGTGGTTGAAGGAAACAGCCATCAAGCTGGCTGATACGAGGAGCAGAATACAAGGTCTCCGTGTAGCAGGAGTGAGACACTGTTCCGGCAGAAGTGCTTCTGCTGCGTCCAGCGTCTTGTTCATCATCACGTGGAAGTCGTCTGTCCAAGTAGGACCGATAAGACCTGGGGCTGCCAGTTAAGAGATGTCTTTCAGTCTCTGGTCATCATATCAACTGTTTTTTTCAGCAGAGGAACCCACACCCACCTTGCGTATCCCCAAGAACACTTTCATCTCTGTTAGTTTTCGTGGAATTAAATTAATTCAAATGAGATGGGCGGTGGGAGGAGGTGCTCATCCCCACGTCCCTTCACTACCTGTTTACTCTACAATTTTCATGAACTGACGTGAATTTATTAGATTGTCCATTGGTTGCAGAAGTTCACGTGGTCATGACATCACCAGCAACAGCTTGCTAACGGCAACATCCTTTGTGTGGCCTTACTCAGCGGAACTGGCTACGTGCAAATGGTGGCTCGCCATATTTTCCATTTTTGGAGTTGGATAGCATATTCTGCTTTGAAGATTGATTATACTGAAAATGTTCCGTTGGCAAAAAGCTTGTGCAGTTGTGCAATGAATTCAAAATGGTTCCAAAGGGGGTGGCAGACTTGCTGGTGTCTGAGCCAATAGACACAGGCTCTGTGCATGCGTGCGTGTGAAATCCGTGCGGCTTAACCTGTGGGAGTCGTGTTACATTCCATAGCGGGAAGACAGGATCACTGTGATGCTCCTCTCCATCTTAAAAATGCTGTAGGCCTCCTCACAGTCCTGGTCTAATTGCATACTTAGTTTTCGCACCCTGGTAACCATCACAATGCTTTGGAAGTGCCTTTTTTCAAAAGGGCATTTAACTCTGAGTCAGAAATGGCATTGCCATTAAAAGGGTTGTCTACAAACGATTTCTGCATGAACTGAAAGCCAGTAGAATTGCATTGTAAATCACTTGGGATTACAGTAAATTAGAATGAGTGAACAACTGCTCTGAAGACTCTGTTTTGGCCACTGTTTTGACTTATTTTTTGTCATGAGACTTGAATGTATCGTTTTAACTTTTTCGTTCACGTGCCCATTTATAACATCATTGTTTCAAAATTGCAGTCTCGGGTGAAACCAGTGTAGCAGAATATAGGCTGAACAATTAGACTGAAACAGAGTTGCAATGGAACTATGGGTTACAGTGGTGTGACATACACAGTAGAACGGACTGAATAGACCTGCTTCCATTTTGCATTAGTAATTAAACGATGTGGAAGGTTTGTGGACAAGACTATTGCTTAGAATCAAACATATT
This sequence comes from Anguilla rostrata, assembly GCF_018555375.3. NCBI lineage: Eukaryota > Metazoa > Chordata > Actinopteri > Anguilliformes > Anguillidae > Anguilla > Anguilla rostrata. The sequence goes on from NC_057948.1 coordinate 5,648,160, forward strand.
TATCAAATAAATGCATGAAATTAAGAGCCAGCCATTTCTTTATAATTTGAAAGTTTGAAATTACCCCTGAGTGTAAAACGCCTGTAGAAACCAATTTTCAGTTGCAAGCTGAAGACGATTTATTTATTTATTGGTTGGTTGGTTGGTTGGTATGATAATGTATCATTTCAGAATATCTAGCGCTGTTATCGGGACAGGCTTGGACAAATTGTTTTTTACTGACGTTTTGCCGGCTCCCTTTCCCCGCCCTTGAGGCCCTGGTAAAGGGTACACATTATTTTTGTCCATCTATAACGAGATGTGTTTTGAAAATCTGCTACCGGTGCAGTAGGTAGCCTAGTAGTCTCTGAGAACTCTGGTAGAACTGGGCGGGATTTTCTGGGCTACTAAGTGTCCATCAAGTCCAGCAAACGAATGTGATAACAAGCCACAATGCCGCATTAGTTGCACATCCTCCTTTGGTATTGAGTTCAGGATCAGAAACAACGCAACGGTAAGGCATAAAAATTAATTTAGTGGCATTTAATAAATTGGGCACCACAATGATTTGAAAGGGGGAAATAGGAGGCATGTCCATCTACTAAACTCCAATCTCTGGAAATTGTGGTGAAGTCTGGGTATACATCTTGTTGATATGCTAAGAAATGTGAGCTAATATGTCAGGTGTTGTTTTGGAAGGTTTGCTGTTTTTTTTTAAGGATAGGCCTACAGAGCACGCATTCTGCCGAATTGTAGCCTACTTAAGATCCGAAAGTCTTAATCCATAGACGTGCAGATGTTAAATTATGTTCCACGAATCACAACCGTTTTTTTCTGTAACTTTAGAAACTTGTCTTGCGTTCCTAAGACACTAATAGACCTAACACGAAAAAATAAAATAATTTCCACTTATTTTTTAAATATTTTGAAAAGCAAATTTAGGCACGTATCACTAATTTAGTATTAGTAATTTAGACATATGCAATTTGAACCATTTTCAATGTAGAATTTTGGCATAACAGTAGCATTCTAGTAGATTAACTTTTTTTTCTTTGTGGATACAAAGGGAATAAAAACTTTGACATTAGCCTTGGTCTCACTAGGTGCTTTTCTTTTCATTCTGAACAATTAAAAATAAAATCTAGAAAATAAATCAGTTCAATTTATTCAATTTGATTTTACACAAGACCTCTAAATCGCTTTTAGCGTTGAAAGTTTTGACGTTTCAAACAAATATATGACTGCCTATTGCTTTGAACGGATAAGTGATAATATGCATTAATCAAAACGTGACATTTTCGTGTAGCCTACAATTCTCTTTATTAAATGCGCTTTAGAAAAGATACAGCATCCAGTCATTCGAGGGACAAGGGGAACAACAGAGAAAAATAACAAATAGAACACTGGTGTTAGTTTTAATTCGAAAAGAGCGCTTAATTACAGATTGTGAACAGGGGAGTCGAGGTAACCTTGCAGTTGCCGGCTTAACCATCATGCTAAAATATCCTACAAATACAGTTCACGTACTGTAGCCTATTTTGTGTGTTTTCAATTGGCCCAAATTGTTTTTGTATGCAATGAAAGATATTTCAGATGAAACTTGTACACCTGTGTTTAGTTTATTTTTATTTTTTAAATCATTCTTTTTCTTAAATCAGTCTTCTCTCGCTTTGCATAGGCCTACTCAGTCTTATCCTGGAGCGGGAGTGAAGTCTGTGAGAATGGCGGAGGATAATGTAGAGGGAAAGGCCGTTTGCACTGACCGGTCTCCACAGCAGGAGCAGTGCATGAAGCTGAAGAAGGAAATCTCCCTGCTGAACGGCGTCAGTCTGATCGTGGGGAACATGATCGGGTCCGGCATCTTTGTCTCCCCCAAGGGCGTGCTGATACACAGCGCCTCCTATGGGCTGTCGCTGGTCATATGGGCCATCGGGGGCTTCTTCTCCGTGATCGGAGCCCTGTGTTACGCCGAGCTGGGCACCACCATCACGAAGTCCGGCGCCAGCTACGCTTACATCCTGGAGTCGTTTGGCGGCTTCGTCGCCTTCATCCGGCTGTGGACGTCTCTGTTGATCATCGAGCCCACCAGCCAGGCGGTCATCGCCATCACCTTCGCTAACTACTTGGTGCAGCCCCTCTTTCCTACTTGCGAGCCGCCCTACTCCGCGTGCCGCCTAATCGCTGCTGCCTGCATCTGTGAGTAAACTCCTACCCTGGTTTGCTGTTAAATCCGCAAACGGAGCCCTTCCTCGGTGCCCTGGTAGGGTTATAACGCGCTGTACAGCGCAAGTTTTACAGAATTTACCGTCATAATGCTACACTTTGCACTTTGTAAAATTACCCAATTAAGAGGAATAAAGTTTTTGCATCATATGTCAGACTATTTCTAAAGTCCATTGCCTATCTGCAGTTTGTGTGTGTGTGTGTGTGTGTGTGTGTATGTAGCCTGTGTGTGTGTTCGTGTGCATGTGCGTGTGTGTGTTTATGTATATATGTATGTGTTTGTGTGCGCGTGTGGGCGCATGCATGTGTGTGTATGTGAGTGTGTGTGTCTGTGCTAATTCCTAGTTCTTGTTGCTGCAGGTCTCCTTACGTTCATTAATTCAGCTTATGTGAAGTGGGGCACCCGAGTCCAGGACGTCTTTACCTACGCCAAGGTCCTTGCCCTGATCATGATCATCATCACAGGCATAGTGAAGCTGGGTCAAGGTGAGCATACAACTTTCATATCCAACCCCAGGTTTTACTCATAAACATGTCTCCTACTCCTCTTACCCCGTCTTTACTCCTTTGGTAGCTTCCTGGTCTAATAAACTTTATATTATTTCTGGTTTAGTATTTTGTTCCCTGTGGTATGGACTATGGAGACCACCCAGTGTCCTCCGAAAGTATGGCAACAGTCGAGTGAAATTAGTTATTTTTGCTGTAAACTTATGGAATTAGGATTTGAGGATCAAAACATGAATATGAGAAAAGAGTACAGACAACGAGTTGGTATTTGATGGTATTTACATGCGTATATGTTTGACCATTTTACAGAAACAGCTGTTTTTGTGTTGCGTGCCCTCATTTTCAGCTGTGCAAAATGAAGTTAACGAATGACTGACAGGTGCTCAGGCATTTCCTTCTCACGTACACAGGGAATGTATTCTCATGTGTGTTTGTGCTCAGGGTACACAGCAAATTTTGAGGAATCATTCCAGGGCTCCACACGTAACCCTGGCAACATCGCTCTGGCTCTTTATTCCGCTCTCTTCTCCTACTCTGGCTGGGACACCCTCAACTTTGTGACCGAAGAAATCGAAAACCCTGAGAGGTAGCTGTGTTTCCCTCAGTCAGCAACTTTCCCAAACAGGGAGGAGGGCTACTTTTCCAATATGAAACATTCTTATTCTCATTTGTTTTCCGAAAATGTGGTTTTGTGTCACGGGTACAACATTAAATCTCTGTGACCTGATTTTATTTCAGATTTTTTTTATTGTTTAAGCCAAATGCTCTCTTCCTACAGGAACCTTCCGCTGTCCATCGCAATCTCCATGCCAATCGTCACTGTCATCTACATCCTGACCAACGTGGCCTATTACACAGTGCTGGACATGAGCTCCATCCTCGCCAGCGATGCCGTCGCAGTGGTGAGTCAGGGGTGAGAAGGTCAGCCGTGGAACCTCATAAACTGGCTCAACTCTCTAGGGTTTTTTTCTGCTTGCGAAAGAAACTGCCTTTTTAGGTAATTTTAGGTAATATGCAGACTTGATTCTACATACACGGGCTCTTTCATATAACACGTTTCTCATGTTGGCATTCAGTAATACGTATCTGCACAGGTCTACATTAGCTTTTCAGAAGACTCGCTTGCGGTGGGTTGGGGGCATAGGCGGAGTTTGACTTGTAAACATCTGGAGAGGTCATCGGATTGCGATTGTGGCCCTATGGGTGCGTGAGAGGTTGAGTTCTGGGGCATGTCGAAAGCTTCATCCCACAATTAATTATTTGTAAAGTTTGTGCTGCTGATCGCTCCACGTGAATTTCTTTTTATTTCAACGATTTCTGTTCCACTGGTTAGCGAACTAATTGAAGATGTTTCAGGAAATATAGTTTTGTATAAATTTTGCTCATTACTTGTTTAACGCAAATGCTGATCATTTTTGTTTTATGTTGATATTATATTTATTACATATTACAGTTATTGTGCCAAAAAAGTAATGGTTGCAAAATATTACATTAATTATCAAAATTATTTTTTTTGAACTGGAGTATTTCCGTAATTTATGGCAGTACAGTAATTCCATGGTCTCACAGTGGCCGCCGACACTTTCCCCAGTCCACGCTGACAGCTTGTGTGTGAGCTGGTCGTGGCGTATTTTTGTCTGTCGGTCCAGACGTTTGCAGACCACACCCTTGGCGTGATGAGCTGGACCATCCCCATCGCCGTGGCTCTCTCCTGCTACGGGGGCCTCAACGCGTCTGTTATCGCTGCCTCTAGGTGAGTTTCGTCTCCTGTCTCCTAGCAACCGTGTGAAGCCTGTCAACAACCATGCCTTCAACTCCTGGGATACACATAAAATAATTGTATACTCTGCCCGCGTTCTCTACGTTGTGTGATGGTCTCTTTAAGTGATGGCGTCTTTTTTTTTTTTCCTGGCCCACTCCCCCTTGGATGGGCCACTGACATCTCTGATACTATTATTTAATCATTATAATTTAAATAAAAAATAAAGAAGGGTACAAAATATATTAATTATTTTATTATGTCTGCTGTGATCTCTATCCCGATATTCCTGCCCCCTAGTATGAGTCATCCGAGTCCACATCCAATATCTCCTGTGCTCCCATCTTCTGTTTTCACCAGATTGCGTTGGTGGATGAGTGTAGGACAGAGGGTCCAAAAGAAAACAGACTGAGTGATCAGACATTTAGCGATAAATCAGAGAAAAATAAGTGTACCAGTGCTGAAAGTATATTAGTTGCAAGAAGAGAATGAAAAAACAAAAAATACACTGAGAAGGAAACCCAGAATAGTTATGGTGAAAGGTGTTAATTGACACTGCTCCTGGATAAGTTATAATAAGGGGATCCAGATCTGGTCAGTTTTGCTTTTGTCCTGATGGTGTTTTGAAAGATCTTATTTTACTGATAGAATAAAAACATGGTTCTGGTCAGAATGAGGCTTGTGAGGCTAATGGTAGAATTTGCTAGAATGCTCTGGCCCCCATTTCTTTTTCATACTTTTTCTCTCCCCTTCTGCGATTGGCAGGCTTAATTGGTATTTCCTCTCTCCCCTGTCTCTAATTGGTGAGTTTTTATTGGGATGCCTTCTGTCCCTGATCTCTGATAGGCAAGTTCAACTCGTACTTCCTCTCCCCCATCTCTGATTGGCTGATTTAACTGAACTGGTATTTCCGTTTTTCTCTTGGTCTGATTGGTAGGTTGTTCTTTGTGGGTTCCCGTGAAGGACAACTGCCAGACGCCCTGTCCATGATTCACGTGGAGCGATTCACTCCAATTCCTGCTCTCCTCTTCAACGTATAATTCACCTAATTAAGTACCCTAATGCTAAAGAATGTTAAATGTTGTTTATGTGTATCGACATGATGGATCCATAGTCTGGTTACCGGATGATGTAATGCTATAGGCACACCGTGCAATGGCATCATCAGTTAATATTTGCACTCTGCTTGCCTGCTTGGCAAAGGCCTACCTGGATGAAATTTTGTATTTGTCATACAGCCAATATTTAGTACTTAAAAGCATTGAACTCTTTATGGGATATTTATCCTTTTGTGATTGACTTCTTGCTCAGCACCAGTGGTGATTTTGGGGTGTCTGAAAAGACTTGAGCAGTACCCCTTTTGACAGACTGTTTTTTTGTTGCCATGGCATCAGTCAACCTTACTGTGCTTATCCTGTTGTCTTTACAGTGTGCCATGACATTAGTCTACCTGACTGTGGAGGATGTTTTCCAGCTGATAAACTACTACAGTTTCAGCTACTGGTGTTTTGTTGGGCTGTCTATCGCGGGACAGATCTACTTACGGTGGAAGGAACCGGATCGTCCCAGGCCTCTCAAAGTGAGACCAAATTTTACACTTGGTAATCTCTTATAACTCGAAGGGCCGGTTTCATGGACACAGATTAAGCTTAGTCCTGGACTAAATTGAGTTTTGTATGGGGAATTTCCTTTCTAAACTGAATTTAGTCTAGGCTTGGCTTAATCTGTGTCTGAAAAACTGGCCCGAAGTGTTTAATTTCCTCAACTTTCACTGTCTGTACAGATCATTCTTAACAGTGTAATATGGTACACTTTGCCTGAGTTTAGATGACCTAGATGTGTAAAAGTTCTCCTAAGTTTACTTTGCAAGGAAAGGTGAATTATCCATCATAGAGCAGAGTGGGAGGAGACAGGGAAGGGAGGGTGGAGTCTAGGCAGGGTGGGTGGAGTTTGGGCATTTTTTACTCCGATTTTGTTCTGATTGGTTACATGGGAAAAATGTTTTTTACACTTCTTCCAGCTTGTCAAGGGTACCACACCGTGTGTTTTATTGACCTGTCCCCTTTGATAAAGAGAACCACTTCACTAGGCTCTGTTTATACAGAGCTTATCTAATCAAATCATAAATTAGAGATTATAGCCTGTGGAGACACTTTAGATATGAGAATGTGAAGAATAGGATAGTAAATTCAATATGTCTGTCATGTCCGCTTAAAATACTAAATATTTATTCTGTGTTGTTAAATGATAAGAATATGTTTGTTTTCCCTTTCTCTCCCATTCATGTGCAGCTGACTCTGCTGTACCCCATTGTGTTCTGTCTCTGCACCGTGTTCCTGGTGGCCGTGCCCCTCTACAGTGACACCATCAGCTCCGTCATAGGCATCAGCATTGCCCTCTCTGGGGTCCCTGTCTACTTCCTGGGGATCCACCTTCCAGTATCCAAGCGACCGCCAGTTATCAGCAAGCTGCTGTGTAAGGACCTCAACGTGACTAAAGTCTGACCTCTAACTCTAAGTGTGACCTCTGCATGACTTAAACACAGTCTAACTCTGACCTAAGTATGACCTCAGCATGACTTAAACACAGTCTAACTCTGACCTAAGTGTGGCATAAGCCACTCCTCATTCGCTCTCCCTTTCTTAGAAAGCAGCTGGGAGGCAGGGTGGTTTATTTCTTCACTGATGGCAGCTTGATCGAGTGGGGGCTGCTGAGGGACTTGTGCTGTTAAAACACTGGGTTTCGGTGTGTGATGTGTTCCACAGTCTGGTATTAAAACCTATGGAAGTGCTGGCTGTGTCTGGCTGCCTGCGGGGTAGTGAGTGATTGATCCGGCTGCTCTGTCCTTACCACCTTCTGCATTTCCGATTAATTTCTGCACTGTGGGCTTAACTACACCTTCTCACAGGTGTACCCCTTAGTTTCTTACCTGACATTTTTATTGTCATATATAAGTGTTTATGCATTTAAAATCTGATTGAAATGTATTTCAATCAGGCGGAGTGTAGCACAGTGGGTAAGGAACTGGGCTTGTAACCGAAAGGTCGCAGGTTCGATTCCCGGGTAGGACACTGCCGTTGTACCCTTGAGCAAGGTACTTAACCAAAATTGTTTCAGTATATATCCAGCTGTATAAATGGATACAATGTAAAAATGCTATGTAAAAGTTGTGTAAGTCGCTCTGGATAAGAGTGTCTGCTAAATGCCTGTAATGTAATGTAATATTTTCAAGTAATGAGTATTGCTACTAGTGATTTACCTCAGGGCAGTGTTGCTGATAGTTATTTCTCTCAGTGTGGCATTGTTGGCTGTTATTTACTGCAGGCTGAAACTGGAACGTGTAATCTTGTTCATACAATGCAAAGAAAAGAAATGGGTAGAAACTGATGCTGAGACACACTGATCTGAGCCAAATGGCTGTTTTTCTCTCGAAATTGTGCCTTTCAGCAATGTGTCTGAATTTGTCCTTAAAAATTGAGTTGGTGGAGGTCAGTTGTGGCTCATGAGCTTCAAATGATATAAATTAAAAAAAAAAAAAAAACTACTGAACCCCAATCAAAATATTATCACGTGATTGAAACTATGTAAGTCGTATCCCAGATTCTGTAGGCTTGATATTAAGTTTGGTGTTCATGAAGGACCATGACCAAGGACGCTGTTGTTGCTATAGTGGAACTGGTGTTTGGTAGTGCAACCAGAAACTTTTGTTGCAAGCCATTATCCCCTGTTGTTAAGGGGCAGAGAGGTGAGAAGGAAAACAGAAGTTGAGCATCTTGTCAGTCTAAAGAAAATGTGTTTGAAAGTGAAGTGAAAACCCGCTGTGACAATGACCCTTGACCTTTGTCTCTGGACAGGTTGGGTCAATCGGATCACCCAGTTCACCTGCTTCTGCGTGTTGACTGAAATGGACACTGGTGACTAGCCCTGCCCCCTGGAATGTCTTCATCTGAGTTACCCAGGAGTCTTTATGCTTCACAGTCTCTTCAAGACACTACACATGTATTTCCTACTGGCTTCCACTGCCTTCTAAAAACTGCTATTTGCATACAAAGTATAGTACAGGTAGGATGCAAAAACACACCTGGGAAAAGGATGGACAAAAATATATGCAAATTAGAGGCTACAACACAGGTGTGGCTCACCATTAATTAAGCATTCATTCATTCTGAAGAGACCTGGCTACCTGGTTGTGGTTAATGTTTGGTGAGAGGTTCATTGACCAAGACAACTGAACTTACTGATGGTTCAAAAGCAATGGTGTCTAAAGTGATGTCATCATGGAGCTCCAAGGAAAGGGCATTGTCAGCAACAGGCAACACTGGGCAGTAGCACATATTCCAGGACAATGATGTCTGTGCATTTCCTGGAAGTGCATGGCAAAACAGATAAGTGCCTGACTGTGAATTTCAGCCTAGCTAAGAACAGCCAGCTTCATCAAAATCAGCGGTATTTCAACACTCTTTTTAATGACTTCACATTTCACAAATTTTGGTGGTTGTTTTTCCTGTACAAACATTATTACGGAGATACAACGCTGCTGATATCTGTTTAACAAAATAATTTGATACCATTATCATAAAATGAGCCTGGTTTAGTGTTTGTGTATACACAAAATGTTTTCATATTGGCAAAATATTTTTTTAGTTAAACAAAGTAATTTTTAACGTGTACTTGGATGGAGTCCCTGAAAACCCATGTCTGTTCAATGCTTAGAATAGGGAGCACAAATAAAAAATAAAACATCTGTGTAAAAGAATGTATGCTGTTTAATAGTAGACATGCCATTATTATTGTTTCAGTAACTTAAACTGTAAACAGCATTTATAGATGTACAGAGTATGTAGTTTGTAGGTGTTGGTATGTGTGTGAAAATTTAACGTTGAAAACAGTGTTTAGACGTTAACACTAAGGGGTCTGTATAAGGACCATAGGACCCTCGCAAAGTTACACTAGTAAGTGCATCAAACAAACATCAATTTTAACGTGTTTCAAATGCACATACGCCTCCAAAACGCAAGGGGGACCATGCGAGTTAAAAAATGTCCCAAAAGGAAGTAGCTCCGCATCCATACTCGGCGTAAACATGGTCAGTCTCTTAAGAACGACAATCTTTTAAAACTACGACGGGACATGATTACGAATTTGCAAAATATTTTAAATTGTTAGCTAAACGTTTGTAGAGGCAACTGAAGAACCGAAATGTCAGGAGCCCTTGCACGGCTGTTATTTTATCCTACCTTGGCGTACAATGTTGTTATGGAGAAAGTGTCGTCCAGACGGTGGTTTGACCGTGTGGACCAGACTGTCATTCTAGGTGCACTGCCTTTTAAATCAATGACCGAGGAGGTAAGGAGCCGCTAGTTTACGTTATTTCTGATTTTGCAGACGTTGGTTAACGTTACTTTCAATACCGTCTGAGTTAACGCGAGTTAAGTTATTTCAGCAGGATAACCCAACGTTAACTGTATGTTTTAAGTTGTAACAATCAAGTATAAGTTAGTCAATTTGCGAATGTTTGAGGGCGATAGCTATTTTATTCGTGAACAAACGACTGACTTAGCTAGTCTACTAGCTAGCGTGTCTTCAGTGTCTTAAAACTTTTTCTAGCTAACTAGACTAGCTGGTTTGTTAGCTGGCACAGTGATTCTCTGACTGTGTGGGGGGGGGGGCACAGATTGTAGGTTTCCGTTACACTTACAGGTAGTGATTAAGCAGTTGTCATTTGCGTACGAATGTTTTTCGTATGCAAATGCCAAAAATGGCATTTATTGAGAAAAAAAGTTCACAAATGATCGCTGATTCTCACATTCCCTTGCCGTTGGTTACAAGTCCTCCTTGCAGGACAAAACAGCCCGCACCTACTCGTGTACCCGGTTACACACGCGCAACATGTGTCTGTACTGGCTACATCATGATTGGCTAGTGCTATCCACCACATCTTCCCGATACCCAATTTAAATGACGTCCAATAATAACCAGGTCCCACTTGCTTTGGCACCGTGAATCAATTCATCATATATTGTCCACTTGTCTTACCCCCTAACATAGCAAACATAGCACGAAACCTAGTGTCACTACATTATGTGGTAGGTAGCCGAAGATGGGTATTGTTTGTTAGTTGCAGCTCTATGGAAAGCCAAATATGCCCAAATACCTCCTACGTCTGGATTTAGCACGACCTCTGTGCAGGCACCAATTTCGTGCTTGCAAAGAAAGTCTGCAGGTTCCCGAATTAATCCTGAAAAATATCATCCGTAATTGTATATGTTCATTAATTCACATTTGTTAACGTTAATAGTGCTGCATTTTCAGGTGATATTAATACAGTGTGTGTGGTTAATCACTGACATTGTAAGAAATATAACTGTCTTGTACAGTTCACTTTGCATGAACACAAACAAGACACGGTAAAGCTAATTTCGTTACATTAAGAACTTGAACTGAGACAGAGGCAACTATATTGACCTAAAAGTGAACTGTAAAACCCTGTTTTCTTTGATGTAATGTGTTCACTACATGCTAGTTTATCATATTTTCATTCTGTTTCTGCCAGAATTTACTGTACCCCAGTTGTTAAGTAAAAATTATATGGCAAGGTAGAATAAGCTGGGGAAAATAACTAAAATTGAGAAAACGTTTCCAAATGTGTTCATAAGTTAGCCATGTAGAATTTTGTAACATTTACAGTTACTATTAACAGCACTTTCGACTTGCTTCCACAGACCTAATTGGAGGTCTAGGTTTAAGTCTTGCATTTATGCCAGTCTATTTGGATGTTGATTTTTTAAAAACCAGCACCCTCTGGTGTCCAGACAGCACGTCTATATTTTGTACTGCCTCTCTTAGAAAGTTCTGAGGTAGTCTTGTTCATTCTGACAATGCTAGACATGGCAGAACCTATTTTAAACTTAACCTATAAAATACACTTGGTTGTGCCCATTTTATTTAGCCAGCTGGACGGCTCTGGGTGCAGTGTGCACACGTTTGTTTTTCACTGAAAATCAATCACACGGTGAGTTTGAATGGGGTTAGTGGTGTGGGTGTGACAATGCCCTTTTTTCAATGGGTCTAAATTGCTCCGCTGGGGAAAAACAGCAACAATCATAGCGTTCCACACACCCGGGCTGAGGGAACACTGTGCAAGCTCAAGTGTACCCGTTTAACTTCAGATTTTCTGGCACCCAGTTACCCACCCAGTGGCCCGAGAGCACAAATGACTGCAATGTTACATAAGTGTGTTTTTTTCCCCCCCTCAGTTGGTGCAGAGAGAAAATGTGAGAGGAGTGATCACTATGAACGAGGAGTATGAAACCAAGTACTTCTGCAACTCTGCTGAGGTGAGCAACGCTCCAGCAGCAGCAGTGGCCTTGTTTAATATTCTGTGGTTTGGGGACGGACTGTTTGGGTCCTGGTTTCAGTCTCCGCACCCTGCCCTCTGTGGGCTCTCCCCCTCTGTGCGATCCGTGTAAATCTGCTGAGGGTTGCCAGGTGCGCGCGACTGCGCTCATACGAGGGGATCTAAACCGCGTGGCTCCGGGCCTGAAAAATGGTGTTTTGGAAAACCCGTGCTGTTTATTGTCAAATTGTGGTATGAGAATGTGTTCTGTAGTCTGCTTGATAATTTTTTGTTGCTGTTATTGTTGTTCTGTGTGTGTGTGTGTGCATGTGTGTGTGTGCGGTGTGCGTGCGTGTGTGGCGTGTGTGTGCAGGAGTGGAAGGCTGCGGGGGTGGAGCAGCTGCGCCTCAGCACGGTGGACCTGACGGGAGTGCCCCGCATGGAGGACCTGCACCGGGGGGTGGAGTTTGCCCTGGGGGTGAAGGAGCGGGGCGCCAGCGTCTACGTCCACTGCAAAGCCGGCCGCTCCCGCAGCGCCACGGTGGTCGCGGCCTACCTCATCAAGGTCAGTCCCAAAAACACGCGCCCGCCCCAACCAACCCAACCCCAAAAACACTGGCCCGCCCCAACCAACCCAACCCCAAAAACACGCGCCCGCCCCAACCAGCCCAGCCCCAAAAACACGCGCCCGCCCCAACCAACCCAGCCCCAAAAACACTGGCCCGCCTCAACCAACCCGACCCCAAAAACACTGGCCCGCCCCAACCAACCCGGCCCCAAAAACACTCGCCCGTCCCAACCAACCCGGCCCCAAAAACCCTGGCCTGCCCCAACCAACCCAGCCCCAAGGCCGGGTTATGAAGGCCGACCCTTCGTTTCTGAAGCTCACTTCCTGGTCTTGGTGAGAAACGTCGTTCTCTAGCGCCAGCGCGGTTGGCTCTAGTATCGGTATTTCGACCAACCGATGCATTAGAAGTCAATGGTACCAGTGAGGTCAAAATACATCAATAAGTCAATATTTTTTCCCCCACAATGCCTAAACCAGATAGGTCTCTAGTAAAACAGGCGCGTTTAAGATGTTTATGCATTTACGCATTTTTGGACATAATACAAGTGTCTTCAGTGACTGAAACGTGTTGCAGCATGTTGAAAAGATTTTATTTTCGTTGAATGTCCCTTGTAGTGTAGGTTTCAGCATTGTAGAATATATGGTTCCATGTCCCTTACAAAAATGAATTGCTGGGTCTTAAGAGGTTAACCCAAAATGCAGCTAAGACGAAGTGGAAAGTCTGGCTGTATTTATAGACTGCAGAAAGCTTACTGCTTGACAGGTGAGGAATACAAAGCAGTTAGTGCTAACATAGGGCACGAATGCAAACTTCTAAAGCAGCAGCTCCGTTTTTCCATACCTTAAATGGTGAAATGATTCTTTTGAAATGAGGAGGCACACACACACACGCCTCAAACTACAGGATGACGTAATGGCATGTCACAAAAAAACTGACTGTCAAAGGCAAGTTCCTGCAGAATGCAGATTATATGAATCTTAAGACCGGACCTATTGGATTAATCATACGTGCGTCACCTTACATACATGTGGTTGTATTAGCTTTTATACTAAAGTTTCTCTTTAAATCTCATCAGGATATGTGTGTGTGCGTGCATGTGTATGTGTATGTGTGTGTGCATGCGTTTGTGTGTGTATGCGTGTGTATGTGTGTGTGTGCGCGTATGTGTTTGTGTGTGTGTGCGTGTGTGGTTGTGTATGTGCGTGTGTGTGTGTGTATGCGTATGTATGTGTGTGTGTGTGTGTGTGCGCGTGCGGTTGTGTATGTGTGTTTGTGTATGTGTGTGGTTGTGTATGTGTGCGCGCGTATGTATGTATGCGTGTGTATGTGTGTGTGTGCGTATGCGTGTGTATGTGTGCGTGCGTTTGTGTATGTGTGTGTGTATGCGTGTGTATGTGTGCGTGCATTTGTGTGTGTGTATGTGCGCGTGTGTGTGTGTGTGTGTGTTACAGTTACACTGCTGGAGTCCAGAGGAAGCGTGCCAGACGCTGAGGTCCATACGCCCGCATGTGCTGGTCCGCAAGGCACAGATGGAGTTGCTGCGCAGTTATTACCAACAGGTGTGCAACAGCCAGCCCACATAGGGCCAGCGATGCCCACCCTGTAGCACAATAAACATATGGCATCTCCAGTTTGAGCCCACTTACTCTTCTTTAACAGAGGAGGATGCACCAATCACAGCCACACATTTATCACCTATATACATTTAAGCCTAAGTCTTGTTGCAAATATAATATGGCACACTTTTCAATGCAAATTTTCGTACAAATTTGAACGAGAGTTTTTCTTTTACGATGTAATATATGTTTCCTGAATATGGAAATGGTAAAAAAACGCATAAATCCACAGGAAGTGATGCGGGCAAGATGATGCAGAGAAGGATGGCCTGTCGGCTGCCTGTACGTAGTGTTCAGCTGTATCACCCTCACGTGTATATTCAAAAAGAAAATGGTGTGTGTGTGTTCTTCAGAGTGAGCCAACAATGAGGAAGACCACTGAAGGCCGCTGCTTCACATTGGTAGCTTTCCGTTTGCGTAAAAGAAATACACCCACCACCCTTACTAGCATGGTAAATATTGCCATAACTCGTTACTTATTTGTATTTCTTAATTACATTATTCTAGCATGTTGTTGGGTATGGTTAAAACAAACCAAAAAATACTTGCTTTGAGTGAGTGAGCTTTAAGCATTTGTAGAATTCGCAGCACAAACAGGTAATGCTACCAGGCGATCTCAGCCACGCTTGGTGTTTATTTTGGATTGCCCTCCCTTGGCTATGCTGTTCAACATTTTTCTTTTATTTTGCATTTTTTATTGTTCGTTTAAGAAACAAACATGCTGACGGCAAATTGTTAAGGTCACACAGTTTGTTTGCATTTCTTCCATTTTAGACAACGGCTTCCCAATTTAGCATTACATAAATAGAGCAAAGGTGCTTTAATAAATATATGCAATAATGTATACGCAAAGTCTGTTATTCAAGATCTAGTACGATAGTGATGAGATACCTGGTCTAAATGCACATCAAGTCAAATCTTAACTACCATTTGCAAATTTAGAAAATCAGGAAGCAGTTTTCAAAAGTAAAGATAGCAGTGGACTAGACTGAGTTCTGGAGCTTCAATCATGGAGGTATTTCAGAAAACGTCTCTGGCAAAATCTAACTGCAGATATAAACCATGAAATCCAGTGTCATTTCGTCATAATCACAGTACCCCACCTTGCATAGCAATGCATAAGCAGGCTTGCCCTTTCTCGTCCTTTTGAAAGAACCCTACTCCGCCTTTGGTTTAACTTTCCTCTGGGTTGCCAGGCCTTTGAGTTTGGTGTCCAGTCTCCTCTGCAGATGGGCCTTCTTGTTTGGGTCCAGAGCCTTCTTCCCACCGCCTGCGTGAAGTGCTGCGTCCCGGCTTCGTCCGATGCGAGCGTGGGCTTTGGCCTGGTCCCCACAGCCGTGCACCTGCAGGGAGCACGCGGTGTCAAGCGCTCAATGTAAACGAGAGTCTGATGCTCAATGCTCAATGGGAATGACACGGCGTGAAGATCTCAATAGAAAAGAGTGTAAAATTCTCAGTAAGAATGACGCAGTGTGAAGATCTCAATAGAAATGAGTGTAAAATTCCCAGTAGGAATGACACGGTGTAAAGATCTCAATAGAAATGAATGTATAATTCCCAGTAGGAATGACACAGCGTAAAGATCTCAATAGAAATGGGTGTAAAATTCCCAGTAGGAATGACACAGTGTAAAGATCTCAATAGAAATGGGTGTAAAATTCTCAGTAAGAATGACGCAGTGTGAAGATCTCAATAGAAATGGGTGTAAAATTCTCAGTAGGAATGATGCAGTGTAAAGGTCTCAATAGAAATAAGTGTAAAATTCTCAATAGGATTGAGATGGTTTAAAGATCTCAATAGAAGTGAGTGTAAAATTCTCAGTAAGAATGACGCAGTGTGAAGATCTCAATAGAAATGGGTGTAAAATTCTCAGTAGGAATGATGCAGTGTAAAGATCTCAATATAAATAACTGTAAAATTCTCAATAGGAATGAGATGGTGTAAAGATCTCAATAGAACGATTGGGAAACTCAATAGAAGTGACACAATGTAACCTCTCAATAAGAAGTGTAAAGCTCTCAATAGGAATAACATGGTGTAAAACTCCCAACAGGTGTGTCAGAGTTTCAGAAGCTGGTATTACCTCAGGGATATGGTGGCTGAGGCAGTATTTCCTATTGCAGAAGGGGCAGAGCTGTCCCAGGGTCAGAACGCTGGCTTTACACTTCGGCGAAGCACAAACGCTGTCCGCTTTCACAACAGAGTCGATGAGCGCGTCAAAGTCATCATCCACCAGTGCTGACTCTATGGAGCTTGGCTTGGAGTGGCCCTTTCCTGGAAAGGAAATGGATTGTGCTCTCTTAACACTTACAATCTTAGAAACACAGTATTACAGCTTATATTAACCATGAAGTTCGGAACCTCTGTGTTATCGCTGATCCGGACCTTAAAAAAAAGAGCTTAAAGTTTACCTTTGGCTGAACGTTTGGAGTTTTTGGAGGACTGAGCCGGTGCTGGGCTGCACTGGAACTTCAGGTCCCTTTTGGCCTGCTCCCTCTGCATGCGCTCCAGGTGCAAATTCTTCAGATCCACCTGAGGCAGGCCAGATGCCCCACTCTCAGACACTTTGGGCCCTGTGGAGGAAGCCGATTGGTCAGGGAGCTCCGTGGAGGGAGCCGATTGGTCAGGGTTCTCTTCGGATGCTCTGGAGGAAACTGGTTGGTCAGGGTGCTCTTTGGAGTCTGTGTATGAAGCTCGTTGGTCAGGGCGCTCTGTGGGACCTGCGGGGGAAGCCGATTGGTCGGGCCCATCTGGCTTGGAGACGGTGATGCGCCTGCTCTTCCCCTCCCCCACGCTCTCGTGCGTCAGCCCCAGCTCCTCGGAGATCCGGTGCACGAGCATGCGGGCGTGCGAGTTCAGCGTGGACGGGAAGCTCAGCACGGCGCGTTCCGGATCCTTCCGGAAGCTGACCAGCTCTTCCCTCAGCTCCTCCTCCTTGCCCTTCCCCTCTCCCTCCGCCCCGTCTGCGGGGGTTTTGGGGGCACCCCCTTCGGTAACGGCGCTCCGGGCAGGACCGGGTCTGCCCTGAGGGGTTTTCCTGGGTCCCGTCTCCCGCCTTTCCTTCTCCTTGGGTTTGGGTTTGGCATTGGGCTTGGGCCCGGGCTGGCTGTGTTGCTGTGAGGGCTCGTGGGCGTAGTTCATGGGAACGGCGTCCTCCAGGTACTGGAAGGCGGTGCGCACTTCGCCCCGCTCCGTCATGTGGTCCAGCAGGGTCTTGAGGAACGCGTGCTGCCGGATGGTCTGAGTGTCGCACACCACAGCTAGGTGGCGCCGAGCACGCGTCACCGCCACGTTCAGCCTCCGGTCCTCCGCCAGGAACCCCACCTCCCCTGAAAGTGCATTTTAGAACGATGGGCTGGTCAGGGAAAAGGAGATGGGATTACTGGTCCAACAAGACCAGGTCAAAACCTAGTATATGGCTGGACCTCTCCGGCCAACCAATGGTGTAACTTCATAACTCGGCCGACCGATGATGTAACTTCATCACTCAATGACTCAGTCACAGACATTCGTGTTTGTAGGGCTGGCCCCGCTGTTGCGGTCCAGCCAAAAACAATATTACTCATCATGGCCATCTTTGCAATTTGATGTATCCAGCTTTTAGTGTAGATTTTACTCTGAGATGCTTATTTTCATTATATATACACCCAAAAATGTCCCACAATTGCTTGCCCCACAGTACGAAAATGCAAACTGCAAACCCAACTTTATCTTTGGTGCGTAAATATAGTGCCATGGTGATCCCATTCTTTAATCACCCTTTATTCTTGATCTGACTAACAAGAGCATGATAACTCAACCTTCCTGTGGGATTAGACGAACAAGAGCATGATAACTCACCCTTCCTGTTAGATCTGACCAATGAGAGCACCACTGCCTCTTTCTCTCTCCCTTGGAACCCGTCCACAGATCTGATCTCTAGCTCAGGGTGCTTTTGGGAAAGCAGCTGCCTCAGGAGGTCCACCTTCACAAAAAAACATAACCAGAAAATCACAACTTCAATACACTCATCAGAAAAACACACTTCTGGAACACACTTCTGGAAAACACAAAATCAACACATTCTGCTCCAGCTTCAGAAAAAAAAACACATTAACCCGCTCCACCTTCAGAAAAACATAAACCTGCTCTGCCTTCAGAATAACACAAACACACATTAATCTTCTACCTTCAGAGAAACGCATAAACGCACACCTTAAACACAGTCCGTACTTGTCAGGAAAACGCATAAACACATCGCATTATCAGCCTGCCGTTTATACTCAGTGGAACAAATGAAGCAGAAAATCTGTCACGTTTTATATGAACCTAAGGAAACACGATGAGGAGATTGAGCCAGTCAGCCCATTTGGGCACAGTTAACCTACAGGCTAGAATCCCTGCCTCTGCTATATACACCTGGCAGGCTGTCCCACACAGCGACGACTCTGTAAAATAAAAACAGAAAATTCTTGAATTTACCTCGACCTAAAACACTTCTGTGCCCACCTATGAACATCTGTCCTGCTAAGAGAAGTAAACCGAGTATTTTCATTTCGACCTGCAGGCTGTCTCGCTTGCTTGTTGTAAGGTGTAATGACAATTCTCACCTGCAGGTTGTAAGGTGCAATAACGGCAATGTCTCTGGCTTTGACGCCAGCCTCAGTCAGAGCTTCTATGTGCAGAGCCACTATGTCTGCTTCACCTGTTGGTTAAAATGAAAGCAAAATGGAGCATCGCTTTTACAACAGCATTTCGGTTAACGGCAAGGCGTGTGACACGCTCCTTAGGGCAGCCAACTGTCGAGCCGTTTATAAATCCCCGTTGATAGTTGGGGATTTGATGCCATGACACCTGTGATTCCTTCTCTATCCATTACCCTCTGCGTTCCCCACATTTGAATAAAATAACATAAAGGATGGGGGACTTTCCGCTATACTTAAAGTAAAAAAAGGAATAATTACACTGAACAATATTTACAATTTACCATATTTACATTACAAAATAGGTGCATTTTTGATTATTTTCAGATTTTCACTGAATTGGGGGAGTCTACAGTACATGGCAAACATGTTATTTTCTGGAACAGTAAGAGCAAATAAAATTATATATTAGGGATTTCACTTGTCATGGACAACCTGCCGTAAACTTGCAAGGGCATTTAAAATCCACAGGGTGGTGAAAATGGTAATGTGTATAGCAGTGGT
Source organism: Anguilla rostrata (assembly GCF_018555375.3). Classification (NCBI taxonomy): domain Eukaryota; kingdom Metazoa; phylum Chordata; class Actinopteri; order Anguilliformes; family Anguillidae; genus Anguilla; species Anguilla rostrata. The sequence continues at coordinate 5,667,335 of NC_057948.1, forward strand.
CCATGGTCTGCTGGTTGTCATAGTGACTCTGCACTTCATGAATCACTCGGAGCAGTTGATTACACAGTTAAGTCAACTCACCTTGTGTCTCGGGTCTCAATTGGGTGCTGATTTTAAGGTGAAAAGAAAAACCAGCAGACCCTGTAGCTCTCCAGGACCAGGGTTGGAGACCACTGGTGTATAGCATATACTCGGCAGGTTTTAACTCACGATGTGAATGGGGCTGAGGGGGAACTTGTTGGGGGTGGGGGGGGGGGCAGGTGTGCGAGGTACCTTGGTTTCCCTTGGACTGCTCATCGCTGGTCTCCATCTCAGACAGCCCGCAGCCGGCCGTGTCAATCAGCAGTAGAGGCGTTTCCGTCTCCTCAGTGCTGCCCACTCCTGGCAGGTCCCTGGAACAGCGAGAGAGAGAGAGAGAGAGACACACGAGGGAAAAAGCGTTGACCGCCTTCGTTAACAGTCTCTCCACTCCTGCCTTCAAACATGGAAATTCAGTGAAGCCAGTCATTTTTTAAATTAGAACCTTCCGTCTGTGAAGAACCAAACGGGGTGAGCCCGGGTCGCAAGAATAAACTGACAAACAATTTGAAACCGATTAGATCAGCAATGGCTCTGATTAACAGAACATTCCTCTACTGTGATTTCAGGAGCAGAGGTGTTAATCATTTAAACAATGTCCAAATCTCAGTTACTCCACCCCCCACCACCCCATTACTATGTGCTGTGTCCGAAAATTTGGGACTGTTGGCTTCAAACTCTGAGGTGTTAATAGCCTTGTTGAAGCAGATTTATTATCATCAGACCTGTTGTATTTGGTAACACCGCAGTCTTACAGCAATGGACTGAAATAGAGCAGCGAGTCATTTGTACAGCTTTCTTGCTTACAGCAGAAAACACGTCATTATTCTTTGGAGAAAAATTTAAAGGAGTACCATGGTGATTTTCACACTTTCTCGGCTTTATGTGCTATTTGCACAAGAGGCATTGAAGAAACACAATGAGCAAAGTATTAAATATGTCCGTTCTGTATTTTTGGAGAAATATGCGTTTTAAATTCATCGTCCTATTTTCAACCGGTTGAGAAAGTTGTCATTTTGCTACGTCACTAATACAGTAACTACTCCCATTTCCACGCCCCGTAAAGAAATCTGACAGCACACACCGTCCTGCTGTTCAGACAATGCAAATATTTGACTAACGTTAGGTTCACTTAAATTAGAGTACCTTTAGATTATTTCTGGTTATATTCATTTAGCCAGCTAGCTAACGTTAGCTAGCTAGGAGGTTTGCTTTCATAAGACAATGTTATCGATAACGTTAGCTTGCTAGTTTGCTTTTATGAGGACGTTATAGTTGTGCTTTTATCTTAACTTGGCTAGCTAGATATCAAAAATTATAATTGGATATAAGTCAACGTCCTTACCTTAGCTATCTACCGATACTTGATATACTAGCCCTACTAAGCTAGCTAGCTTGTGAAAATTCAGTCTCCCAAAGAGAGCGCATATCATGGGGGTAGCTATGGAAACGGGACACGGTCTGTCAATCATAGCTAACGGACAGTTCTCGTTACCACGCCGGTTCGGGTGAATTTTTATCGTGGGAAATTTAGGCTAAGAAAAATACGTTTTAAAGTGCATTGAAATGACTGAAGAATTAAAAAATTATGCACATTTGTTTTGTTGTTGCCTGAAGACAACTGGGAAGTGTCACGTTCAACCACCATGGTACTCCTTTAAGGCATGGGTAACAAACAGTAAGTTTTGCTTGGTAACATACCATAACGTAACACGACAATGGCGAGAACAGGCCATTCAGCACAACAATGGTTGCCACTTTCCCAACTAAATTCTACTAATATTAATAGTACTCTGATGAACTTTTTGATGAGTTGTAGGCTCCCTTTTTGAAAATATGTTCACTGCAGATATTCGCTTCGCTGTTTTGAAGCTTTCTTCGCCAATCAATCTGACATTAAATATGGCTAATATATTACATGTACTTTCTGACCTACACTGTTAATCTAAAACAGATCTGAAAAATGAGAATACAGTCAAAGTGTGGCAGGGAAAAAAAATTAAACTGGAAATCTATGGACACTTCTCAATTCACATTTAAAAATCTGAATATTTAGGGGGGCAAAGAAGAAAAAAATATTCTCTGACCCCACCAAAACACTCCTTGAAATTAAAGCCAATCTGACAGAATTTAGAAAAAATTGATATCGGCAAGTTTCTGGCAGGGCTTGCCCGCCAAATAAACAGCGTTCACATTCGACAGGGCGTGCCCTCCGTGACCCGTCCGGGGGCCACCGCTGGACGCTCACCTCAGCAGGTGCTTCTCCACGGAGGCGTGGGCGATGAGTTTCCCGCCGTACATCTCCTGGGAGGCCCACTGCATGATGGCGGCGTTCATGCGGTACTGCGCGGTTAGCATCCTGACCACCGAGCCGCCGTGCTTCTGGATCAGCCGCTCCATCAGGCTCAGGGCCAGGCCTTTCGCCGCGGCTCTGCGGGGGGGGAACGGTGGGCGGGTGAGGGCGTGCGCTGAACGCGTCAAGCGCGCTTAAAAGAAAGGGTAAGCGACTCAACGCGCCCGACGGGACAAATGTTCTAAATGCGTGCTACGTGCTAAATTAGCACAACGTGCTAAATGTGCTCGGCGTATTCCATTAATGTGACTTGGAAGCAATTCGCATCGCGTGTTTACACCCACGTGAATCGCACTTCAAAAGCGCTCATTGTTTATTTGCACTGCTTAAACTAAGTGCAGTGGGTCAGGCTGCTGAAAAATGAATGGACTTCTCAACGATGTGCAAATATTCTGGGGTGAGGTTGCCTTTGCTCACTGACGCATTTCACAAACACAGAGACTGACAAACAGACAGATTTTAGTGAGGCTGGGAAGGTTCCCACAAGAGAAAAAAGTGTACACAGCCTATTAAATTTGAGACTTTAGGATGGGAAGAAGCTGTGGAGTAAATGGCATGTGAAATTCCATGGTGAAGAGTACATTACGTGTGAGACTTTAGGATGAAGAGTAAACAACGTGAGACTTTATGATGAGGAACACATTACGTGGGACACTTTATGATGAAGACAAAACTACGTGTGAGACTTTATGGAGAACGGTAAATTACGTGTGAGACTTCATGGTGAACAGATGATTACGCGTGAGACTTTACGGTGAACGGTTAATTACGTGCAAGATTTTATGGAGAACAGTTAATTATGCGTGAGACTTCATGGTGAACAGTTAATTACGCGTGAGACTTTATGGAGAACAGTAAGTTACTTGTGAGACTTCATGGTGAACAAATAATTACGTGTGAGACTTCATGGTGAACAGATGATTACGCGTGAGACTTTATGGTGAACAGATAATTACGTGTGAGACTTCATGGTGAACAGTAAGTTACGTGTGAGACTTTATGGAGAACAGTAAGTTACGTGTGAGACTTTATGGAGAACAGTAAGTTACGTGTGAGACTTTATGGAGAATAGTAAGTTACGTGTGAGACTTTATGGAGAATAGTAAGTTATGAGTGAGACTTCATGGTGAACAGTAAGTTACGTGTGAGACTTCATGGTGAACAGATGATTACGTGTGAGACTTTACGGAGAACGGTTAATTACGCCTGAGACTTTATGGTGAACAGTAAGTTACGTGTGAGACTTCATGGTGAACAGATGATTATGTGTGAGACTTTATGGAGAACAGATAATTACGTGCAAGACTTCATGGAGAACAGATAATTACGCGTGAGACTTCATGGTGAACAGATGATTATGTGTGAGACTTTATGGAGAACAGATGATTACGTGTGAGACTTCATGGTGAACAGTAAGTTACGTGCAAGACTTCATGGAGAACAGATAATTACGCGTGAGACTTCATGGTGAACAGATAATTACGCGTGAGACTTCATGGTGAACAGTAAGTTACGTGTGAGACTTTATGGAGAACAGTAAGTTACGTGTGAGACTTTATGGAGAACAGATAATTACGCGTGAGACTTCATGGTGAACAGTTAATTACGCATGAGACTTCATGGTGAACAGTAAGTTACGTGTGAGACTTTACGGAGAACGGTTAATTACGCGTGAGACTTTATGGAGAACAGTAAGTTACGTGTGAGACTTCATGGTGAACAGTAAGTTACGTGCGAGACCTCATGGTGAACAGTAAGTTACGTGTGAGACATTACGGAGAACAGTAAGTTACGTGTGAGACCTCATGGTGAACAGTAAGTTACGTGTGAGACCTCATGGTGAACAGTAAGTTACGTGTGAGACTTTACGGAGAACGGTTAATTACGTGTGAGACTTTATGGTCGGCGGGAGCTGCTTGTGGTCTCCGGCCAGGACACACATGCGGGCCTTGAGCAGAGCGATCCAGCAGCTGCTCTCCAGTGCCTGGGCACACTCGTCTATCACCACCAGGTCAAAGTGATCTTTGGGCAGGAACTTGAGGGGCCCGCCACCGTGAGCCCCTGAAAAAAACACAATCAGAATATCCCACACACGCACTGAGACTGAGGAAGAGCACGAAATGATCAAATATGTCCTCATGCATTATGTCTGGGACTGCTGAGGATGATGTTTGTTGTCATCGTCCACTGGTCAGTTGTTCGTTCAAAGAAACGCGGATTTATACTGCTTTTATTAACGGATGCATGTCAGAGAAGTGCAGATTTACGCTGGGGTTATGACCGGACTTGGTACAGAGCAGCGCAGATGTTCCTCACCGGTGTTGGTTGCCAGGACAATGTCGACCCCTTTGAGAATCTGGGCGATGGCGCTCTCCTCCCTCTTCCGTAGCTCCTTCCTTAGCTCCTTCACCTCGGCCTTGAGGTGACTCCGCCCACCCTTGTCACGCGACTTTTTCATCTTTTCCTTCAAGCCAAACACACGGGCAAAATGTGTGCAAAAAACGATGATACATTATCAAGGTGTGCATGCGTGTACATACGTATGTGCAGGCGTGTGTGGCTGTGTGCATGCAAACTTGCTATGTGGGTGGGGTGATGGGGGGGCAGGCGGGTGTACACTCTAATTGCACCACTCTCCAAAAAAATTGGGATATGCCCCTACAGTAACTAAATTTCCTTCTCTAAAGCAGTGAATTTGGGTGAAGCTATGCGAAGGTACGTACACTGCCTGAGACCTGACGACAGAAGGTCCTGGCCCTTTCTGCAGAAAAGCGTCACCCTAATTCCCAGCCATTTCGTGTGTGCATGTCAAATGGAGGTGTTTGACTTTCCCTCACTCTTCTCTGAATGTCTGGACTGTCCTGGTGTTGTCAGGACGACCTCTGAATGGTGCGAGAACTCCAAATACCTTCCCTGAGCAACATGAAAATCCGCTGCATCATTCCAAAAAAAAAAGGTGAGGCGCTTGCAGGACTTGATTCATCCCCTTGCCTCTTTTTCGCAGACTGCAATGCATTGTTGTTGCATTGTTGCAAGCAAAAAATAAACGCATTATGGGAGGCTGAACAGAAAGTTGCAGAATTTTTTTGGGGGGTTTATTTAACTTGAATTTGCCTCATACATATCCGTATAAACATTGTATTATATTATATTATATATCCGTATAAATATTGTATTTGTCAGGGCAGCCTTCAAAAAAATTGAACATGGGGAGGCTTCTACTTTATATACGCTAAATTCAGCTGGAAATCACTTCGGTTTATAGTTCACAGCAACCACTTCTCAAGTATAGTTGAGTGTTTTTTTGCATACATGAATTAAAACGGCTTTAGTTGTAGTCGGACAGATAAGACTGAAGTGAAATGTTCGCGCGGACGTCATCTCTCACATGCCCGTGTTTATATGTGCGCGAGCACACGTATGTAAATATGTGAATATGCTGCAGCCGCGCGGAGGCCTTGCTCCAGAATCGCGGAAGCGCCGCGCTGCATTGATGATGCCGGACTCACGAAGGCCCGGTCGATGTCCCGGCGGATGTCGGCGATGATGTCGGTGCTGTCGCTCCGGGCCAGGAGGGCGTCCAGCGAGTGCTTCTGTATGGACTCCTGCAGGCGGGCGGGGTGTCCCAGGCGCAGCAGCCTGGCCTTGTTTCGCGCCAGAGCCTCCACCAAGTTATCCACGGCCACGTTGGAAGGGGCACAGCAGAGCACCTGCAGCAGCGCCAGGTTAAAACCTAGTATTTGGCTGGACCTAACACACGTGTTCCGGCCGACCACTGGTGTAACTTCATAACTCGGCCGACCAATGGTGTAACTTCATCACTCACTCACTCAGTCAGTCACAGACATTCGCGCTTGTAGGGCTGGCCCCGCTGTTGCGGTCCAGGCAAAAATATTAGTTACTGCATTTAAACTACAGTTAACCCATGTGCTATGGTATTTCGGCACTAGTCTTCACCAATACTGACACAAACATGCACAAAGGCTGTAAACATATTAGCAACTGCATTTAAACTACAATTAAAACATGTACTACAATATTTCAATTTATTAAATAATGATACAAACACACACACAGGGGTGTGATTTTTCCTCACTGAAAATAATGCAGATTTTTAGACTTCAAATATCTTGAACATATCTTGAAATATGAACACTCTCTCCTGCAATCAGGTGCCTGATAGTGCAGAAGCTCTTGATGTGTGATGATGTTTGGGGCATTCCCTGTCTCCACCTCGGACTCAGACATTTGAGTTCTGATTAATCGGGGGGTGGGGGGGGGGGGGATTCATATCCCTGCAACTCTCCATCGAAGAGCATGGCCCGGACTTCCAGTTATCCACAGGGTGTCGTGTAATGCGCACCTTTAACCCTTGCTTCACTGCCTGCAGAACCACCTCCACCACAGTGGTGGTTTTTCCCGTCCCTGGAGGGCCGTGTATGATTGCCAGTTCCGTCTGAGCCAAGGCGAAGGTAACAGCCTCTCTCTGGAACTCATCCAGACCAGTGTTGAAAAAATCTACAGGATCTGCAAAACCAAATGACAGCTTTTAAAACCTAGCAACGATCAAAAAGTCATACAAAGGAAAGCTCTTTCCATGTGTGTCTATTTCGTAAGAGTAGTGAAAGGACAAGTAACGTGACTAATATTAGTGCTATAATTATAAAATAATTTATAAGAGGCCTCTTACTTGATTGTGACAGAGTCCCTGGTTCTGAGTAGCCAAACAGAACACTTATCAGACTGGAGGCTGGACCAGTGCTGTAGCCATTCAGGCAGTTTAAGGCACTGCACACAAATAACATGTAAGAGTTTAAATTACATCTGTGGAAGAATGGCATTTTAGTCACTGCGTTTTCATTTCAACATGTGTCACACATTCCTGATTTTAACTTTTATTCCTGATTTACTTCACTGCTAATTTCAATGATCTTAGCTTGGTGAGTTGCTAACAGCAGGATTGCCATGGGGACTGGACTAGTTAAATCCACAAAAACCAGAAGATGGTCTTGTTTCCTTCGGCATCCTTCAAATTTTGTTTGTTTGGAGGGGTTTTACAAACCAAAGTCCTCTATTTCTTCTGAATGAATTTCCAAACTGTTGGTTTTCGTTAAGCGCAGGTTTGATCTATGTCTCTGACTGTTTTATTCTCATTTCTCAGCCTCATAATGGCTTCCTTGACTTTCATTGGCACAACTCTGGTCCTCATGTTGACAAATGTCAATAGCTGACTCCAAAGGCAATCAAAAGGCTAGAATCAAAACTAGATCCTGAATGCTCTCATACATGCATTAAGGAAGCAACTGAACACTAATCAGAAACACCTGTGATACCATTTGTCCCAAACATTGTGATGGCCTGAAATAGGGGAACTATTTATAAAAAAACTGGTAATTTCTACATGTTGAAACCATGCATAAAAATGCCCTTAAATAAAAGCTGAGAATGTGCACTTTAACAACATGTTTACCATTTCTGTCGCTCATAGGTGACGTTGTTTGCCAGTTTCATGAGGTTGTAGAGCACATCCCCCTCCAGGCTGAAACCATCTTGGGCCTCGAAGGCCACTGAAATGGCCGTTTGTGATACTTGTGTCACCACACCTGAGCCAAGCTGGGATGAGGAAGCACATCCCTCCACATCGTATAAGCCCACAATATCTCCTGCCAAAAGAGAGGTTCATTCATAGTTGTACAAGCCCAAGAATTCTCCTCTCACAAGAGAGATCAAGTCTTAGAAGTACACACCCACAATGCCAGCTGTTACAAGAGCAGATCAGTCTTGATCTCAGTTATTAATTCCAATGGCAAAATATTCTCATACACAAACACAGTACAAAACAAGAGAGAAACCCAACAATCCATTTTTTCAGTCCTCCTGCGTTTGTCTTTGAGATTCCCACATACCCTCTGTACACAATATAAGGATCTGTTTTATTACAGTATGTATGGCCCACAAAATAAACATGCAGTTTTCAACAATTAAATTACAAAACATGTTCAGTTACAGAAAAAATGATGGGCTTTCTGCATTGACATAGGACTAAACAAGTTCACCTGTACTAAAATGCTAGCAAAATGTACTTCCCAATTTCTCACCTGGTCCAAAGCTGTTGCTAGGCAGAATTTTAATAGCCAAGTGTTTTCTTGGCACAAATAGCCCAAGCAAACGGCCGTAGAGACTTGTCCGCTGACTCTCCAATTGAAGCTTCAGGAGACAAACTCCTTTGCGTTGAAGATCTTTGAGAGACACATTCTCTTGCCAAGACCTTCAATTTCAAGACACATTATTTCATTTCAAGTTAATTCCAAATATGGGATTCCTTGATCATTTAACTTCACTGATCTTAAATGATACTGGAAAAGAGCAAAATCAGTGAATGCTCACATCTAGAGTTCTCACTAAATTTGAACAAGAACATGAATTATGTTTTTGATTGAAATAAAATGAAAAATGATTTCATTAGAGAATGTAGAGTGTATGCAATTTTTGTGACGTGGTTGTACATGTCTCACTGGTTTAATATGTGTATAAGGTTCTTTGTGCACTAATATAAAATCGATGAATACACAAAATGAATTTTCCTCTTGAACGGAATTTTGCAGTTTCTTCCCTACTGATAGACGCTGGTTTCAAAAGGGTGGCCGACTCGCAAGCCTTAAGCCTCAAGCCTGACTTTATTAGATATCATTGTAACATTATAATCAGATATCATGTCAATATTTGTAAGGACTGTAGCGACACTTAATTTGATTAAAACATTAGGTAAAATCTGTTAAGAATATATTTCATAATTAGAGGATGGTGGCTGTCCCCAGTCCTCTCAAAATGTGACTGCCACCGTGATAGTAGTTGGGGACGCCTGATAACCTTTAAAGTGTTTGACACTGAATGAATTTTTAAAATCAGCAAGCAGGTAGGAACTTTAGTAGTCGTTTGACAGTTATTAATGAAAATGTATGTCTCCCGATGTCCAGTCACAAGTAGTCAGAATACAAATTTAGCTGGAATAGCTTCTCGCTACCGAGATACCTGCCTTGTTTCTTCTATCTCTGCTTCTCTCTCCTCTCGAAGAAGCTCGAGTGTCCGAGAAACAAAGCTCTCCACTTCCATGATTTTGAGAGAAAAAAAACCCGAAAACAAGCTATTTTAAATATATCATCACAAATGTAATTTAAGACGTACTTTCGTGGCGGCTCGGTTTAACTGGATAATACATACAGCTGCCCATGCTTACTAGTCAGCAGGCGACCAACCTAACCTAGGGGAAGTGGATGCAAGTATTTTTATTCCAGAAATTGCACTGTTAACATTGTAGTTGTTCAAGAGAAATTGCTTTCCCATAACAAACATCTAGCATCATTCCTTCACACTGACATAACTTTTGTAATTTTGTAATCGGGTAACGTTACAGTGTAATCCATAGAACAGTATTTTTTATGCTTATGTACGATCAAATAACTTCCCGACTTGAACTCAACTTCAAGTCTATAGTTCCGGTCGAATAAATAATAAGAGCAATATTGTCGTTTGATGAATATTCGGGACACTATTAGATTTGAATACACAAATTACGTTTGCTAAAAACTCTTGCTAAATTATTTATCAGATTGTTTTTTGTTTTATGTAATTATGGTATTTATATTTCGGAAGATAATATAGGCTACCGCTTTGTTTCACTTCCGGAACCAAGTGTTGCAGTTTCCTTTTCTCTCCAACGGCGGATCCAGGATCAGTGTATTCATCCTTATTCCCATCCACAACTGCATTGAATGAAAGGTAGACACTGATTTAGCATCAGGACTGGTTCGCAGTCGCTTATAATGTACACAGGCATACAGGAGGTCAGCACCAAATTCGATGTTTGAAAATGGCGGTGACTTTGAGGAACGCACTCAGAGAAGCTCTACAATGCGGTTGGAGATTTCGTGGAAACAAATTTCCATCGCCACTGCAAGCGCATACTGGTATGTTTTGTTTTTTTTTTGAACAGCGACAGAGGCTTTCTCAGGACACGTGCAGTTAGCAGTAACCGACCAGTCATGTACTCGTGTTATTACCTTGGCAGTTGACAGGGAATTTTCAACATTAACCACCGCAAACTACTATGATTTATAATTTACGGTGATGAACGTGGGTGGCTTAGGCTAATTTTCTAACAGCGTTCACCGAACGCATTGTAGTGTAGCACAGATATGTACTCACACCCAATATATACCTACAGAAGGTGGAAAGGGTGGGCACACAGTCACTCTTACACACATACCCGTGTGTTTGTAATTGAATCTTTTCTCATCCTTTTCATCTTCTGTTCACACCTTAAAATTGTTCTGTTAGATTGAGTTTCCCATTCCTCTGTTGTTGTATCCGCAATGCTGCGTGGAATCTCTGTAAAATGGTGTTAACATCATCATCTGATTGGATGAGCACTTGCAATCTCCTCTCACACGAGGCCAAGGACAGCAATGCAAATGTGTATGTTTTCCAGGGTTCCTATTACCAGCTGTGGCAGGTCAAAGCTCTCAAAGCATCACAAATCTCCCAAGGTAACTAGTTTATATTACCATATAGCATTTTTGACAGTTAACCAAAATCATTGTGAATGATGTCCAATTTGTTACAAAAAATTATGGTGTAAACATCTCAAAGTTGGTCAAACTAGTAGTATTAATCCCCCAGTTATGTTGCAATATACTAGGAAAATATTTTAAAACAATTTTACAGTGTCAAACCTTTTCTGATGAAATTAATGAACAAGTCTATGCAAAATGACAAAATAACTTGATAAGTTTGCAACCCCTGCCCAGCATGTTTATATTGGGATGGCAGATAAACCATATGCCAACTTATGGCTTGGTCGGGTATGCACCATATCTTTACAGCACTGAAAGTTTGGCACTTTTCAGGGTTTCCTACAGAAATTACCAGACTCTCAGTCCTGAAGGACATTAACTTCTGTACCTTCTGACCGCATACAAACACAGAATTCAGATACAAATTCACACATCCACACAAGAAAGACCAAAACTTGCAATTTTGCATTTTTTCCTTCTTCCTGCTGATTTTGGCATCACAAATGCTCCAGTCCCTCAATCAGTAATTCTCCCCATTGGACACTGCGTACTATTACCCCCCTTTGAGAAAGTGGTGTTGTGCCTATGAGAGAAACATTGTATTTCACAAGAGGAAAACTTTACTCTGAGGGGGACGGACAAACAATATATAAAATGGGTTCCTGCTTAGGGGTTCCTACTAATGTTATACTTTGCAGCAACATTTCCTCACTTCCAGAGACTGAGAAAATTAGAAATATGCGTAGAAGGCTGAACACACAGGGGGATTTGGGGCAAATCCTTGATCAGGGCAGTGAATTAGGAGGAAATACCAAAAAATGAGGACATCAGTTCTTATGATCCCAAGAGAAACAGTCGTGTCAAAATGGCCAAACAGAATGGTCCTCATCCCCCGATGTGTGCCAGGCAACATCAGCTGCAAATAATAGAGAAGTGCCAGTTCCTGCTAGGAGGGCAGCAATGCGCATTGCAGATATAAAGCCAGCTTTTCAGCTGGTCGTTTGTGACTACATGGAGAAAATAGCTCTAGAAATGACTACCCTTAGTGGGAGGCCAAACACACAGAGACCACGTTTATGTGCACATCACACAATGTATATATATATATATATATATATATATATATATATAGTGGGGTCCAAAAGTCTGAGACCACATTGAGAATCTATAATATTTTCACGTAAACCTGGAAATAATCAGAAAGTTTGAGGATTCAGAAACATTTAAAAACACAAGAAGTTATTACATGTAAAATGAAGAAGAAATATTTAAGATTATGCACTATTTCTAGGTCAGCAATCAAATTTAAGCAAATTTATACTTCTACTATTATACTACTATTTATACTAATACATTGTACAAAAGGTCAGATTTCCTTGAGTTGTATCACTTCCATTGAAACATGCGTTCAGATGACAGGTGGATTTGATCTACTCATCAGAGGCTTGTTCAAGTAACTCAACTTGCAACCAGTGTTCACCTGTTATAAATATGGCTGTGCCTCAAGTTTCCAGCAAATCATTGCTTACTAAGTAGCATTGTGATAGTGGGAAACATGAAAGTGTCAGAAGTCAAATTGTTATTCTAAGCAAAGAGGGGCTTTCTCAGCGTCAAATCATGGCTAGACTAAAGGTTTCTAAGAGGGCAGTGCATGGAACTCTAAAACGCTTTGCAGAAACTGGATCAGTTGTATCCAAAAAACGATCAGGAAGACCAAAAATGACCACACCATCAGAAGATCAATACATCAAGCTTAGTTCCCTGAGAGATAGAAAAGCAACTTCATCACAGATACAAAATTTGCTAAATAAAGAACGCAAGACTCCAATCAGCAAAAGTACTGTCAAAAGAAGGCTGTCTTGTAGTGGTCTCAGAGGACGAGTAGCAGTTTCTAAACCACTTCTCAGGAGGGGAAACGGGGCCAAATGCTTGGGGTGGGCTAAGAAATACCAGCATTTCACAGTGGATGACTGAAAAAAAGTCCTATTTACTGATGAATCCAAGTTTGAGATTTATGGCAGTAACAGAAGGGTGTATGTAAGGAGACGAACAGGAGAGAGAATGATACCGCAGTGTATCAAACTCACTGTGAAACATGGTGGTGGGAATATTCAAGTCTGGGGGTGTTTTGCCTACTCTGGAGTTGGACACCTGCACCGAATTGACTACACCCTGACCAAGGAGAAGTACCACTCCATTCTTCAGAGACATGCTATACCACCCTGGTTTGCATCTTTGTGGAGAAGGATTCATACTGCAGCAGGATAATGACCCCAAACACACCTCAAAGCTTTGCAAGAACTACTTGAAGACCAAAGAAGTCCAAGGAGTCCTGACTGTAATGGACTTTCCTCCACAGACACCTGACCTCAACCCCATTGAACATTTATGGGGGCACTTGAAGACTGAGAAAGCCACGCATTCTGTGACATCACAAGAAGCTCTTTGGAACATTGTCAAATCATGCTGGGATAAACATGGGTCATCAGGTTATTCACAAACGTGTGGAGTCCATGCTAGCTCGAGTGCATGCTGTCATTAAAGCAAAAGGGGGACATACCAAATACGAAGATATTCTGAAGTTCATGTACATTTTTCAAAAAATTGTTAAGCTGATATTATCATTTGTAATGAAAGAATTAGTATTACATTCAAAACAAATGCAAAATAGAAATATCTTGACTAGTGGTCTCAGACTTTTGGACCCCACTGTATATATATATATTATTTAAAAAAAAAAAAACATTTAATGAAGAGGAAAAAGCTGCATTTGTCAACATGATCCCATGACAGAAAAATTTCAAGAGAATGTAATGTATGTCTACATTTTACCATTTTACTTCTTGAAAATGTTCTTTGAATGCAAAAACAAGTCAATAAACGTTAGGGAACCATGATCTGTGATCGATTAAATAAATAAGTACTGATTATATTATCAGTAATTGAGGTAACCATGTTTATGGAGAAAGTGATTGTTTTTAAATTAGTTTTGGATGATTAAACATCCACTGGCTCATATGGACCCATAACATTGTTGCTGTTCCTGATCATTGAGCATAACTGGAGGGTTTAAATAAGGTGACACTTTTTTCTTTTATTTCTATGAATAACCCTTGCATCATGAGGAAAATCCTGTTGGGATTTGTCTCAACTAGCTATATGAAAAATGCATGATGTGACTTTGATCATTCTTTATCGTTCCTTTTTGTCGAAAAGCCGTGTCCCAGAAACGTCTTTATCCAGACCGCCCTGGCCAGAGCTTCCCATCATTGACCACTTGGAAGAGGCAAAGCGACATCAAGGTTATTTTTGTGTTTCCTTTGGGGAATTGTTTTTAGGCATTCGCTATACTCTCTAGTCCAGAAATCTGTTATAGTTTAGGAACCTGTCTCAAGCAGACATTTCAGTTGGCCTGCTGCATACTCAGTTCATCCTGTTGTGCAGGTGTATATCCCAGCTTTATGATTCTTTTTGTTTTCAAATAAGTTTCAAAGCCCAAAATGCAAGATGGTGTTGTTGTGTATCATTAAACACCACTGCCATCGTGCAGACGTTTAAATCATTTGCCCAACAAACTGAAAGCTTTCCAGTGATGTTCGGCTGCAAAAAAAAAAAATTAAAAATCCCAAACTCTGATACCACCTTGTGTTTGACAGCTGTTTACATTGCCAAAATGGTGGTCCATTCTGCTCATGTGAATACCTTACCATTAGGAATCTGAACGTTATGCTACGGTACGTTCGTTGTCTTGATGCTTGTTTGCTTCTCCCCCTTCTTTTTTCAGCGGTGGTACAGAAAGTAAGCAACATTCTCACATCACGGGATTACGGGAGGCTTTTCGCAGTCGTCCATTTTGCGAGTCGACAGTGGAAAGTAACAAATGAAGACTTGATCATCATTGAAAACCACATAGATGTCGAGTGTGGCGAACGAATAAGACTCGAAAAGGTGTCTTGCCTATTCTTATTGTTTGTTTGTGTTAACATAATGGGTGTTCAACTCCAGTTGATAGATGGTTTGACCATGGTAGTTAGGTGGGGCTCACTTGGTACAGACTGGTCAGAGTAAGCTTATAAATGCAGGTGATGTCATTAGCCAGCTATGACCATGCCTACAGCTGTATGGCACAATTGGCTTCACAGCACCGGGATACAGAGGGCTTAAATTTGAGCTAATGTCTTGGTAGCATACCCGCAACTTGCTGCCTTCAGAATATTTAACCTCTTTTCCACATTGATTAAACACCCCCTAATTACTCGGTAATAAATATGTTTTTTATTTCCAGGTACTGCTGGTCGGTGGAGAGGAGTTCACGCTAATAGGAAGGCCTCTTCTAAGGTTTGTTCATTGTTTGTTAAATCTCATTTATTAAATCTGATCCAGGAGTCCTCATCTGGGCCCAGAGGCATCCAGGGTTATATTACAAAAGAAGGAAGGTTTTATATTTAGACACTTCCTAAATCTATGTGTAGTCATTGTATATCAAGTCTGGCGAGGTACCCAGACAGTACCTTCAAGGACCCTCAGGGGTCTGCGGGACCCTCTGTTGAAAACCTAGGAGGTATAGGGCTGTATTTGCACCGCCAGTGTTACCCAAATTAGTTTTTTTTCTGAAACACACCATGAATCAGAATGTCTGAATAGCTGCATGTGTGTACAGTATTTTGTCAGCTCACTGGTATTGTGTAGGATTTTTTAACAAGTAAATTAGCTTGTAGAAAGTTTTAAACCAATGACTTAAACTAAGTTCTTAAAGCCAGAAAGCCGCAGCTGTCTTAAAGGAGAATTTTATCGTTTATAATATCTGTGTGTTGTCCTTTGTTCTTAGTGTAGCACTGACACCTGCCATAAGACCCTGCGATTTTGACTGCTGTGCATTAACCCCATTTCCGCCCCCGTATGTAGCCGAGATCTGGTCAGAGTGGAAGCCACGGTTATTGAGAAGACCGAATCCTGGCCCAGAGTCCACCTGCGCTTTCTGAGAAGGCACAGATACCAAAGAAAAAGAAGTACGCTCATACCACCATCTTTGTTTTGCCTGCTGTGTGTATTTAATGCAAACTTAAACTTAAATTTTAGTGAAATTATGAATAATTATAATGATTATATTATAATAATAACAATGCGTGCATTTATGTAGCGTCTTTCATACATTAATGTGGCCGAAAGCGCTTTACAAAAAAGTTATTAAAGTAGAAAAGGAAGGTAAGACAAGAAAATTTCCCAAACAGAATAGAAAATGGATTCAGTCAAATACATTTTCACTTGGGCTTAAGTGCATCTCATCTACATTTTGGCCACCAGAAGATGGTCACAGTTTCCCCGAAGGATTCTTCTCAAAGAAATCTACCATGCACATACTGTATGTCGCTTGGGATAAAAGCGTCTGCCAAATTGATGATATGACAGCCAGCTACAGTTAGAAATTAAATATAACTTAAGTGTGATCCACAGTTTCTTCCAAAGGAGGATCACAGAAATGAGAGAAACACATTTATAAGATTTTTGTTTGACATTAATTTGCTCCATTAAAACAAGTTCAGGATTTTGTAATATTGTTTACATGGCAATGCAACCATAACTGAATTGCCAATTTGTGTCTCTGTGAAACTGATTCTTTTCTTTCTTTCCTTCTCTTTGGCAGTTATTATTCAGCCTCAGACAGTACTTCGGATTAACACGGTTGAAATTGCCCCCAACTTGTCCTGATTTCTCATTCTACTAATACAATGTACATTTGCACAGGGTTGTGTATGATTAATATTAAAGTTGGATTTTCAAAGCTCGTCTTAATTAACTGTTGTCATTTCATAAATGGGCCTCAGCTTGACAAACAATGCATTTATATAGTCTACCATTATATTATTAGATTTATTTTGCAGATTCTCTTATCCAGAATAACTTAGGAAAGAGAACATACAATACAGTGGAAAATTATTTTTGATACTGTCAGATTTTAAGCATGTTTGCCTATTTTTCACATTGAATTTTTCATACCTTTTGTGAGTTGGAAGGAAGCCTACAAGAAAAATTCTGTATGTTTTCATCTGGGCCCGGCCTGGCAATTGATCCCACTTGGGTATTGGGGTCTGGCAAGGGAATTTTGATTGGACGGGAACTGAAGGTTGGTGAGCACCCCAGGATTTTATTCAGGTTTGTTTGTTAAATAAACCCCCACTCCTACTCGTTGTGTTTTTGGATTGGAATACATAAAGAAAGGGCATTTATAATGGGGCAGTTATAAAGAGTAGTTTGGCCCAGGGTTGTCCGTGAAGTGTATTGTGACAAAGTAAGCTTGCTTACTTAGTGTGTTTAACTATCTGAAATATATTTTAATGTGTTTATAACAAAACTATGTATGTCACTTAAGGTGAAAAATGGAAAGGTACTGGAGAGGAATGACCTGAGAAAAGGAAGAAAACAATGTGGGCAAAGCGGAACTGGCCACAGGTGTTTAAGAATGTCACGAATGCATAAATGTGACTTGAGAGAGATACTTTGTAAAAGAAGTAAATCGTAGTTAAAAGTAACTTGTCATGTCTTGATCGATAGCGTTTGAAAAGTGCATATACCAGTGGTCTCCAACCTTGGTCCTGGAGAGCTACAGGGTCTGCTGGTTTTCATAGTGTCTCTGCACTTCATGAATCAATTAGAGCAGTTGATTACACAGTTAACTCAACTCACCTGGTGTCTTGGGTCTCAATTGGGTACTGATTTTAAGGTGAAAACAACCAGCAGACCCTGTAGCTCTCCAGGACCAGGGTTAGAGACCACTGGCATCTGTGAATAATATCAAAAGAGAACAAGCTGTTCTGATAAGGAGCAACACCTACACCCACATACATACCAAGACCTGTCTAAGGGCCGTTGGAAAGATATAAAGGAGAGAGGTGTAAACAGAAGTTTGAGACTCTCTTCTCGAACTCTGAAAATTAGTGCTTGAACGGTTTCTCCTATTTGGCCAAGTTGTAAAATTTGTATTGCTAAATTATTCTGTGACCCGATTAAATTATTTTCCTCCGTTGAAGGTAAAATCCACGACAGTATTGTGACAATTGTTTGTGAAACGTGCTATACAAATCAAGTTTGACTGACTGATATTGATATGCTACCATCGTTGTGAATTGTTTCTTGGTAGACCCCAACGATACCTATATCGGACTCCGTGTCTTTAATCATAATTGAATTAGGCTAATTGTTAGTGGCACAGGTAGGCCTAGGGCTATATTCACCTACCCTGGCTTGATTAATTTACTCCTGTAACGGCTGGAAACAACCCCACAAATCCCGACTCGACTGACTGCGTGCTTTCAAGAGCATGAGAAGAGCAGTCGTGTCAACAACGTGCGTGAAACGATCCAGGTAAGATTGTCCTACACAACCGCTACATGTTAGCTTAGTCTTCACTGTGACATAATGATTATTTTTGTTTTGGGCCTTCGTGTCCTTTAAATGAGTTATGTTCGCTACGTAACGTTCGCTCGCGTGTCTACCTCAACTTCTCCCACTGTCACATGTGCATTGGGTAAATAAAATTTACGAATCATAGGTTATCTCCTGTGAATTTAAGTTACGACTACTTTTCTGTGCTCTTCGAGGCGATACTCGCTTGTAACTGAAGTACGCTACCTTATGCAGCTATTTTTGTCCACATTTCATACAGAAGTGATGCTGTGAGAGTCGTGTAAACTACGATTTCTATTCAACCCCGCTCAGTCTGTTAAATTGGACTGTTTTAAGGCAGTCTTGATTTTAATTAACAGTAGCCATGATCAAAATTGGTCTTTTAAAGAATACCTATGGATATGCCAAATAAAGGTTGATTCGATTACGAGTTGGCTACAACATTGAAGCTTCGTAAAGTAAGTCCATTTTAAAACGTCTTCCTTTTTGCCTATACTTCTCGCTTTTTGTGAAAATTAAGCAGTCTCCCCCCCCCCCCCCCCCCCACCTTTTGATTCGTTAAGCAGACCTGCCAACCTGCACGGATTTTGTGTACCAACCACGCAATTCTTGGTCAAAATAGGCAGGTACGAAATGCCAGCTGAAACTACGCTATATATATATAATATAAATTACAGAAAACAACCAATTAATACAAAACAATACCGTACATTTATTCGATATTTGAACTACATCCCTCGGATTGAACCAGATGCTACGACCTTGTGCTTGTGGTTCTGTAACCCCTCCCCGACCCACTTCAGGTAATTTGGCTAAAACTCTAGTTACAAAAGCCTACTTTCCTAGATAATTTTTCAATTGCATACTATTTTTTTCATTAGGCCTATATGATGTATGCCTATATAAACTGATTCAGTTATTGCTAAAGAGTTATTAGAATCAGCTGGTTTAGTGCATGGTGGTGGAACAAATACATGGTCAGTCTTTTTACTCTTTGAAGCTGGGTTACCCACCTCTGGTTATCAGTTTGTATAAGCGCACACAATGAAATATGAATCATGAACAAATTGTTTTAAGCAGGTGTACTCAAACTTGACTTGAATATATCATAATATAGCCCAGTGCAGTGCAAGTGATATTTTAGAATCAGGTCAAATTATACAATTTTACCTGATCACTTCAACAGTCAAAACTAGAATTATGAAGAAAGGCTTGTGTGTGCGTGCCAAGCGAAGTGGAGCGAAAGCATGTGAACTAAGTGTTACACTGACACTTGTGGTATTCAGAATATTTTCCTAAGGTTGGCAGGTCTGGTTAAGCATGATATGACCACATTCTCATTTTTGTTCAGTGGCCTATTGAATTTTAGAACTAATTGGATTTCTGTAATTGCTGCCACACAATCCATTCCAATTAAAACAGATTGTGATGTGATGCAAAATTGCACCAAAAGCATGTGTGGTCAGTTGCAGAATGATTCAGCGTGTCTATTTATGGGGTAAGGAACCAAATCATATGGAGAGTAAAATGTATAATTATACAATTTCTATATACAGCACTTTTCATGTAGGCCTGCATGTCTTGTAGCCCAAGAACGTGTGAAAATATGCTTTCAAATAAAACACTTTAGTAAAATGCATTATATATATAATATATACGCACACACTGACAAACATGCGGTAGCTGCTGTTGAAGCTTTGTTTGAATATAATCCTCACCCTCAATGAAAAGCAGTGACCTGGCTGAAGTATTAATGTGGCGTGGTGATGTGTGAGCTAAACAAATATGTTTGCCGGAGGGTAACCTCCACCTTCTCCGTTCAGAGGTGTGCCATGGTTGTGTTGGAGCTTGTGGCCCAGATCCCCCTGCCCTTGATGCTTTTTGGGGTGGCATCTCTGCTGTATGTGCTCTACCTGTTCTCTTCCACCCCTGGGTGTGCAAAATGCCCACCAGGACCCAGACCACTGCCCCTCCTTGGGAACCTGCTCCATCTGGACCTCACAAGGTTCAACATCTGTACCCATGAAGTAAGGACCAAAATAATATGGAGTGTAAAATATATTTGTACAATATACAGCACTCTTCATGTAGTTTTTCAGCATGCATGAAAGTAAGGTCTAAAATAAAACAAATGGCTAAAATGCATTTTTAAATAAAAGAGATGGAAGGAACACACAAGCTTCATTACTCCATATCCTCTGGGGTGAAAAGAGACCAACAGAATAAAATAACACATGAAGATCCTTGTCGGTTACAAGGTTTGCTTGTCCAAATAATTTGGAGCCTTAGAACTTGCTCATGTTCTCTTGCCTCCATATTTTTTAACCTTTTACCACCCACCCCCCTTTTTGTTCTCTCGACAGTATCTTGATTTGGATTAGGCTAGGTTTCTAATAAAACAAAGTGACTATATTTGTTTGTTAGACCCTTGTGGTGAATAAGGATATGAAGTTTTCAAGATTTTATTACATTTTTGGACCATACATTACCAGGCTGCTTTGAAGGTCGGGAAACACCATATTCTAAGATTTTACTTTGAAAACTCTGCCGTAAATAGTACCTGGATTGTATTTGACAGGCTTTTTTTTCCTTCTTTTTTTTAAATGACTGTGGCAAACACGCCTGCCACAGGCCACCGAAGTGGCTTTCTTTGGGGCCCTCCAGCACAGAGACACAGGGAGATGATGTTTAAACAGTCCACATTTATTCCACGAGGGTTTGGCAAGATGTTACAGCCAAGTGAGCAGATCTCAAACACTGTCATGACAGAGAAGCTCCTGATGTGGGTGGGGATGGCAGATTTAACCTGTGCGCAGTGATTACCTCACTACGCACAGGTGCAGCCACTCCTGTTCCTGGGTCCAATTAGCCTGGCCAATTATCTAATTATTAACCAATTATCCAATTGGCCAGGTCTAATTAGCTTGACCCAGGGCAGGTGTGGCTGCTTAAACCAGCCATCCCCACACCACAATGACCATGACCGAAAAGACGAGTCTAATCTTTCAATACATATTACATATTCATTCAGCTTTTCATAGCGCTAGGATCCTGTGCTAATTACAAAGCGCTAGCGTCCCGCCAGCAGGACAGTGGGTGGGAAAAGGTTTTAACCCCCCTCACACTCGCACACAGACGCACACACACACTCTCACACCGCGCGCGCGCGCACACACAAAACAAAAATATGTGGAATGCTGGCTAGGTTGTATTTTCAGCTTGCTGTTCAGCCCTAATAATAATTTTGGTCTCTCCAGCTGTCTAAGAAATACGGATCTGTGTTCACTGTACACCTCGGCCCAAAGAAAGTGGTCATCGTGACGGGCTACAAGGCAGTCAAACAGGTCCTCTTGAGCCCCTCAGAGTTCCAAGAAAAGGACATGCTTGTCATCTTTAGAGAAATGTTCCATGGACAAGGTATACGATTGACATGTTTAACTACTTGTGTGCTCTGCAAACATAGTGCTCAGGAAAACATTTTCTTACTTCAAGCTTTGATTTTTGAAATGAGTACAATTGTACTTTTTAATTATTTTTTAAAGCAAGTTTGGCTAGCTAACTTGTAAAAATATGCGCGAGAGTGAAACAACATGCATTATAAAGCGACCATCTATAAAACAATACGTGAATAAAATCTATACATAGATGTAGTGTAGATGCTCATCAGGACGTGGTCACACCGACTGAATACCACTTTTCCTAACTATGACCAGTGGGTCAAGAGTCCCTGTACTGTGTTATGCATTTGGCCTCAGGTGACTAGCCCTTACTCTGTACCCATTGGCTGGCCACTAAGGGCCTGCCATCAGCTCAGAATTGCAGCCGTCCAATAGCGGCCAGTCTCTGCAAGGCTGTCCAGATGACGATGAGCCGTTAAACTAATGTAGCATAGTTGGGAACGGTTCTGCAGCTAGCCGCCTGCCATAGTGGTGATTGGGGGAAAAACGGTGTTCGCCAGTTAGCTTAACAGTGGTCCAACACTGCTTCCTAGACTGCAGTTCTTTTGCACGGTATAAAAGTACGCATGCATTCGTTTCTGTGCCTCATGTTCTTCCGCTCTCCCAGGTGTTCTGTTTGCCAATGGAAAATCCTGGAAGGCGATGAAGCATTTCTGTCTTGGCAGCCTGCGCAACTTTGGAATGGGCAAGGCAGCAGGGGAAGAGGTGATAATCAAGGAATGCAACCACTTCATCGAGGTACTGGAGAAGTTTAAGGGTGAGAGAAATGAGCCTGGATTCAGTTATCATTTATCCTTAATTTCATTCAAAGGTAAATGAAGGTCTTGTGTTTCTAACCAAAAAAAAACCACACTGAGTAATGGTAAATGGACTGCATTTATATAGCGCTTTTATCCAAAGCGCTTTACAATTGATGCCTCTCATTCGCCAGAGCAGTTAGGGGTTAGGTGTCTTGCTCAAGGACACTTCGACATGCCCAGGGTGGGGTTTGAACCGGCAACCCTCCGACTGCCAGACAATCGGTCTTACCTCCTGAGCCATGTTGAGTAAACATACATGCAATATTGGGAACAATTGTATTAAAAGGTAACATGTAGCTGATCAAATTTGACTGTTGTGAATCAATTAAATTGATGTACATCAGTCTGTTTGAACCAGCATACACAGGGGAATCTTCAGGACCGAGGTCAGGAACCACTGTGACAACTGAGTATTTCATATTGGGGTGGTTTTAAAAAAAGGGGTGGTAATGCAAGAAAAAGTGTCTTGACTTCTTGAGGGGCGATAATGGGACTATTATAGGGGGGAGAACTCAAGTTTTGGCTTGTTCTCTCTGTTCAGGCGAGCCTTTCGACGTCGAGCTTCTGGATGCCTCCGTCTCCAACATAATCTGCACCATCCTGTTTGGCGACCGCTTTGACGACGCTGACCCCACCTTACGGGAAATGCTTGCCTATTTAAAGCAAACTATAGACTTGATTAGTTCTGCTGAAATACAGGTACTCGCCTTAATCGTCCTAGTGTAAAAAAAAAAAAAAATAAATAAATGTTGGCTTTGTGATGTTAGGACACCCAAGTGGCAAAGTTGTTTCCTCAGGGACGGTTCCTCGGTTTGCCGCTAAATTGGTTCCTTTCGATTATACGCCATGGCATTCACAGTCCCCCCCCCCCCCCCCCCCCAGTTGTCTTTACTGAGATACATCATGAAAGAAGAAATCTGTTCAGAATATTTTGAATAAGTGGGTGTCTGCAAACACTATTGCAGAGCTCTGGGAATTATAAAATGAAACCTGCTTCTAACCAGTACATTACGTTCATTTAGTGGATGTCTAGTTGAGAATTTAAACAATATTGTTCTTAATATTCATATCAAGAAGGGAGTTAACTACAAAAATGCTTTTTTTTTTTTTTGATGGTTACTGCAGCTGCACAGCGTATTCCCGTGGCTGTCCTGGTGTGGTGGTCTGCTACTGAGAAATCGGTCCGAGGCACTGAAGAACTACCGATTCTGCACTGAGAAGATGAAGGTGCTGGTGGGGCAGTTTAAGGACACTTTCAGCCCCCAGGACTGCAGGGGAATTGTGGACGACTTCCTTTTGCAGCAGCTCAAGGTAAGGGCCGAGGGAAATGGGGCCGGGACTCGGGTGACCCTAGCCCTGTTTCATCCTTGGCCTCGAATCTTAATTACGTTACGCTTATTCACAGACGGGCATCATGTGGGGCATTATCAGTAGGGAAAAGCCATGCAAATTCAAACGCGTGCACACGTCTCTACGTAAATCATGCAAATTCAAAAATGCGTGCACGCGTCTCTACGTAAATCATGCAAATTCAAACGCGTGCACGCGTCTCTACGTAAATCATGCAAATTCAAACGCGTGCACTCGTCTCTACGTAAATCATGCAAATTCAAACGCATGCACGCATCGTGACCTTGTTCAGTTAAATCGGGCGCTGCGAGTGGAAGAGAGACCTTGCACCGGCACACGCGCTTCTCGGATAAAATTACGGCCGTCGTCCTGCGGTGAATGCACGGTGCGTTTGCCGCGCGTTGAATAATGCGCCTTTCAATTAATGAGCAATGCAGAGCTAACCGGTTTCATGCATGCCCTCCACCTAAAGCGCTTTGGATAAAAGCGCTATGTAAATGCAGTCCATTCTACCTGTTCCCTTCCAGGAGTCAGACCAGCCAAGCTCCTACTTCTCTAACGGCAACCTTCTTGGTATCGTCCGCGACATGTTTGTAGCAGGGACGGAGACCACTTACATCAGCCTGGTCTGGGGTTTGATCCTGATGGCCAAGTACCCCGATATACAGGGTGGGGACACGCAAACACAAATCCATACATGCATACACACGTGCAAGTATACCACTTCCCTCTTGCAAGTTGGGAACACGGATTAGAACAAGTGATTTCAGCAATGAATCGCTCTCGCTCTCTCTGCCTCTGCCTCTGCGTATAGACCGGGTTCAGGAGGAGCTGAGCCAAGTTATTGGGCACCGGGAACCTCGGCTCAAGGACCAGAAGAACCTACCCTACACAAACGCTGTGATCCATGAGATCCAGAGGTTTGGCAGTCCCATTTCCATGATCACTCGCACCACCTCCTTTGATGTCACCTTCCAGGGATACCTTATTGAGAAGGTTCGTTCCCTTCCCCTCATGTCCGTTTCCCTGTCCTCCCTCCTCCCTTTCTCTCTCCCTCTCTCCTTTCGATTTAGTCTGGTTTAAAGAGATGTTGTGGAACAAGGCTCCACACAGCCTTTCTTTGTGCAGTGCATTTTTATGATGTCTGGCACAGTAAGGATTCCAACTGTCCAAGCTTTGAATTTTTTTTTTTTCCCTTTTTCCCCCCCCCCCTTCCATTTTTAAAAATGCTTGGATGTGTGTGTGTGTGCACCACAGGGAACGAAAACGCTCCTGTCCCTGGAATCAGTGTTGCGGGATGAAGATGAATGGGAGACCCCCCACAGTTTCAACCCAGGCCACTTCCTGGATGAAAAGGGCTGCTTCACCAGGAGAGATGCCTTACTGAACTTCTCTGTGGGTACGGCACATGCACAGCAGAGCGCATGGCAAACCTCTGTAGTCATCAGCCAATGCAAGAATCTGGACTCCTGACCACAGGTTTTGATTCTTGGGACAGACACACTATTCAGCATGTGCCAAGGTCTGTAGGCTTACGGTTTCACCAGGAGGTCAGTGGTGAATGTAGAGAGAACATGAAGGCCTAGAGTACGTACCTACAGTTACAGGTACATGTAAAGGGTACATGTATTTCCATTCTCTTTCTGCAACTGCATCTGTAATGCTGTTTTATGAAGGGACTGATTGTCTCCCCTGTAGTTTTACAGTAGATGCTTGGATTATGTATAATTGAAAGGGGCTGTGATACTCTTTGTCCTTTGTAGTTGTGTAAAGGTGCTTAAATTCCCTCCTCCGTAACTATAGAAAAGGCCCATCTGCGATTCTCTCTCCTGAAAAGACATCAGGATTATCCCTTTTAGTTGTAGTTTTCTGGGCTGTATTAAATTTTGGCCCTGTATGTGGTCAGGTTCTGCTTTGTATCTCTGAACCGATACTCCTCAGTTTTGGTTTTCAGTGCTTTAAATTGCAGTGGGTCTAGAACATGTAGTACTTTTCCCCAGTATACACAGGGGGTCAGAATGTGTGAGTCTCCAAGCAAAGCCTCTATACTCCACCGAATGCTTGTCCCATCTAATGTAGTCCTTATGACTGAGTGGGCCCCCATACGTCACTTCACTCCATACGACAATTTCTTGGATTACGCAAAGTCAAAGTTCCTTCTAACTGCATAAAGAGTCTCTGCAGTAGTGTTAACCAACCCTGTCCCTGGAGATCTACTGTGCTAGGCATTCATTTCAACCCTAATTTGGCACACCTCTCTCAAATGGGAGCTCAGCAAGCTTGAGCTGTTGAATGAGGTGTGATTTGTTGGAGTTCAGGTGAAAACCTTCTAGGGATGGGCATTTGGATGATTTTCTGTGCTCGATTACCCAGGCTCATTGATATTCACATTCTATCAGAATGTCCAATACTTGTGTTTAGGAAAAGTCACAAAGAGGGAGGCATATTGATTTTTATGACTGCTGGTTTATCAATTTTCTGGAAGTGACAACGGTTAGATTGACCGCTGTGGAAAGGTCTGTTAACTGCTTTTTAACTAGGCTAATGTAGCTACCTTGTAAATTCCAGGTTTCTAAATTAATGTTAGGTAGGCCCAAAGATCCTCTACTGACATACAATTATCAGATTTATTGTGTATATCTCATTTAGATATGTGTTTCTTTGAGCCGGAATATGTTTGGATGCATGTATCTCATACATTTATATGCGTTATCAGTTACTCATAACACACAGTGTAAAAAGAAATATGTTTGAAAACTTTTTTTTTTTGAGTCTCAAGTTACTCACGCATACAAAGCACTGTCTATAAATCATTAATTCAAACTAATTGCAAAATCTAGGCCTGCAATTAAAAGTATTGATATTAAAATGAAGCCAAGTTACAAGAAACAATATACACACTCTTGGCTCACACAAATTAAATGAGCTGTATTCCAAAGCAATGCTACCCAATGTGATGTGTCCTAAATTATTTCAGGTAAATTGGCCCCATGGTTTTACATCTTGGCATCTGAAGAGAATGTGGTCATTCAACAGGAGCTGAGGAATTCTATTCAGACAGGGCAGCAGATGCTGTCTTATGAGGCACAGTGGCCTTGAAAGCGTTTTTGTATATCAAAGTCTAGCTCTTCTAATTTGGTTTCTGGTCCCTGAACCATTGCAGTGATTTTTAATTGGAGAAATTGATGTTAAATTTAGGTACAGAGTCCGCATATAGCCGCAAAATTGATGTGTTCGGCAGTCGTTTTTGGTAGAACTGAGAGCAGAATGCTAGGCCTCTGGGCAGTGCGTCTCCGTCTCCCTTGCCGTCTCTTTTCCACCATGGTTGTCTGACGTGTTGTGGTTGTGCGACCCTCATAGGGCACCGGGCGTGTCCAGGAGAGAGCCTGGCCAAGATGGAGCTCTTCCTCTTCTTCACCTTCCTTCTGCAGAGGTTCCGCTTCTCGCCACCGCCAGGCGTGTCTCAGGATGCGCTGGACCTGAACCCAGTCGCGTGCTTCGTCAAAAAGCCCTCCACACATCGGCTTTGTGCCCGGACCTCGGCCTGAACCTCTGGTATTCTGTGCCTAACCTAACCTAATAAAATCTTTCACGTTTGTTATTGTGAAAGTTTGCAAGACAATCTCGTCACGAGCATCTGCTTGATTTAATAAATGCATACCCTCCACAGCTAAGTTCTTTTCTCCTTATTGCAGGATTCTTCACTTTCTCGTACATGGTGGTCATCAGATTATTTTCTAGGCTGCTGTAGCTACCTTGCCCCCCCCCACAAGCAATTTGCAAACGGGAGTGTAAAATATGTACACAGAGCCGGCCCTTCTACTAGGAACTGTGCCTAGGGCCCCCAAAAGTCTAGGAACTGTTCTGTATGTAAGGCTGCTATTGACTATTGCGCAGACCTGTCCTAGCAGGGTTGGGGTTATTTCCTTTTTAGTTCTGTAAATGCAGGCCAGTAGCTCCATAGAGCCATGCACAATTGGCAATGGTTAATATCTGAAGCACATTTTGTCCTCTGACGAGCATATTTGGAAATTAAGAAATTTGATTGACTTCCCCCGTATTTTAGCCTGACAAGGTAAACGCTATGTTTGACCACATCTAACTAACAACGTATTATGATGAAAATTAGGTGGTTTGAAGTGTAGATACTAAGTTAACAGCTGTTAGAGAAAGAACTGGCCAGCTGTGAAGTCATTGCAGAAAAGGGGCCTTCTTAATTGGGCAGATACCGCAATATGACATGGTAGACAGCAACTTTAAGGACAGTAGCTCTACACAAAAATTGATATCATAAATATGAAACGTATGAAAACTCTTGAATTGAGAATTATAACAAAATTAAGAAATGTATACATTGTGGCATTTCACAATTGTTTTTTTCAATCATCTATTTATTTAATTTAGTCAGAATAATTCCTTCCATGTTAACCAGGATGACGCCTTGAAGTTTTAGTGCAGTAAATTCATAATTAGGAAAATCTTGGACTCACGCCTAAATATCGACGTCACTGTTCTGATGTTTTGCTTGAGACTTTCCAGAAAGTGAAAACGTGCTCTTTAAGGTTTACAATATCTGTATTTTGCTAATCTTTTAGGGTCTGTTTTGAGACCGTCAATCATCATTATAGGCTACTACAATGCCCGGTCACATTATCCTTGTTTTGGAAAGGCCATTTGTGTTAATTGAACACATATTACATGCTAAAGCTTAGTTACAAGCCGTCCAGCCCCCCCAACTGCTTCTTCCGCGAAACGGTTCCGTTAAGTCGAGGAGATTCAGAACTTCAGACCATATGCCATTTGTGGTAGCGACGAACGGCGCACTCTCGTGATATGTTAGTTCACTCTATCCATACACCAGCAGGGGAATAAACTGTTCATATTTTTGGATTAAAAGCCAAGATCGCTCCGAAAGCCTCATAATAAAAATGAATAATGATGACTACAAACTTCACATTGCCAAGAACTTTGAGGAGAGCCGGGAGTTTGGTCTCCCCGAAAACAGTCCGTATAGTGATTTTGGGACAAGCAGCCGTCGGTAAGACAGGTAAATAAAATGAAATATAGGATAATTAGAAAAAGGGTAGTGTATCATTACAATATTTACACCTGCATTACCTTAAAATGCTTATAATTCTGAATGACGCTAATCTTGTTGTTTGTAGACTATTACTACGAAATTAATACGTGGTTATGATCATAGCTATTGCATTTCATTAGCCTATATTGAAGCTGATTTCCTACAAATTTTGCAGTTATATTGACCGGTTATGCTGTAGCCTACTTTTCACGTATAATTTACTCTGTTCCTACTGCAGCATTGACTGTCCGATTCATTACCAAGAGATTCATTGGCGAGTACGACCCGACCCTCGGTACGTGTTTACAATTCATCTTAAAATGTTCGTGTTGTTTAAAGTGTGGATGTGGCATTTTTAACTGGTATCGGAGTAATCGTTAAATTGGGTTCAATGTAAACTTCTGGTTTAATTTGTTGGTAAATGTATTCATTTGCAGAAACAATTTACAGACATGACCTGTCTGTAGGTGGAGACATGGTTCGTTTTGAAATCCTCGATACAGCCGGGCAGGTGAGAACAACACGTCGTTTGTTTCTTTCAACCAGTTCCGTCCTTACAAATATGTCCTCAATCATAAATTAAGCACAGTTTTATATACTGTGCCATCTCCTAGCTTATGGTAGGCTTGAAAAATAGGGTAATTGTTAAATTACATGTTTTCTATGTGGTGAGTCTAGTTCAAAGAGTCATTTAGATATTTTTCATTGTAACCTTGTTATATACAGGGTTTCCACATTTCTTGAAAATTCATAAAATTATAAATAAAATTGCATTATAATAATAAGCCTGCATTGACTGTGATACTATATCTCCCCTTCAATGCAGTTTGCCAATCAGTTTGCCATGCTTTGTTTAGGCCTATATCTGATATATAAAATGGCCCCTGTAAGCCCTTCCCTACAATTTTGCCACTCTGAAATGCCAAATAAAAGTCTGGTCCATTTAATAAAAAGGAAACCTTGTGTTGACAACACCCACATCGCTATTGCTGCCTCTTCATTTCGAGGGATAAGCTGTGAGCTGTCCGTCATTTCCCAGGCATTCAGTTCAGTTCAGCACTGTCCTTTTGTTGCTACCATTGAGAATTACAAGGACTGGGGTCAGCCTCAGCTTACTGGTTCCATGGATTCCTATGGGATCTGCTCATTAGCGCAAGAAGCCAGTTCATGGAGGCTACCATGTTTGACTATGGGGCTTTTATTTGGTACCAGAGTGTGAACACTGGGTACCCAAAGAGTGAAAAAAATCTTATTCAGAAAAAATATTGGTCCCTGGAGAGTAATTAGTTCAGCGTGAATAAATTTTAGAATTTAAAAGTATTGTCCAAAATGGTGTAATTCGGCTCGGTAAATTCATAGTTTTGAATGGATTTTAATGGGGAAATTAGCTTTTTGGCACCAGAGCCTAAATAAACTGCAGTACCTCCAGCGGTAACCACTGGCATCTGCGAGCTGCAGGGTTAATGTCAATGCCTGGTCCCCTGGTGATTACAGACATGCAAGGACACAGACACAGCTGCTGCCACAGTGGTATCCTTTAGGTGGTGCTCTCTCTTTTATTCGCTAGGAAATTCGAGGCACCATAGAAGAGGACACCGATCTTGTAATGTCACATTGCTCCCCAGGCTTCAAAACGGCTGGCTGGGTATTTGGGGGTATAACTAGGCCCCCAGGCCCTTGTTGATATGTGATCACCGTGACTGCAGTGTTTGTGTGCACATTTTGTCTCAACCCGACCCCTGTGTACACGGGTAGCGCACCTAGATGGAATGATGCACCTTTTATGCCTGTAGATGCCCCAGGTGGAGGAGTCAAAGTTGGAAAACTGCCAGATGTATAAATCTGGGAATAATAAATATGTAAATATTTTTTCTGAGTCCTCAGAAAGCCACCCGACTGACCTGCCAAGCAGTGAGCACGTTATGTCATCACGTATGGTGCGGCACCATTTTCAAAAGCAGTGTGTTGGGAAAGCTTTGTAATGACATGGGCCAAGGAAGGACTGGCCGGGAATTTGAATTCCCCTGTTCTTTCAGCCTTCTTACTATCACTTGAAAGAGTTTTTTTTTCTTCTCACGATTATACTGTAAACGGATATGTTAAAAGGATTCCTACAATTTAATCATTTTTCAAAAGTCACAATCTTAATATTTTCCTCCTCTCAGCTTGTAAGAAGCTGGTTTGTTTGTGGTGTTATTCTTCCAGGAGGAGGATGCTCTGCTGATTGAGGAGAAGATTAAGTGGGGTGATGGCTTCGTCATTGTGTACTCGGTGACAGACAGGTGTAGCTTCAACGAGGTCATGCGGCTGTGTTTCCTGGTCAACCACGTTCACTCCGCAGCCAGAAAGGGCAATGCGGAGCCTCCGCCCATCGTCATTGTTGCCAACAAGAAGGACCTGGAGTTTGACCGCATGGTGACCACAGAAGATGGGGAGAACCTATCCAAAGGCCTGAAACTGCGGTTCCACGAGGTTTCTGCTCGGGAAGGCTGTGACGAGACAGCGGCAGTGTTCCACGCACTCTGCAGGGACATGGTCCACCTGCTCAGCTCCTCTCCCACCTCCTTCAGGAGGCGGGCCATCTCCAAGCTGATGGAAAAAATCCCCCGGATCCATTCCAGTACCACGCTGGGCTCCGCCACCGCTTTGGGCCCCACCTCCATGTTGGGTCCTACCGCTGTGCTGAGCTCCAGCTCCATGTTGGGCCCCACCTCTGTGCTAAACTCCACCCCCATGTTGGGCCCTACCGCTGTGCTGAGCTCCAGCTCCATGTTGGGCCCCACCTCTGTGCTGAACTCCACCTCCATGTTGGGCCCCACCTCTGTGCTGAGCTCCAGCTCCATGCTGGGCCCTACCTCTGTGCTGAGCTCCAGCTCTGTGCTGGGCCCCTCTGGTCACAGGTTCAGCTTCAGCTCCTTCAGAGACTTCCCACAGGATTGAAAGCAAAGGCCATGCATTTGGAATACAGGAGCACTCAATGACAGGAAGAAACCATTGAGTTATATAAGCTGCTCATCGAACGCTTTGCTCTTCACTCTCAGGCCTGACACTGCTAAAGAAAGAAATTTCTTTGTGTCAGGAAAATGAACTCATTTGCAGTGCAGTTCACTCCCACATGAACTGTTTTCTACAGTGAGTTAATTCAATAATGTCAAATCAAATCACATCTCTATCATCCCCCATCGAATATTGCAATGGATATGGTTACAACGGCAGAAAAAGGCACTGAAGGACTCACTTTTTTAAAATGCCATTTAATTTTATCGTTCTTTTGTCACAGAGATTTTAAAGTGGAACCTTTGCTGCATCTTCCTCGATCATAGACTTCCGTTTCAAATGAAGCCTTGTTGAACTTGTCTGATGGACTAATCAAATCTGCAAAAAGACACTGTTTGTAGAATCAAAACATGTTTCATGGTAAGCAAATGAAAGAGAAATATTTTAGAGTGATCTGTCACTCTCTTCTCACTGCCACCCAAGATAATTTCAATCTGACGGAGCAAAACTTGCAAACTGTTTGCAGAGCAAGAGATAGCCTATACAAGGGAATTTGTTTGCATTTAGAGGATGTAAAGGTGCAACATGAGCAGTCTGTGGCTCCTGATTCTACAAGTGTTCATTTTAAGGTGACGGTTGTATTTAAAAAATAATTATCTTGGGTTGTAATGTACTGATCCATTTGAATGACATTTATATTAGTGTATTATGGATCCCCTTGAAGTGACATGCATAAAAAATGTTTGGACAATCCTCTGAGCAAGATATTTTGAGCTGTACCATGAGCATGAGATTACTTGAACAGGGTTACTCATTTCCTGTTTGTAAGATGCACGCATCTTAACGTCAAATTACAGCTTGCATAGCTATTGAGCAATTTATAAAATTGTATGTCTTATTTTTTAGTCCTCATGCCTCGGATATGTTAAAATGAATGGCATTTCAAGTGGGTTTTTAAAATCAAGAAAACCATTTCACTAAAAAAGATTAGTAAATGTGACTTTACATATGAAGTGTATCTGCATTGCAGCATCTGTTAGTGATCAGTTATTCTGGAAGACAGACTGCACTCAGTATTATGGCTAACATTAGCTATCCTAGCTTGATTGGTTAGTACATAAATAATGATCTTAAAACCCTAGCTAGCTAAATACAAAAAATGATTCATTTTATTTATAACTCAACCAAGAATTTGTTACTGTAGTTGTAGCTCAGCTATCTCTGTGGTATATTCTTATTAGCTTATTAGATATTGTGGCTAAGTTGTTGATGGAACAATGCTTGTCTGGTTGCCTAGGCAAATAAGCTGATGTAGCATTCTCAGCTGAAAAGCTGAAAACATGCATTGGCTAATATGTTTTCCTTGTATGCAAAACCCAAAATATATACAGGCCCTTTTGTATGTATGCCCTTCATAAGCATGCTTGCAAATTTCTAATGCTCTTCACACAAACATTAGTCAGCAGACGTGCTATGCAGACTTGGGTGTGACCCTCCTCCTGTCAAGTATGTGTGACTTTGGACAAACCCTGCGTTTGTGACCCAGTAATAGTGGAGGGAATTTCGGGTTTGTGCAGGAGTGTGCTTTTTGGATGCACAGTGCTCTTTATATGTTTAGATTTGAGCTGCTCGGCGTTGTTGGCCCCAGACATAGTCCTGTGCGATTTACGGTGGCTGTTTTGTTAAAGTTAGATTGAGATTTAACCACAAGGTGATTTAGTTTTTTAATGCGTCACTAAAACTGTGTATTTATTAACCTCATCATGGTGGCCACCACAGGCCATAATGACACTCTGTCTTAGAGAAAGTAAATATGAGTCTTCTTGTAATGTGATCCCAAATAATATGCGAGTTTAATTTAAGTAATTTGTGCAGTTTTGATTGCAGTACATATTTCACAGACGGTTAAGTTAATGTGGGTCTTTGATGATACAAAGAGAGCCTTTAATGAGTCCCACTGGAACAATTCATAGTTATTGAAACCAGATATCCCACCACACAGGTAGGTATCCTTTGTATAGAAGAGGCTTTGTGTAAAATTGCTTTGATGTAAGGAGCGTAACCTTCAGTATATCTTCTTCAGTTGTTTCAGACCAGTTCACTTACTGCTTGTGTATACTTATTTCTCCTTTATCTACCAACTGCTTTCACTGAAATGACTAATATATTTTAAAAAGCAACTGGAAGATATTCTATGAGATATAAGCTCAATATTAAATAATACTTCTAATATTGTTCAACTCTCTTATACCATGGTTCCAGACTTCCTCTCTCCTTGTGTAAAACAGGAAGAAGCAGATTATCATTATTTATGCTTTTTTTCTTGTTTTGAGTGAGCTTTTCCTGTAAGTGCTTGGACTGTCTCACAAATCTTCAGATTGTGTGTCCTAGTGGAGGCCTGGGAGGAGCCAGGGGAAAAATACCACGGACAGTGATCCAGGGGCAGCTCCAAACAGGAAGCAAGAGTGCAGTTCCGGACTATTTTAATATGAGCTCGGGAGAAGACCGCTACCACTCAGCTTCAGAGTTCTGAATCATCTCAAAGATAGCATGAGTTAGAGGGTGTTTTTATACGAAGTCTGTAAACTGATAAAAATTGAATCCTGTTACTGCAGTTGGTCTGGATGGCATTGGTCGATATTGCAGTGTTTTTTTTTTTTGTTTTTTTTTACATGTTAGGTTGCTATCGGCAATTGTGCTTTTATTGCATTTTATTTATTCATTTTTTTATCTGATGACGTGAGAAAATTAAACTTGTTCACCAGCTGCATTTAGTATCTCTTGTAATCTCTCCTTCCCTTTCGGTGCCTGCTGGGGTGGAAGATAGATAGAACACTGAAACAGCCCGGGCACAGAGGCCCCTTTAATGAGCTATGGGAAGGAATGAGAGGGGGAGAGCTGGGAGAAGGAAAAGCATTGCTATAGTACTGCAAAAAGTCCAATTTGGGCTATTAGGTAGCAATCAGGTGTAGTACATTAGTAAAGTGTGATAAATGATTGACAAACTGAATATGTAATAGTGTGTGTGCATGCCTGTGTGCGTGCGCATGTGTGTTTGTGTGGAAGATGGTTAACTTTAGTCTCTCCTTTGCCTCCACCAGTGTGTGAAGAAAAGTATAGACTGTGTTGTTGACTGACACCATCTGCTGTTGTTGACTGACATCGCACTGCTGCAACTCCACCACAACATTATAAAATGGTTTAGTTGCGTCACAAACCTTTGATCTGAACTGGGCTTCACACTATAGTCCAGCACCTCTCCGGCCAGGCGGCCTGCCACCTGGAGTGGACAGTTAAACGCCATAAATTGCACATTCAAGTTTAAGCATACATTATTTCATGCACCTCTGCAAATTACTTAATAGTGTCAGTATTGATGAGAGGTTATAATATGTGCCATTCACATAGACATGCATACCATGAGACGCAAACACAAGTGGTAGATAGATAATAGAAAACACAATGATTAGTATGAGCATACACTGGGAGATTTTGCTTTTTTTGCCACAGAGAAAATTGTGCCCCTGTAATAGCACAGTGTGCATGAAAGGCAGGATTGGAATCTGTATATCAAAATGTAAAATAAAAAAATTAAGAAGAAAATGAATTTTCTGCTTTTCTGTGTTTTATATCATTAGATCCACTGCCTTGGGTATTTTACCTAATCTGCAGCAGATAAGATACACTATATGACCAAAAGTGTCTGGACACCCCTTGGCCTGGGCTGTTTTTTAAATTTTTTTAATTTTAATTTTAATGAAAGCAAATCTTAATGCTACCGCATACAATCACATTCTAGACGATTCTGTGCTTCCCCAGCAGTTTGGGGAAGGCCCATTCCTGTTTCAGCATGGTATTGCTCCTGGGCACACCGTGAGGTCCATATAGAAATGGTTTTGTCAAGAACGGTGTGGAAGAATTTGACTGGCCTGCACCGAGCCCTGACCTGAACCCCATACCTCTGGAATGAATTGGAAAGCCAACTGTGAGCCAGGCCTTGTCGCCCAATCAGTTCCCATCCTCACTAATGCTCTTCTGGATGAATGGATGCAAATCCCTGCAGCAGTGCTTCAACATCTCGTATAAAGCCTTCCCAGCAGAGCGGAGGTTGTTATAACAGCAAAGTATGGACCAACTCCATATTAATGTCCATCATTTTTGGATGACGCTTTGGCGTCTGCCAAATAACTGTAATGTAAATGTCCTGGGCAGGGTCGTGGTACTGGAGCCTGTCTCAGCGTGTATTGGGGGAGAGGTGGGAATACATCCTGGACAGGTCGCCAATCTATCACGGGGCACACACCATTCACTCACACACTTATACCTATGGGCAATTTAGAGTCTCCAATTAGCCTACCTGCAAGTCTTTGAACTGTGGGAGGAAAACGGGGTACCCGGAGGAACCCCACACCGACACGGGGAGAACATGCAAACTCCACACAGAAAAGCCAAGGCCAGATTCTGACCTAGGACCTTCTTGCTACCCTCTGACTCCATTCATATTCAAAACCTGTAAGCTGACTGTTCTGGGCACTGATTCAGCTATCCTGGAGTAGATGCACATCCAGCTATTAATATGCTCAGTGAGTAACCTGCTAGTTGTCTTAAATAATGTCCCAAGATCTCCCACCTTCCACACTACCTTACATTTGACCATATAAGGTCTGACCTGACCAGAACTTCAGTACCCACCACCACACCCCCTCCTACAAAGGTGCTGGATGGTAATTATATTTATTATGCTAGAATTTTTTTTTTTAAAGCATGAAATTCCTTAAGTTTTGAGCTTTATTGTGTGGACGTGTGAAGTTGTTTATGAATACTGTCTGTTTACATGAGGTCAGAAGACAGAAGTTGTTTTTAAGGGCTGAGAGTCTGTGGTCATTGTGGTTATTTTTGTAGGAAACCCTTAAAAGTGCCAAACTCTCGATGCATAATAGGTATGGGGCATGCCGCCCCACCAAGCTTGGCAGGACAGTATATTTGTCACCCCTATTCCACAAGTACAGTCATGTCAATAACTATATGATGCTTTTATTTTGAAACTCGCTCTGGGGAACTCAACCGGAAGTTGGAAGTAGTTCACCACCGAACTGTTCATGATGTTTAAGAAAGTAACAATTCATTCTTAATTCATTGTATCGTCGAAGCAAGCTGCATCACAAACAATTTTCTAGATTTTAGAGTAACTTGTATTTGTATACCTACGTATTATTGTAGCGTTTGCTAAAGCTGTCTGACGTTGCCGGTGCATCCTTGCTTGGTGGTTCGCACAGTGCTTCGGTCTGTTTCCTGACGTTCGTGGTTAGCTTAGTAAGTTAACGTTATCTTGCTGACAAGACATCAGTGAAATGTCGTCTAAACCAACTTGTTTAATTGTGGCAAGTGCGGCTGCACAAGGTACGGTTCAGCTGGTTATAACTGTATGGCTCATTCGTTTAACTAAATTGAATGTAGCGTTAGTTATATTTACGTAGCTTGCAGTTTGTACAAATGAACTTCCTGTGTTTTCTCTTTTCAGGAGTGTTTGCTCAGTCATTTTTCCAGTCATTCACTCTCTGCAACCCTGTCTTCAACGTGCAGACTGCCACACCAGGGGTGAGAGCCTACCTGTGCATGAGCATAATGAAGACCAATAGCTAATGGACATTTAATCAATTTACAGCAACCCTGTTCCAGAATGCTGTATGGATTTCAGTTGAGCGGTAGCTTTATGACGTGTTCCTGTTTACTGTCCTCTTTTACTCGGGTTACTGCATTCAGAAATTGGTTGTGAACAATTTTTTTCGCTACTACAGTGTTGCTAACTGTTGTGAGGACAAGCAGGTTCTTCAAGTCAAGCTCTAAGTTGTTCTGACCTTGAAGTTGTTTTCCCTTCCGATCCTTTACCCGTATTGACAGGTATTTTCTAGTGCAATTCCTAAACTGATACTGAAGTTAGTTTTTGTGCGTGTGTTTATTTGTGTTCACGTTACAGGGGAAGCCCATTGATTTTGCTGGAGTGGACGACAGCACAGCCCGCTGGGTGCAGGATTTCAGTGTGAAGCCCTATGCCAGCCCTGCGAAGCTGGAGTCCATCGATGGTGAGGCGCAAAGTGGCTTTAAAGTGTACGGCCACGAGCAAGAAACGGAACAGCCGGATAACCTGTGGCGTCAGACACAAATCGGGTTTCTATTCAAACGTGTAGCCCAAGAGCACGAAACGGAACCAGAGGAAAGCCTTTAGTCTGGCAATGGTCCTCAAGCTTTTCAGTTTAAATATGGACCGCAAATTGTTAAGTGATTGCTTTTTACTTTATTGAATCAAGTGCTATAGTCTAAGTGGAGTTGAAAGGTGTCTGGCTCTGTTCTGGAATGTTCTGTTTTTGTGACGTCTGTACAGTGTCTAATTATAACTTCAGATTTATGATCAGAACAATAATTGACTACCCTCTTTATTAAAATTTATTTTACTAGTATTATTTTCAGGTATGTCCTGTTTTGAGGACATTTTAACATTTGAAAATGCCCATAGTTATAATCAGTTTTCATCAAAGTCATATTACATATTCTTATGAAAACTGGGGGGGGGGAGTGCATGTTCAGGGCCATTATTATTTTTCAATTGTTGTTTCCCCCCCCCCCCCCACTGTCTTGGGCTGCCACTGTTTTAGAATGCTTTATCCCAGGGGCATCTATGATTTGCTGTATTTTATTTAAATAACCATGGCATCGTCAGTGATTGGCTGTGTTTACACAGACACCCCAGCCAGGCCTTGGCTGAATATTTTCAGCTTATGCCATTTATGCCTTGGTCGTTAAATTTTTAAGTTATTTATCTTTTGTACTTCACTGCTAGAGTCGCATATAATTTGACATGACCAATCCCCTCGGCTATATTTGAAGGGGTAGTTTGCTTTCTGGGTTTAAATATATATATATATATAACTTCAGTTTTGATTGGCCCTGACAGTTTTTGTGTGCAATGAAGGATATTTTGAAATTTACCTGCTGCCTTTGCAAAGGTTGGTATAGGAGCATTCAAGGCTTTGTGGTGCAATGCATGAAAAAAGCAGCCTGCTCAGCGACCTTATGTCTCCAGAGTTTATACGAGCATGTACGACACAATTATCTTTCAAAAATGACATTTAATCTTGTTTTCTGATGGAATTGTTTCCTACGGCATGGAAAGATGTACTGGCACAACATAGAAACGGATATTTAGGTTTATAATTGCGAATAAATGCTGTAAAATTGATATACAGCCTATAAATTGCTGTAATGTAAATTCTGCAATCACATCTGCAGCCTCTGGCAACATATCATCGCAGTGAAAGCTGCTTTGGAATTGCCCACGGTGTATTCTAGCTGGAGTAGCGGAAAAAGAGTAGAATGAACATTTGCGGAATATTTTTGTTGCTTGTTAAAACCGTGTAGTTGAGATGTACCAAACAAGCAGGCATGTCTTCTCTGGAATGGAAGGTCGTGTTCAGTTCGGTTTTGTCTGTTTTAGGAGGTCGCTACCACGCCCTTCTGATCCCAGACTGCCCTGGTGCTCTCAGCGACCTCGCCCACAGCGGTTCCTTAGCTCGCATCTTAGCGCACTTCATATCTCAGCAGAGTGAGTCTCACATCTCCACACACTTCATATCTCAGCACTGAGTCTCACATCTCCACACACTTCATATCTCAGCACTGAGTCTCACATCTCCACACACTTCATGTCTCAGCACTGAGTCTCACATCTCCACACACTTCATGTCTCAACAGAGTGAGTCTCACATCTCCACACACTTCATATCTCAGCACTGAGTCTCACATTTTCACACACATAATGTTTCGTACTGGACTCACACTCACTGTGTGTTTGTGTAAAAGTCTGTCTGTGTTGCCGAGATTGTGTGCGTGTGCACATGCTTTTTCCTCTGTTTGTTTGTGTGTGTGTGTGTGTTTAACAGTCTCTCTCTGCTGTAGATCTGTGTGTGTGTGCATATAAAACACTCTCTCTGTGCTGTAGAGTGTGTGCATGTGTCCGTGTGTGTAACAGTCTCTCTGTGCCTGTATGTGTGTGTGTATGTGTATAAAACACTCTCTGTGCTGTAGAATGTGTGTGCGTTCGTGCGTGCGTGTGTGTGACAGTCTCTCTGTGCTGTAGAGCCTGTGTGTGTGTGTGTGTATAAAACACTCTCTCTGTGCTGTAGAATGTGTGTATGTGCGTGCATTCATGCGTGCGCGTGCGTGTAACAGTCTCTCTGTGCTGTAGAGCCTGTGTGTGTGTGTGTGTGTGTGTGTAACAGTCTCTCTGTGCTGTAGAGCCTGCGTGTGTGTGTGTGTGTAACAGTCTCTCTGTGCTGTAGAGCCTGTGTGTATGTGCGTGCGTTTATGCGTTCATGCGTGCATATGTGTGTGTGTGTGTAACAGCCTCTCTGTGCTGTAGAGCCTGTGTGTGTGTGTGTGTGCGTGTAACACTCTCTCTGTGCTGTTGAGCCTGTGTGTGTGTGTGTGTGTGTGTGTGTGTAACAGCTTCTCTGTGCTGTAGAGACTGTGTGTGTGTGTGTGTGTGTAACAGCCTCTCTGTGCTGTAGAGACTGTGTGTGTGTGTGTGTGTGTGTGCGCGTGTAACACTCTCTCTGTGCTGTAGAGCCTGTGTGTGCCGTGGGCCATGGTGTGTCTGCTCTGTGCTGCGCTATGGAGGGGCAGAGGTGGATCTTCAGTGGCTACAGTCTGACTGGGGTAAATATCACTAGCCCTTCTCTCTGGATGCCTTCCTGCTGCCTCACTGTTCGCTGCACTACCAGTGCAAGGCACGCGCCGCCTCCTGCAGACAGTAAAACAGCGACTGTTCAGCTGTGCTTGTAACACTTTGCTTTATTAAGTGGAAATGAAGTCCCGCAAAGAACCAGTTCTTTTATTCTCACTGTGTTGTACAATCCATTTTGTAAGAGAACACCGAAATACATTTGTCCTGTGGTCTTTTGTGACTTGGCGCACGGGTAGCCTTTTCTCACAGCCTTCCATTTAAGATTCGCTCAGCTTTGCTAAACGGCAGTATCCGTTTAAAAGCACAGTAAGCACTCCTGAATTAGCAGACGGAGAGTTTGGCACTCGCCTCCCTGTGAAAGACTGCCCCCTTCCGCACAGTTAGCCAACTGCATTGCGCCTCTGCCGGCTGTGTTTTAGTATTAGGGCATAGGTGCCAGAATAAGGGCAGATCCGTTTTAGGATTTTATGCTGGCTTTTATTCTCTTTTTTTATTTCATCAGCCCAGTTCTTTGTTTGATCTGACTAATCAGCGCACGTGCGCTCTTGGTAAAAATGTTTTGAGTCTGATACAGGACTGAACCTGCATTGGTGTGTACAGCTCTTTAGAAAGTTAAACTGTGATTTAGTAACTTGTTCAAACAAAAACTCTAGCAGAGTGCACGCTAGCCCTCCAAGACCAAGAGTTCTGCACAGTTGCATTGTATAAGCTTGACATATATACGTACGTAGCTTTGTACATACATAAATGCATGTGTACGTGCATACTTGCATGCATAAAAATTTAGCCAATAGTGGCGGCTTGCTGAAGCGTTTTAATATAGCTAGCCTCAGTGAATGCACGGCCAGTGTGGCCTCAGGAAGCGGTTTGCCTCCGTTTCCCAAAATGCATCTGCATTCTGTCCCTCAGCCTTCCGTGTTTGAGCTGGTGCGCCGCCCTGACTTTGCCAACCTGCCCCTGATCGTGGAAGACTTCGTGAAGGACAGCGGAGGATCCTACACCGGTCAGTGTCGCTGCCTCAGTCACTCGCTTCTCACTCCACCTTTTACAGGCAGTGGGTGGTCAAACGTTCCAGTGGAGTGGCCGGTCGTGTGGTCCGAAGGTTTCTTCCACCTCAGATCTGCATTAATAATGTAGTTAAAATTGCTGTAGGCATGAGGTGTGTGATGGTGCCCGTCTGATTGGCGATCCCAGATTGCTCTACAATAAATTATTCTCCTACATCGCTGACCAATGCAGTTAAAACAGATGGATGGCTGAATGA
This sequence comes from Anguilla rostrata, assembly GCF_018555375.3. Lineage (NCBI taxonomy): Eukaryota > Metazoa > Chordata > Actinopteri > Anguilliformes > Anguillidae > Anguilla > Anguilla rostrata. Next base: position 5,709,432 of record NC_057948.1, read on the forward strand.
GTAATTGGACTCAATTAAGGCAGCATTAATTGGTTGGAATGAAAACCTGCATACACACGGCCCTCCATGGCAACGAGTTTGACACCACTGTTTTACGGTTTTCACCAAGGTAAACGCAGAACGGCGGTGCGACGGGTAGGGCTGGGTTCGAATCTCGGACGGGGCCCTTACACGTGGAGATTGCGCGCTCCCTCTTCGTCCGTGTGGGTTTCCTCCGGGAACTCCGGTTTCCTCCCACAGACTGAGGGGCAATGCGGGTTAGGCTAATCGTAGAGTCAAAATTGCCCCTCAGTCTGTGGGAGGAAACCGGTTTCCTCCCACAGACTGAGGGGCAATGCGGGTTAGGCTAATCGTAGAGTCAGAATTGCCCCTCAGTCTGTGGGAGGAAACCGGTTTCCTCCCACAGACTGAGGGGCAATGCGGGTTAGACTAATCGTAGAGTCAGAATTGCCCGTAGGCATGAGTGTGTGATGGTGCCCTGTGATGGATTGGCGATTTACCCAGGGCATATTCCTGCCTCTCGCCCAATGCATGCTGGGACTGTCTCCTGCCCCACCACGACCCTGACCAGGAATAAGCGAGTTAGATAACAGATGGATGGATGGATGGATGGATGGATGGATTTTCATGAGGGAAGTCTCACCTGCTTCTTCTCTATTTCACAGCCAGCCAGGAGGACGCGGTTCACGTGGTCCTGGACCGGCACCTGATCACGGGCCAGAACCTCCAGTCCACCTCAGCGGCTGTCAACAACCTGATCCTGCTCTGTAGCGGCAGGTAATGCGCGCCCTGGCCCATTTCAGGGGACGTCCCAGCACTGGGCCTGCCCGTTTAGCATTCGCAGGCTAATCTCGACCCTAAAACCACCTGCGCGCAACCTCCTGTGAGACGGGTGCTCTGTGTTTGATGGGCCAGTGTTGGGGTCATTCCTGCCTCATTTTGCGTAGTCAGTAAAAATCTCCATTTAGCCCAAAATCACTTTGCGCTATACCGTAGCCCTGAAGAACGTACGTGTTTAATGGATAACCTGTTTCGTTGTTCATCGGTCACCTGGTTTCTTTGTGTATTCAGCTAGGTTGCGAGAGGATGGGACACAAGATGAACTGAGAAATCTGTCTAATTAAGAAGCATGGACATGCAAGGTTTTCCATTATCCGTTTGTTGTCCGAAATGTGTAATGTGGGGAGCAACGAAATGCCACACACACACAAACACAAACACACACAAACATGTATATGATAGACATATATATCCTGTTTGGGAGCAACATTGCTTTCTCTCCACATAAGTGCAACCGAGTGTTACATTCCCAAACTTTTTTGCTTCCAAAAATACTTGCTGCTCCGGGCTTGCAGTGGTAAGAGTTCACATTCCCAGGTTATCTTTTTGACCCATCAAAGTAATATCATGTTAGGGTTATTGAGTTGAAAAGCACAAGATTTTGGTTGTTGGTTTTGTGATTCCGACAGCAGCTGTTACTTGCTCACACTGTCATGTGAGAATAAAATGTGATTGTGTGCTGCTTTTTTTATTTATTAGTCAGTACAATGAAAACAATACTGAATGGCTCCATGGTAATATTCAGATAACACCACATAAACACTCTTTACTGTGTGATGTCATTTGTGCTACTGATTTGTCCTTGTATTTAAACAGGGTGCTATGCTAAAACAATGAGGCACAGTGGCCCTGATGTATTCACAAATATCAGTATGGCCTTTTTAGTACACACTTAAGCATAGCCAAGTACTCTGCGACCGTGTTCCAAACACATACTCGCATACTGCTGGACCTAGATAGCATAGAATCACAGGGCATCGTGAATAAAATAAAAATCACTGTTACGGAATCAAGACCTTGAAAGCGAGCGTGCGCAAACATTCCCCAGATATCTTCTTAAGCACCGGAGCGGATCAGATGCGATGGCACGGGGGCCGCTGCTTCATCCCAATAAGGGAGCTCTTCGGTTGCCGGCAAGCCTGAGCCGCGAGAAAAGCATCTTCCGCCGGCTAGTCCCAGCTCATGAGCCGTGACGTGAGGAGAAGCGGCGGCTGACAGTGCGTGCTTCCCCGCGCTCTCCTGAGTTTACAACGGCGGTTGCAGTTTCGCGTGCTGATTAAGTACGGGTGGGCATTTCAAATTGGGGAAAAAAGGACGGAAAATAATTTTAAAGAACGATCGCATACGTTGCCTTTAGCCGCCCACGTGCTGTCCTTGCCATTTGAAGCTGCTCGATGAATAAAAATGAGTTCAATTGGGTGAAAAATTAAGTTTTTTTTTTTTTTAAAGAACGATTGATGAGTAATACTAACAGAAATATGATGTACTCGTGAAATTCACCAGGAAGTTTAAATAATGCTTAGTTAATTTATGGGGTAGATCATAAGCACATGGTATGCAAGTAAGTGTTATGGAACACAGCTAGGACAGGGGTATATCAATACAGCATTTGAAAATTTTTGTCTGTGAGTCAAATAGAACACTTTTTTGTGATTCCGTTTTTGAAGCAATATATTTGAATGGGATCATACGATTGTTTTTAAGATGACAGTTGCCGGTTAATTTTTCTTGGAATAGTACAGAACTGCAGGAGAATAGGCTACAGTTCACCTCAACTGAAAAGCGGAGGCAAACCAATATCCTGTACATCAGTAAGAGATTCCTAATGGCCTGTAATGCACAGCGAGTGTTCTTATCTCAATATCAAATGGATGTTCCATCATGTTGTAACTTTTTGAGTAAAATTGCTTGATTTGGCACAAGGATGTGCTTTTTGTTATTGCCTATTGTCATAATAATGATTTTCAGCAGGACCAGATTGTGTGACGTCATTGAAAATAAATGCTGTAAACCACATATTCTGAAAATGTTGATCTTCTCAAATAAAACCTGCAAAGGAGAAATTTCTGGTAGCTGTTCTTTTTTCCCCTCGTATTTGCATCTTTATTAGCCCTGTTGCTTTTAGCGTTCCGTTTGGAACATCCTTCTCTTCCAGTTACTGGGCAGCAGGCTGTCTATTGAGGTAGACTGATGTCCACCTCTTCAGTCCAGACTGCATCTTGTCTCTCTTCCTGTTCTCACTCCCTCACTAATTCCGATTATGGTATTTTTAAAGTTGAAGGTTTTTCGGGCTTGTTGTGGATATCTGTATGTATTTTTATTTGTATTTTGGTTTTGATTAGCATAGTTAATGGTATGCTTTAGTGGGAATTCTTTCTTTCGGATGTGTCAGTTGAGCATTTTGGCATACTTCTGACTTCCTGTCTATTAGGAATGCAGGGATATTTGAAAGAGATGTGATTCCAGCTGTCTGCAATACAATGTTACAAAGCCACAGACAACTAGCCAGAGCTAAATATGTAGTATTTTTTTGTTGTTGTTGGTGTGTGAACTTCGTCATCATAGAGTTGTGGGCTGGGTTGAGAACAGGAGAAGACGTTTTTGATTGTAAACCATGTTGTACACACAGGAGCAAAGCAAAGAAAGAAATCCTGCATAGTATGCCTTTAAGAACAAATGTGAAGCATTATAGGAAATGTAGTTACGCCTCTCAGCTGCTCTGCTGTAGTCTTACTGCTGCCACACATTTTAACTAAATTTCATGCACATTTACCTACTGATTATGAAAAGACCCTATAGTGAATAATGAATATAAATCATGCCCATTCGTCATTTTGGAAGGATGTGCAACATGCTGTTTATGCCTCATAGACTTTGATCAACTAATTCTCCTAAGTCTTTTGAGCAGATTTTAATTTAACAAAATTAAACAAATTAAAATAATGAACCATTTGGTGACAACTATTCTTATGCTCAAGAAAAAGCAGAGGTCCTAACACTGATCCTTGTGGGACCCCACTTTCCACACCAGGTTACCCAGATATGTCATATCAACAATGAGTCTCATGTTGTACTTTGCCAAAGTCCTCATAAAGCATATCGCAAACCTGAGTTTAGTGTAAACATTTCGCAGATTCCTCAGAGACATACAGTGGGTTTGTTAGACCTCCCTATGCAAAAATCATGGTTAGCTATCAAACCATTTGACAGAAGCAGAGATGGGCTAAATCACCAGAAGACAAATGGGAGCTTTTTATATCTGTAGGCATGTCTAACAGTTGTGTTGCCCCTTCCTTCTCCCATCCATTCCTGGAACAAGGCAGTGTGGCTGTGAACATTACTGAAGAAGAGTTTGTAAAAGCATACAGACACCTCCCACTGCCACACCCACAACCAGGAAGCAGTCTTCTGGAGTTTATGCACTTACCTACATCTGCTCCACAAACACACCTACACAATAATTACTTATACAACAAACACACACTAACACAAACATCCATGCAATAAACACACCCACACAACAAACACACCTGCATAACAAATACTCCGATCTGCACCACAAACACACACCTACACAATAAACACACATATAACAAACACACACCTATACAATAAACACCTGCATCAGCTCCACAACAACACACCTACACAATAAACACATATACAGCAAACACCTACATCCGCTTCACAAATGGACACCTACAAACAGACACACTGACAGTATACAGACACGTTTACACAACTGTCTTCTGGAGTTAATACACACACCTACATCTGCTCCACACTCACACACCTATACAACAAACACACTCCTACACAACAAATACACACCAACACAATGAACACCCACACAATAAACACACCTACACAACGAAAACATGTCTACACAACAAACACACCTATACAGCAAACAAATATCCAGTGAGTATTTACTGAAGCTATTTAGGTAATAGGTTGAGTACCTTGGCTCGAAGGTAGGGTCCTGCTGGGAATCAAATTCACAATCTTAGCATTAAAAGTCCAGGTCCCCATCCGTTATAACACACTATACAAACACGTCTGCTCAACAAAAACAGATCTGCACAAAAGACCCATTTGTACAACAAAGCTATAACGGCAGGGCCGGCCCGTGGCATAAACGCTCTATGCGGGTTGTTTAGGGCCACATCCGCTAGGCGGGGCCACACGATGCAATGTTTATCTAAGATAAATAACGTTATTTTCGTAATTACGTTGTTCATCACCTATCGCGGAACTAGCGGTATAAATTGAAAATGGAACTGCAACAGAACATTTCATAGCAATGTAATGTCAGAAGGATTTTACCAAGTGATTTCACCCCCCCGAGAATCCTAGGGCCGGCCCTGTATAACAGCGCTACACATTTCACTCTGTTAGGTACATTTATGAATATTCTAGGGGAAATTAGATGTTGTGCCTCAATCTAAGTGAAATGGAACAATTACACGAAGTATCTCACTGTGAAGAATCTTAATCACGCATGTTACTGCGCGACCGCGTAAAATATGGTAGTTGTCTAATACCTGGCGGGGTGGAACGACTGGGTAAAACGGGGTCCCCGCATTAATTATTTGCCTGGGCGAGCAAAGTGGCCTCCGAACGGTAGGCGGCAGTACGCAAATAAATCACGTTTGAAACAACTGGCGGTATCTGCGTAGACATTCAGTTATTTGTCTGTCGATGGTTCACCATACTCAAGGCGGAATATAATTTTGTTCGCAGGTGTTCGTGTTTTCTTTCTGAACGCCATGTCTTATAATTACGTGGTCACCGCACAGAAGCCGACGGCCGTCAATGCCTGCATTACTGGTAGCTCAGCTCAAATATTTTATTATTGTTCAATGAGGTGCAGGCAGGGGCGCGTTTTGAGTAGCGACATCAAGCTATACACCAGCGCGCGTAGCTCAAGCAATCCCCAGGTTCAGACAGAGGCCTGTTGTTTTTGTGTTGTCCCACCGTCTTGCGTCTTTGCATCGTTTAAGCGTACAGATGTCCTTAGTTATCTCATACACGCTCTGATTTGTGGTTGGGTAAACGGATACGGATAGGTGTCTTGGAGTCTCTTCATTTGTGTGTGGTGAATGCTTAGTTAGCGGGTATCAGACTTGCTGGAAATGTGCATAGCCATAATCGTAAGTGTTCGTCTGTTAGATAGCTTCCGTTTCGCGCAAACCAGATGGATCGTATTTTTGGGGGCTGACTTATGTAATTAGTTTGCTTCGAATGCAATTTGGTTAACGCTATTTGACAACACAACTTGGTTAACGTTTGCTAACAAGTTCGCTGGCTTGCCAACTGACTCCTGCTTAGGAACTAGGTAGTGTTACGCTGTTGGCGAACGAAGTGTGAGTTAGGCTACTTCTAATGAATTTGAACAGGTATTTTGACATATGGCGTAATGCTGCTTTATAATTGCAGCTACATCGGTGTTACATAAACGCGTAGACCAAGCTGCTGGCAGATTGGGGAGTAACGTAATTCTTATGGTCTTGGATATAAGCCAGACCTGACCTATGTCTGAGTGAATGCGCCTTTTGAGCAGAAAAAAGTGCAACCATGCCGCAATACATCTGTTGGGGCAAAACAGCACTGCTCTGTGAAATTTGTAATTGATTATTTGTGTGTGTATATTGTGCCTATTTGTGCTGTAATCCAAAATTATTACTTGATGTAGAAATTTGACTGCTTGACTACTGTCTGCAGTCATCGTTCCATTCTCAACTGGAGCACCTGCAGAACAATTTCCATTAGTCACTTGAAGTATTAAAGCCCAGCTCATTAACTGGTGCTAGGACTATTTTATTGCTATAAAAAATGATTGTTTCTTCTCAGTGCTTCATGTGCGACTCCTTTACTTGCACTAGTACCCACACCGGCTTTCAAAATGTTCTTCTGGCTTGGCAGTTCCTTGCTTGTATGTTATTGGCCTAGCCCCCCCACCTTCCTGCTTCAGGATTCCCGCCTCTGAATCGCTCTGCCGCATCGTTTCCCTCTAATGCATCATGTCAACACCCTGGCAAAGCCCACCTTCCCATTAACATAAGTGCTCTGCACCTCAGTGGTGTATTTGTGTCAGTGGGCATGGCATGGTGGTTCCCCATAATACCAGTACCTCTAAATCAGTGGTAACCAACCCTGTAACTGGAGATCTACCATCCTGTGGGTTTTAACTCCAACCATAACAAAGCACACCCCATTCAACAGCTAGAGATCTCATTGAACTGCTAGTTACCAGAATCAGGGATTAGAGTGATAACCTACAGGACAGTAAATCTCCAGGAACAGGGTTGTTTGCCACTGCTCTAAGTTATCAATGGGCAAATGAACCTTAATGTTGAAAGTACAAAAGTTGGTTGTGTGTGTGTGGAGAAGAAGGTGGAAGCAGTGGCTAAGGTGATGATTGAGAATGTATTTGTCTGACTGTGAAAGTCATAGTTGCAGTTGTGAGTTAGTGGGGTTTTGTCTCTCTGTTCTCAGAGTGGAAATATTAGTTGTGGTTATGTAAATGATCATGGTATACACTCTGTGTGGAAGTGACAGTTAAAGTAGAGTGTGGCTTTTCGATGCTCTGTGTGTAGCATAGCTTTGACTTGGTCTCTCTGCCTGTGTAGTAGCTGTTAGCATTAGCATAGCTTTGACTCGCTCTCTTTGCCTGTGTAGTAGCTGTTAGCATTAGCATAGCTTTGACTCACTCTCTGCCTATGTAGTAGCTGTTAGCATTAGCATAGCTTTGACTCGCTCTCTCTACCTGTGTAGTAGCTGTTAGCATTAGCAAAGCTTTGACTCGCTCTCTCTGCCTGTAGAGTAGCTGTTAGCATTAACATTGCTTTGACGTGCTCTCTCTGCCTGTGTAGTAGCTGTTAGCATTAGCATAGCTATGACTCACTCTCTCGGCCTATGTAGTAGCTGTTAGCATTAGCATAGCTTTGACTGGTTCTCTACTTGCGGCAGTAGCCGTTAGCATTTGCTTAGCTTTGACTCATTCATTCTGCCTGTAGAGTAGCTGTTAGCGTTAGCATAGCTTTGTCTCGCTCTCTCTGCCTGAGTAGTAGCTATTAGCGTTAGCATTGCTCTGACTGTGTCGGCGGTGCCCACGGTATCTCCACGGTATCTTCTTCGACTCAATGCTCTCTCCTTCGCCACAGGGCACTTCACCTCCGCGGAGGACCTCAACCTCCTCATCGCCAAGAACACCCGGCTGGAGATCTACGTGGTGACGGCCGAGGGGCTTCGGCCGGTCAAGGAGGTGGGGATGTACGGCAAGATCGCCGTCATGGAACTCTTCCGGCCGAAGGTGAGGCCCCCGGCGCTGGCCGAGGAGCGGGGGGGTTTGGGTCCCGTTAGGGCAATGCTGACAGATTGTTCAGTTATTCATGAAAAAAATGCATAATGATAGATACAAGATAGCTAGCTATAGCCTTACTTGAGCTAGAAGTTAGTCTGACTCACAGGATATAGACTGTGGGTATAAGCCCTGCCATTCTCCTCCCCTTCCGCTATCTGCGTGTTACCGTTTTCAAGGGCACCGTCGCTGCATCCTGGGCTTAGCGCCACCCAAGACGATTGTGATTGGTTTAAAGAAATACAAACAAGCCAGAGTGTTTTTTTCCCGATACCGGAATGATAATGGGTTGAGCCAGACCTTTCTCCAGCACTGGCACCGCGCTGAAATGAAGTGTGGAGATAGGTCTGGCTATGCGAGACTAGAAGTTAGACTACATTTCACATGCAGACTTTCAATTTTTTTTTCATCTGGAGCATGGTTTGCCCGTACATCAAGAGCAATCACATTTTATTTTGACTAGAATTGAAGGGTGTGGTCCTATTAGGGAAATGCTGGTGGCGCAGATGCATTGTGATCAGGTATGCACAGTAATATCGGGGTCCCATTGAAGTCTGCCCTCCGTTGCATTAAACAGACTTTTCGGTATTGGCTGAACAGTTGAGGCTGACATGAGGTTGGCTCGACATGTGCTTCCGGTGCTTTAAGTAAAAATGTCCTGTTCAAAAATAGCCTAATCGCAGTTCTCTTTATCATTATCATATATGATATTTGCCAGCCAATCTCTCAAGCAAAGCTATTTAGACTCTGTAGCTCTCTAGATCCATGTGCTCCGTTTTACTAACAAAGTAGTCACGTTCAAATATTTTTTCATACACACGGAACTTAAGATTTTTTTTCTTCATCTGTGAATGCAGAAACGTTGCGGTTTCCAATTGGCCTATGAAGTAAAAATAGGGAGCTTTGGTTATATAAGTTATATCACCTGTAAAATTTTGGTTTTGATAATCAGCCGCAGAGTTTCCATGTTGTATTTTCTCGGGCGTTTTTTTAATCGTGTGTTTGGCTGACTTTATTGTGGCTGCAGTCTGTTTGTGCCGGTGGCCTGCGCCCTTCAGAGGAATCGTGCTGGCTTTGTTTCCGCAGGGCGAGAGCAAAGACCTGCTGTTCATCCTGACGGCCAAGTACAACGCCTGCATCCTGGAGTACAAGCAGAGCGGGGAGAGCATCGACATCATCACCCGCGCCCACGGCAACGTGCAGGTGCGCACTTTCACTCTGCTCTGCACTTTTCCACCGCTGATCACACACCGGCCCGTACCGCGCCTGTATTCCCTACGGATCCATGGCTTCTCCGACGCATCGTTAATTATTCAGCATCCTAACTGCAGGAGTAGAGAAAGCGTGAAATAGTTTTTTAGATATCCTGAGTTCGGGGCTGGCAGAGATGAACGTGACTCATGGATTTAATTGATTGCAAAAAGCTTCAAGTTTTGACACGGTGATTAATCGTTATCATAGTAATTAATTCCTAATCATTTGCCCCAAAGCAACAGCCAATGAAGGAAGCCTCTGCAATGATTTGAATAGCGCAGCTGTTGCGGATGAATGTTTCTCTCTCTCGAACGTAATTGCTTTTATTATGTTTTTGGGGCTGGGTGCACTCGTGATAGAATTTACGTAATAACGAAAGCCAATCTGAGAAGTTATGAGACTTGGAATGGCTTTCAAGACTATTTCAGGGCTCATCTTTATAAAGCTTCTCACTTAAGTGAGCAAGAATTCTAAGCGTTGTGGAAATTCACTCCTGCAAGAATGGATAGAAGCGATGTATAAATATTCTTTTTTCTTTAAAATTACTCGTCTTGCCACATATTGAAGACTCCGGACAAGGACTCTTTACCCCATAAAAGAAGCTAGAAATGGCTGCATTACCAGGGTAGAATCAGTGTGGTGTACCTTTTAAGGTATGCTGTTGTTAGAGGAAGATGTCGAGTTTATTGAAAATAAAACAAACTTAAAATAAGAACTACAGTAACAACACATTTGCAGTCTTACTTTTATTAGAAATTAGACCTAATTTCACATGCAGATTATGTAATGTGTGTTATTGCTGTGTCTGTGCCTGCTGTGTGGTTTGTAATGCGTGTTATTGCTGTGTCTGTGCTTAATGTGTGATTATTTGTTATTACTGTCTGTGTGCCTGTTGTGTGGTTTGTAATGTGTCTGTACCTGTTGTGTGGTTTGTAATGCGTGTTATTGCTGTGTCTGTGCCTGCTGTGTGGTTTGTAATGTGTGTTATTGCTGTGTCTGTGCCTGTTGTGTGGTTTGTAATGCGTGTTATTGCTGTGTCTGTGCCTGTTGTGTGGTTTGTAATGTGTGTTATTGCTGTGTCTGTGCCTGTTGTGTGGTTTGTAATGCGTGTTATTGCTGTGTCTGTGCCCGCTGTGTGGTTTGTAATGCGTGTTATTGCTGTGTCTGTGCCCGCTGTGTGGCAGGATCGGATTGGCCGGCCCTCAGAGACGGGGATCATTGGCATCGTGGACCCGGAGTGCCGCATGATTGGCCTACGGCTGTACGACGGTCTTTTTAAGGTCATCCCCCTGGACCGAGAGAACCGCGAGCTCAAGGCCTTCAATATCCGGCTAGAGGAGCTTCAGGTCATCGACGTCCACTTCCTCTATGGCTGCCAGGTCCCCACAGTGTGCTTCATTTACCAGGTACTGTGTGTGTGTGTGTGTGTGTGTGTGTGTGTGTGCGTGCATGTGTGCAAATGAAAAATATCGTGTACTTCCTTCTTATTCCTGATTAAGATGGAAACCATGGTTAGATAACCCAAAATACTCCTATCTACATGGAAAAACTAACTGGCTAGATGGCAACAATCACTTGAGAGAAAATGAATGTTGAACTTCCTCCTCTATGCAGCTAGCAAGCTAATGAAATGGTTTATTTTTTTAAGTTTAGCATCACTTACACCTGTATGCATGACTGCATTGTGTGACAGCATTGCATAGCTAGTCAGCTTGCGTAAATGTACAAAAAACTATACCTAATGTTCAAGTAGCTAGTCACCTAGCTCAAATGTACAAAAAATGATAGCTAATGTTCAAGTAGCTAGTCAGATAGCTCAAATGTACAAATAAAGGATAGCTAATGTTCAAGTAGGTAGTCAGCTTGCTACAGTGTACAGCAAAAGGATAGCTAATATTCTGGTAGCTAGTCAGCTAGCTACAGTGTACAAAAAAGTGTACATTTAACTCTGTCGGACGTGTTTTGGATAATGGTTTCAGCTAATATTCCCGTCGCTAAAATGTACAAATAAATGATAGCTGGCTAACGCTGAGGTAATTTCGGCACGCGTTTAGGAGTAACTGCGATTTTGCTGCGGATGTCACCCTCTTTGCACGCTGGCTGTGTCTCTGTGTTTGAGTCGTCATGTGCGTCGTGGTTTGGGTTGCAGGATCCCCAGGGCAGGCACGTGAAGACGTACGAAGTGTCGCTCCGCGAGAAAGAGTTCAACAAGGGCCCCTGGAAGCAGGAGAACGTGGAGGCCGAGGCGTCCATGGTCATCCCAGGTTAGCCCCGGGGGCGACACGTCGGCCGTTCCCCCTTCATTCAGTACCGCGTGCGCGTTGGATAGGTGCCGGACCCAGTGTCTGTCTGTCTGTTCTAGTGCCAGAGCCATTTGGGGGAGCCATAATCATCGGGCAAGAGTCCATCACCTACCACAACGGAGACAAATATTTGGCCATAGCGCCCCCCACCATCAAGGTAATGACAAGAGCGCAGTTTGTAAAACGGGTTAATTCCTGTCTGATGCACCTGTATGTTTTGCCTTTTGAGTTTTTACAGAATAATAATTCAGTTTCTATTGGGCAGTTTCCTTTTTCTGTCCGCAGTAAGTGGCGTTATGGTATTTCATGGTTAAGGGATAATAAGTCATTAAGTGCTGTAAAGATCAGTGATATTACATGATTAATGGATATTGAGTACTTAAGTGTGCTTAGGATCACCGATATGTTTAAGCGAAGTATTTAAGGGATTTTGCATAATTTAACAGTGTTGAATGATATTTAGATACCTAATGGTAATGCTACTTGTTCACTGTTGTATGTATTCACTGATATTATATAGTGGTTAAGGGATATTTATGTTGTTTTGTAATTATATTAGTTGCATAGTTATGTGATGATGAGATCAGTGACATGAAGCAATGACTCTTGGGTAAGTGAGTTTTCTTTAGCGTTATTTATGTGACTGAGTGTCTCCACACAGCAAAGCACTATTGTGTGCCATAACCGCGTGGACCCTAACGGCTCCCGCTACCTGCTGGGGGACATGGAGGGCCGGCTCTTCATGCTGCTCCTGGAGAAGGAGGAGCTGATGGACGGAGCCGTGGTGCTCAAGGACCTGAGGGTGGAGCTACTGGGGGAGGTGAGCAGGAGGGGGGTGGGCTACTGGGGGAGGTGAGCAGGGAGTGGGCGAGAGGGGGTGGAGTTACTGGGGGAGGTGACGGAGGAGGGGGGTGGAGCTACTGGGGGAGGTGAGCGGGAGAGGGGGTGGGGCTACTGGGGGAGGTGAGCAGGAGGGGGGGTGGGGCTACTGGGGGAGGTGAGCAGGGGAGGTGGGCCGGAGAGGGGGTGGAGTTACTGGGGGAGGTGGCAGGAGGGGGGGTGGAGCTACTGGGGGAGGTGAGCGGGAGAGGGGGTGGGGCTACTGGGGAGGTGAGCAGGAGGGGGTGGAGCTACTGGGGGAGGTGTGCGGGAGAGGGGGTGGGGCTACTGGGGGAGATGAGCGGGAGAGGGGGTGGGGCTACTGGGGGAGATGAGCGGGAGAGGGGGTGGGGCTACTGGGGGAGGTGAGCAGGAGGTGGGTGGAGCTACTGGGGGAGGTGTGCGGGAGAGGGGGGTGGGCTACTGGGGTAGTGAGTTTTTAGCGATTGTGACGAGTGTCACGCAGTGTGGCCTACTGGGGGACTACGGGAGGGGTGGGACTGGAGGAGGTTCGGCAGGGTGGCTACTGGGAGTGGCGGAGAGGGTGGGCTATGGGGAGGTGAGCGGAGAGAGGGTGGGCTACTGGGGGAGATGAGCGGGAGAGGGGGTGGAGCTACTGGGTGGGAGGTGGGCTACTGGGGATGAGGGGGGGTGGGCTACTGGGGGAGGTGAGCGGAGAGGGGGTGGATCTACTGGGGGAGGTGAGCAGGGAGGGGGTGGAGCTACTGGGGGAGGTGAGCGGGAGGGGGTGGAGCTACTGGGGGAGGTGAGGAAAGAACCAAATGGTGTCAAGGGGGTGGAGCTAATGGGGAAAGTGGTGAGGAGGGGGTGGAGCTAATATAGAAAGTGGTGAGGAGGGGGGTGGAGCTGCTGCAATAGGTATGCAGAGGGGGGTTGAGCTATTGTTGCTATTGAGGAATGCTCTTAAGAAGCCCTGTTGCACTAATGGGTCTCCAGGCTAAGGTGTGACAATGAAACGCACTGACCCTGGATGTTTTAGGATGTAGCAGTCATGGTGCTCTCTCACCTGTAGACCTCCATTGCTGAGTGTCTCACATACCTGGACAATGGCGTGGTTTTCGTGGGTTCCCGACTTGGAGATTCCCAGCTGGTCAAGGTCAGTATGAGTAAAAGAGCAGCCAGTTTAAACCAGTTTATCTTCTTTCAAGACAATGTACGTATTCCAGAGTTTTTAAAAAATTGCTTGTCTCATCGTCACACACCAGTGGAAATTGGACTATTACTCGATGCGATTTTACACTGACCTGAATGAATAGAGTCCAAAATGGCAGAAACCTTCATTATTTAACTGCAACTATTTATTTGTATTTTAAATCATTGCATCAGTGAAGAAATGCACTCCTACTTTTTCTATTTTGTAGTTCAGCAGGCTTTAGTACTTGGTTGACAAAACAAGCCTACATTTTCTGAAGAAAATGAAGCAAATTAACTGAGCCTGCTCCTTACTGAAACTTCAGTTGGATGCCTGTGACATGTGACCAAATGGGCTACTTTTCCTTTTAGTTGCCTTTAGTATTTGGTAACTACAGATGATTTGGTTGTAGTCCAGGTCCTCCAATTGGTCAATTTGATGTGTTCTGATCTCTGATTGCTCATTTTGAGGCGTTATGGTTACTCCCAGGATGAGAGAACTCTGTTGTTCAGTTGAGACCTTTGATGTGTTCCCGGTGCGGGCTCTGACTCGGAGTGTTTGTGTGTTGCAGCTGAATGTGGACAGCAATGATCAGGGCTCGTACGTTGCCGTGATGGAGACCTTCACCAACCTGGGGCCCATTGTGGACATGTGTGTGGTGGACCTGGAGAGACAGGGCCAGGGACAGGTAACGCACAAGCTTGGACATGGGCCCTCTCCTTTACACAGCGCTAACACAAACCCTCTGCTAGCACAGCGCTAACACAAACCCTCTGCTAGCACAGTACTAACACAAACCCTCTGCTAGCACAGCGCTAACACAAGCCCCACCTATACAGTCAAACCCTCTGCTAGCACAGTACTAACACACACCCTCTGCTAACACAGCGCTAATACAAGCCCCCACCTAGTACAGTACTAACACAAACCCTCTGCTAGCACAGCGCTAACACAAACCCTCTGCTAGCACAGCGCTAACACAAACCCTCTGCTAGCACAGCGCTAACACAAACCCTCTGCTAGCACAGCGCTAACACAAACCCTCTGCTAGCACAGTACTAACACAAACCCTCTGCTAGCACAGTACTAACACACACCCTCTGCTAGCACAGCGCTAATACAAACCCTCTGCTAGCACAGTACTAACACAACCCTCTGCTACATAGCGCTAAACAACCCTCGCTAGTACAGCTAACACAAACCTCTGCTGGCCAAGGCTAATACAACCTCTGCTAGGCAGCGCTAACACAGCCCTCTGCTAGCACAGCTGCTAATACAAACCCTCTGCTACCAGTGCAGTAACAACCTGTAGCACACGTAACACAACCCTCTGCTAGCACAGGCTAATAAACCTCTGCTAGCAGCGCCAACACAGCCCTCTGCTGCACAGGCTAATACAAACCTCTGCTACACAGCTCCACCCTTCAGCACCGTATCTACCTCTTACACAGGCTATAAACTCTGCTAGCACAGCGCCAACACAGACCCCTCTGCTAGCACATGCTAAAACTCTAGCTTCACAGCGTACACCTTGATGCAGAGCCTATCCCCTCTGCTAGCCACATGCTGCAAGTTCAAGCCCCTAGTGCAGCTTTCACAAACGCTGGCAAGTGCTACATGGTAAACTTAGGCAACAAGCCCTCTGTTAGCACATGCTAATTCAGGCTTTATCTAGTGTAGTGCGCAAACAAGCCCTCTGCTAGCACATGCTAATTCAAGCACAGGGCTCGCTCAGACCCATGCAGATCCCTGTAGCTACCGCGGGGCTAATCGTTCTTCTCTCTCGTCCCTCTCCTGTAGCTGGTCACCTGCTCGGGCGCTTTTAAGGAGGGGTCGCTGAGAATCATCCGCAACGGCATCGGGATCCACGAGCACGCCAGCATCGACCTGCCGGGGATCAAAGGTCAGGCCTCGGTTCTGCGTTCCTCCCCGTGTCTGTCGCAACGCACACCTGTACGCCTTAGCCTTTGGAAGGTTGCATCCGCAGATGAGTCAGGAACATCAAACCACACAAAGTCTGATGCCACGGAAAAATGCCCACCGGTATTGCTGTCACCGGCCACTGTGCAGACGTGTGTTCATGCTCACCTCAGTCCGTGCTGTTCCGCGTTTTTATTTTATTTGACCAGGAAGTCCCTCGAGATAAAATGTAATTTTTCTGAGAAAGGCCTGGCCAAGATAGCAGTAAGAAAATGCAATATGCAACAATATGACGAACCAGGGATTTAAAGCCCTGGTATATTAGGGGCCTTCCGTTCAAACTCTTTTTCGGGTTATTCCGTGTCCGAGGCGGAGAATGCGAAAAGGCGGTTTATCTGGCGGCCTGGGGCATCAGGGCCGCTGAAGAGCGGTCGCTTGGCGGTCGTTGCTCACGGACCTCTGTTTCTCTCTCCATCTCTCTCTCAGGACTGTGGCCCCTGCGCTCGGAGGCCGGACGGGAGACCGACGACATGCTGGTGCTTTCCTTCGTTGGCCAGACAAGGTGGGGGGTTGTGGGTAGGGCTGCCAGTTTGCCACGCGACCCGCAGCGCTTTAAACTTACATTTCAGCCGTTGCCCAGGGTGCCCTGGAGGCATTGAAACGGCACAGTCATGTAATCAATTGTTCGGCTGAGTGGCTAATTGTAATGTTTAACAGAAAAACGATTAGTTGACAGGGCCTGATTTGCCTTTAGCATGTGTAAAGCCTTTTAGCACACGCAAAACTAGTAACACAACCTTCTTCCTCCTCCTTCCTCCTGTTCTCTCATTTCTCATCTAATAAGATGGCGCCGCGGATGACTGCCTCGGTGTGTTGACCAAAACAAATTCCTCGTATGTGTAAACCTACTTGGCAATAAAACCTGATTCTGATTCTGATTGGTGCAAAACCAGTACCGTGACCAATCGTTGTTCGTGTTATTGGTCTCGTGTGTGCCGAAAGGTTTTGCACTTGCTAAAAGTCTTAGTAAATCAGGCTCTGCGGGGAGAATGAACGGAAGGGGAGTGAGAATAGATGAGGCGTCAGATACGAGCGCTGTGGAAAGCCTGTCTTTGAGAGAACGGTTGCCACGGTATCCGCCTGGTACGCTTCAGAGAGAGAGAGGGATTACACAAATTTTGCACAGCTTTCAATTTAACAGTAAATCATCCGAAGATATTACCAGTGGACTGGCAATTTGAAATAAGCCAGCAGTTAAAAGTTAGATTGGCAAGGGCCTCAGATCAACACAGAGGGGTGAATTGACTGTTAGCAAGGGGAAAGAACTGCCTTGAGCCAGCTGCTAGATGTCATTCAAAATTTAACAAATGTGTTCCTGAGTGCAAATATTCCACATTGCATGAATCTTTAATCAATCATGCGATAAACTTCAGGGCAGTTCCATAAATTCCGTCTTGACAGCTTCCACAGTGCGTGTGCGCCACAGACCGCTGCTTTGCAGAAAATAAAAAGAACTGAACAGTTGGCAATATGTGTGTGGTCATAGACAAATGAGCAGAGGGGACACAAACTGTTGTGTTTAACTTTTTTTAAATATCGCTTCAAAGAAAATCCATCACAACTGATCTGAAAGTTTTCCTTGATGGAGCACTGTTCTTTACTGCTGTGGATGAATCGTCAGTTGTGGATCAAGAAAGGCACCGAGGATTTTAAGTTTGATTTTAAAAACGCGACTGCATTTGTGTTTAAAAAAAAATCTGAATTCAGTGCATTTAACTTGTAATGGCCACAATGTGGCACTGGCAAGTCCTATTTGGGCACTACCAAATTTCATTAAAGTTGACATTAGATTTACAATCACGTTGGAGGCACTCTTACCAGAAAGCCATGCATAATAGCTTGTAGACCCAGGTGTACACTGTTCTTAGTCAGTTTTAATCTGGGTCTTGGAGTCAGTTTAAATCTGGGTCTTGGAGTCCATTTTAAACTGGGTCTTGGAGTCAGGTGTAAACTTGGTCTTAGTCTCGGTTTTAAACTAGGTCTTGGAGTCCATTTTAAACTGGGTCTTGGAGTCAGGTGTAAACTTGGTCTTAGTGTCAGTTCTAATTTAGGTCTTGGTGTCAGATGCAAACTGGATCCTGGAATCAGGAACAAATCAGGTATTTTGGTAGCAACTGTAAACTGGATCTTAAGCCGCGTTTCCACCGCAGGAACTAGGGTCTAAATTTAGTTCCTGCTCGGGGGGTAGTACTTTCCAAAAGTACAGGAACCTTTTGGGTAGAGCTTGCTGCGCTGAACATTTCTGATTGGTCGAGTACTCGCAGCATTTTTTTGTGTTTATTTTCAACCGCCATGTTGAAAAATATGCAGCCGCAAACCGATTTATTTTCATAATAACTTCAAATCAAACTTGTATGTTATGCGGCGCAGTAGCCTACTTTTGGTTATAGCCTGCCAACGTCTTGGAATTATAACGTGTGCTCTTCTGTTCTTTTCTTGCTTTAGTATTCGTTTTATAAAATGCTAAGCATTCGTGCTGGGACAGCATATTACGTACCAAAACATTCAAACGGATTAATTCGGTTGCTGAATATTTTCTTCCGGATTTTCTTTGTTAGCCCGTTGTAATTGACTAAAAACGCTTGATACAGTTATGTGAGGTATGCGGTAGTTCTGCGTAATTCACATTGGTGATACAGTAAAAGCAAACTGGAAATCACCTTCCGCACTTTTTGTCAGGGTAAAATAACAGGTTAATTCTAGTAATCGTCCCTTTAGCTTTTTCAGATTGCCGTAATTTTACTCTGCCATTCTTCAATTCCACAAAAAGACCAGGAAGACTATGGACTAATTTATGGTCCATGGTTCGCATCTGGAGGGCACACTTCGCTGCTCGGCTAGCAGTAACTTCGAAGGAAAGCAAACGGTGGCTGTACCACTACTAATTTAAATTTTCACGCAAGTCTGAGTTTTCGTTCTATTCTTGTCATTTTGCGATTAGCCTATATGGAATTTACGATGAGAAAGTAATCAAACCGCAAATTGTTTACAACGTGTGCATGTTTTCTGCTGTTGTTGCCAGTTATATTGGAAATGTGAATGCATTCTGTCGCTTCGGATGTCAAGACATGAAAGCGAATGTTCGCATAAAAACGTAATGAATGTGTTTGAGAGGATATATAAAACAGTTACAATCTGACTATTGGCCTGTTATATACTATTTGTTGCATAACAACGGTCCAAGTTCAACTACCAACAACATTTTTGCTTGACAACGGTAAAATATGCCCAAACGGCTGCAGAAGAATATTTCAATTCCAGGTGATTAAATCGATAAAAATCAATAAATACAAAAGTAACCATATATAATCATTGTTGGTAACCCGTTGTAGGCCTATATAAGTGGAATAAACCCCTCCGGGCTGTCCCGGTTATTAGAAAATAATGTAGGCTACTTCGGTGGTAGTATGGGGTTACAGAAGAAATCATAGGACAGATGGACCGACGACAACGTCGCTTTTTCATACGTCAGTGGGCTAATTTGCCTAATCTTCGCGGGACTTTAGACCGCGGTGGAAACGCAGACAACAGTGGGCTGAAGGAACCTTTTAGTTCCTTGAAAAGTAGTTCCAGGAACTTTTGGTGGAAACGCGGCTTTAGTGTCAGTTCTAAACTGGGTCTTAGTGTTAGTTCTAAATTGGGTATTGGTGTGTATTTTAAACTGGATCTTGGTGTCAGTTCTAAACTGGGTCTTAGTGTTAGTTCTGAACTGGGTCTTATTATCGGTTCTAAACTGGGTCTTGGTGTCAGTTCTAAACTGGGTCTTATACCCCTTTTCCACCAACGCGGACCTAGTTCTGATACTGCGCTGGTGCTAGTGCTGGTTCGCAGTTGGTTCAACTTGCTAAGAACCTTCTAAGAACCGGTTTGCGTTTCCATGGGCAAGAGAGCCACGTCATTACGTCACTGTATGCGTCTCCGCTTTCCCAGCAACATCGTTACCTATTAACATGTATGTCCTGTAAAAATACAGATAATAAACTGTCTAAATGTAAAAAACCAACTTCATACATATACATTTATTTATATTATTACAGCCTTATTTACTATATCAACTTTAAGACAAGCAACACGCTCGGAATTGTCTCATCGCGACCCATTAAATCCAATGGCGCAGACGTTGCTTCATATTTTCAAAGTGCTATCCTAACAACTATTTTGTGTCCTGCGGGTTACAACAGTGAATATGTACGGATTCCTAGACGTACTGATAGCGACCACCCTTTCTCATATTAACCTCAAATACGCAAGACAGGACACTTAAACAGTATGCTAGCAAATTTATGTCAAGTTCCATTCATTTATATGGGGTGGTCGTTACACCCCCCCTTAGCAACCAAAAGCTAGCACTGGACCTCCTCTGACTTATTTGCCGGCACAGAAAAAAATCGCGGAAGTACTGAAAAAATTACCACTGGAGCATAACAAGGACATTTTTTCCTACATAACTAGGTACAGGTTGTTGCCGATATGTCGCCTATTTTATCTATAGTTGCAAATCAGTTTACGTTTTCCTGTCTGTCAAACGAAGGTGGTCGATAATAGGTGTTCTCTCTACCTGGCGGTCACAAAGTTTTAGTTGGCCTTGGTTGGTCACGATAATCCCGCCCCCAGCCCCTAGCCCCTAACGTAAGCGGTTCTTGGTTCTAGACCAGCCAAGTGTTGGTGCCGCTTTGGAACCAGTTTTCCCGGCCGAGAGCCGGTTCTTTTGCTGTCAAAAAGCGAAGGACTAGTTCGCGATAAGGCACCGACTCTGAAACGGCCCTCGAAATGCCTTGGTGGAAAAGGGGTACCAGTGTCAGTTCTAAACTGGGTCTTGGTGTCAGTTCTAAACTGGGTCTTGGTGTCAGTTCTAAACCGGGTCTTGCTCTCAGTTCTAAACTGGGTCTTGGTGTCAGTTCTAAACGGGGTGTTGGTGTCAGTTCTAAACTGGGTATCAGTGTCAGTTCTAAACTGGGTCTTGGTGTCAGTTCTAAACTGGGTCTTAGTGTCAGTTCTAAACTGGGTCTCAGTGTCAGTTCTAAACTGGGTCTTGGTGTCAGTTCTAAACCGGGTCTTGGTGTCAGTTCTAAACTGGGTCTTGGTGTCAGTTCTAAACTGGGTATCAGTGTCAGTTCTAAACTGGGTCTTGCTGTCAGTTCTAAACTGGGTCTTGCTGTCAGTTCTAAACTGGGTCTTGAGCCGCGTTTCCACCGCAGGAACTTTACCCCGGAACTAGGAACCTTTTGAGGAACTCAGTGCGTTTCCACCGCAGGAACTAGGGTCTAAATTTAGTTCCTGGGGCTTTATTTTACCACCCAAAAAGTTCCTGCTCGGGGGGTAGTACTTTCCGAAAGTACAGGAACCTTTTGGGTGGAGCTTGCAGCGCTGAACATTTCTGATTGGTCGAGTACTCGCAGCATTTTTTTGTATTTATTTTCAACCGCCATGTTTGAAAATATGCAGCCGCAAACCAATTTATTTTCATAACTTCAAATCAAACTTGTATGTTATGCGGCGCAGTAGCCTACTTTTGGTTATAGCCTGCCAACGTCTTGGAATTATAACGTGTGCTCTTCTGTTCTTTTCTTGCTTTAGTATTCATTTTATAAAATGCTAAGCATTCGTGCTGGGACAGCATATTACGTAGGCTACCAAAACATTCAAACGGATTAATTCGGTTGCTGAATATTTTCTTCCGGATTTTCTTTGTTAGCCCGTTGTAATTGACTCAAAACGTTTGATACAGTTATGTGAGGTATGCGGTAGTTCTGCGTAATTAACATTGGTGATACAGTAAAAGCAAACTGGAAATCACCTTCCGCACTTTTTGTCAGGGTAAAATAACAGGTTAATTCTAGTAATCGTCCCTTTAGCTTTTTCAGACTGCCGTAATTTTACTCCATTTTACTGCCATTCTTCAATTTCACGAAAAGACCAGGAAGACTATGGACTAATTTATGGTGCATGGTTCGCATCTGGAGGGCACACTTCGCTGCTCGGCTAGCAGTAACTTCGAAGGAAAGCAAACGGTGGCTGTACCACTACTAATTTAAATTTTCACGCAAGTGTCATTTTGCGATTAGCCTATATGGAATTTACGATGAGAAAGTAATCAAACAGCAAATTGTTTACAACGTGTGCATGTTTTCTGCTGTTGTTGCCAGTTATATTGGAAATGTGAATGCATTCTGTCGCTTCGGATGTCAAGACATGAAAGCGAATGTTCGCATAAAAACATAATGAATGTGTTTGAGAGGATATATAAAACAGTAACAATCTGACTATTGGCCTGTTATATACTATTTGTTGCATAACAACGGTCCAAGTTCAACTACCAACAACATTTTTGCTTGACAACGGTAAAATATGCCCAAACGGCTGCTGAAGAATATTTCAATTCCAGGTGATTAAATTGATAAAAATCAATAAATACAAAAGTAACCATATACAGTCATTGTTGGTAGCCCGTTGTATATGAGTGGAATAAACCCCTCCGGGCTGTCCCGGTTATTAGAAAATAATGTAGGCTACTTCGGTGGTAGTATGGGGTTACAGAAGAAATCATAGGACAGATGACGACAACGTCGCTTTTTCATACGTCAGTGGGCTAATTTGCCTAATCTTCGCGGGACTTTAGACCCGGTGGAAACGCAGACAACCATGGGCTGAAGGAACCTTTTAGTTCCTTGAAAAGTAGTTCCTGGGACTAAAAGTTCCGGGTAATTTTGGTGGAAACACGGTTTTGGTGTCAGTTCTAAACTGGGTCTTAGTGTAAGGTCGAGTTAGATTTCAGGAAGGGTCCAGATAATTTTTCTTCACGCGTTTGCTGGCCTCTGCTTGTTCTCAGGGTGCTGATGCTCAGCGGTGAGGAAGTGGAGGAGACGGAGCTGCCTGGGTTTGTGGACAACCAGCAGACCTTCTACTGCGGCAACGTGACTCACCAGCAGCTCATCCAGGTAAGGAGCCCATTCACACACAGGTACACCACTAGGTCAACCACATTCATCAGGAGGAATGTTCAGGGACATTTCCCTGGTCAGGTTTTGATTGTCGACATGTTAATGGTATTAAAGGACAAATTCCAGGTCAAACACCCGACGGTATTGTTGAGCACCGAGTTGTAGTAACCATGTGTTTGCACTTTAAATCAATGCCTCAGGCAAACAGAAGGGAAGAAAGGCCAATGACGAATTCACCCAGAACTGTGGAGTACAGTGGTAGCTGTTCCCCTCGATTATTCTTGTGAACATTTGTGTGTGGATAACTAGCTCGTAAGATTGGGAAAGGTAGCTCGGTGGTAAAGATGACTGGGTAAAATGGCTAAATGACATTTGGGGGAAGGGTGTTTTCCTGCGATATGATCGCAGTACTGTGGCTGTGTGGTGTAATGGTGGAGAATAGTGGGTGACGACAGTGTTTATCGTTGATCACTCTGTGTGCTGAAGCAGTCCCTGCTTAAAGTTGTGGTTTTTAAAGATGGTCCTGATTAAATGAGCCCTAGGTGGTGTTAAAGGGGCGGTCCTGCTTAAAGGGGCGGCCCTGGTTAAAGGGGTGGTCCTGGTTAAAGGGTCAGTAAATTGTCTCTAAAGGGTGGTCCTGGTTAAAGGGGCGGCCCTGGTTAAAGGGTCAGTAAATTGTGTTAAAGGGCTGGTTAAAAGGGTGGTCCTGGTTAAAGGGGCGGCCCTGGTTAAAGGGTCAGTAAATTGTGTTAAAGGGCTGGTTAAAGGGTCAGTAAATTGTGTTAAAGGGCCAGTTAGAGGGCTGGCGAGTGGAGATCGCCCTGTTTAAAGGGTCGGTTATTCGTCTGCGCAGATCACCTCCGGCTCGGTGCGGCTGGTGATGCAGGAGACCAAAGCGCTGGTGAGCGAGTGGAAGGAGCCGCAGGGGAGGAACATCAGCGTCGCCGCCTGCAACTCCACACAGGTGGTCCTGGCTGTGGGCCGCGTGCTGTACTACCTGGAGATCCACCGAGGAGAGCTCAAACAGATCAGGTACTTACACACCTAACGTACATGCAGTATACTCACAAACACACTCAAAGGATACATAGAGGAGACCTCAAACAGATCAGGTACTTACACACCTAACGTACATGAAGTATGCTCACAAACACACTCACAGGATACACAGGGGAGAGCTCAAACAGATCAGGTACTTACACACCTAACATAATACATGCAGTATGCTCACAAACACACTCACAGGATACGTAGAGGAGACCTCAAACAGGTCAGGTACTTACACACCTAACGTACATGCAGTATATTCACAAACACACTCAAAGGATACATAGAGGAGAGCTCAAACAGGTCAGGTACTTACACACCTAACATAGTACATGCAGTATGCTCACAAACACACTCACAGGATACACAGAGGAGACCTCAAACAGATCAGGTACTTACACACCTAACGTACATACAGTACACACTCACTAACATACCGGATGCACAGAGGAGAGCTCAAACAGATCAGGTACTTACACACCTAACGACATGCAGTATACTCACAAACACACTCACAGGATACATAGAGGAGAGCTCAAACAGATCAGGTACTTACAGACCTAACAACATGCAGTATACTCACAAACACACTCACAGGTTACACAGAGGAGAGCTCAAACAGATCAGGTACTTACACACCTAACGTACATGCAGTATGCTCACAAACACACTCACAGGTTACACAGAGGAGAGCTCAAACAGATCAGGTACTTACACACCTAACATACATGCAGTATACTCACAAACACACTCAAAGGATACATAGAGGAGAGCTCAAACAGATCAGGTACTTACACACCTAACGACATGCAGTATACTCACAAACACACTCACAGGTTACACAGAGGAGAGCTCAAACAGATCAGGTACTTACACACCTAACGTACATGCAGTATGCTCACAAACACACTCACAGGTTACACAGAGGAGAGCTCAAACAGATCAGGTACTTACACACCTAACGTACATGCAGTATGCTCACAAACACACTCACAGGTTACACAGAGGAGAGCTCAAACAGATCAGGTACTTACACACCTAACGTACATGCAGTATACTCACAAACACACTCACAGGTTACACAGAGGAGACCTCAAACAGGTCAGGTACTTACACACCTAACATACATGCAGTATACTCACAAACACACTCACAGGTTACACAGAGGAGAGCTCAAACAGATCAGGTACTTACACACCTAACATACATGCAGTATACTCACAAACACACTCACAGGTTACACAGAGGAGAGCTCAAACAGATCAGGTACTTACACATACTAGGGATGTATCCAAATCCGAATACTGTAATGCGATGGAACAGATATTTCTTCTACCTGTTGCTCGTTATTCGGATTCGGGGAAAAAAAATGATTGGATGCTGTGCCCCCCTGCGCCCCGATTGGCCCGTGGAGAGCGAGCAGCTGAGGTCTGATCGGTCACTGTCCCGTTTCAGCTTCACGGAGATGGAGCACGAGGTGGCCTGCCTGGACATCACGCCCCTCGGGGAGGGCGGGGAGTCGCCCCTGTGCGCCGTGGGCCTGTGGACGGACATCTCCGCCCGCATCCTCAAACTGCCCTCCTTCTCCGCCCTGCACAAGGAGATGCTGGGAGGAGGTGAGCGGAGGAGGGGAGGGGACGGAGGGGATTGACAGACCAGGGGTGGAAAGTCAAATGTGAATGATCCTGAATGTGCCATTTTCTCTAATGCCTGTCTGTTCAGCTGCACTTGAAGGACATTTCAGGGCTGCATTGGTCTATTTGTAAAGTATCAGACCTGGGTCAAATACGTATTTGTTTTGGATTCAAATACTTTCCTGCGCTTTACTGATCTTGTCTGGTGTATTGGAACCAATGAAATACTCTCAAAAAGTGTAAACCCCGCCTTCTGGTCATATTGGCAGGCTCAGTTACACCAGGCAAGATCAGTAGAGCACCGAAGTGTATTTGAATTCAAAACAAATACGTATTGGACCCAGGTCTGAATTGCATGTAACTTTACATTTGGATTTGATTATGAAGGTTGGTGAACGAAGGGAAAAAGATGGATTTGAGTGAGAGGGAATGTGAACAGTGCAGTGGGGTCCCAACCCTGTTCTCGAGATCCACCATCCATCCTGTAGGTTTTAATTTAAGCCCTAATTTGGCACACCTGATTGTACTTAGCAGCTCAATGAAATCTCTGGGTGTTTCATGAGGTGTGACTGTTAGTTGGCGCGACAACCTACAGGAGGGTGGATCTCCAGGAGCAGGGTTGGGAGCCACTAGAATAGGCAATGAGGGACATTCATATTGTTGAATGGAGGCAGGGAAATGGGTAGAAGAGAGGCAGGTGTATCTGTATTCGGAAGACCGCTGGAGAAGTTGAGAGGTAATTCACACGGCTGCTGGCTGGGCAGAGAACAGATTACGGACACTGTTATACTTTAATGGCCCATGGATCTTGCCTTAAAGCCTGAAAATGGCTGAAAGAAGCAGAGCATCATTTCCTCCCTCTTTTTCTGTGCTTCAGAAATCATCCCCCGCTCCATCCTGATGACCACGTTCGAGGGAAGCCACTACCTGCTCTGCGCCCTGGGAGATGGAGCGCTCTTCTACTTTGGCCTAGACCTTCAGACAGGTCAGTGACACAGCTTCAGGCAGGTCAGTGATGGACCTTCAGACAGGTCAGTGATAGAGCTTCAGACAGGTCAGTGATAGAGCTTCAGACGGGTCAGTATTGGAGCTTCAGACAGGTCGGTGATCGTGGTTCAGACAGGTCAGTGATAGACCTTCAGACAGGTCAGTGATAGAGCTTCAGACAGGTCAGTGATAGAGCTTCAGACAGGTCAGTGATCGAGCTTCAGACAGGTCAGTAATGGAGCTTCAGACAGGTCAGTGATAGAGCTTCAGACAGGTCAGTGATAGAGCTACAGACAGGTCAGTGATAGAGCTACAGACAGGTCAGTGATAGAGCTACAGACAGGTCAGTGATGGAGCTACAGACAGGTCAGTGATAGAGCTTCAGATAGGTCAGTAATGGAGCTTCAGACAGGTGGGTGATTGTGGTTCAGACAGGTCAGTGATAGAGCTTCAGACTGGTCAGTAATGGAGCTACAGACAGGTCAGTGATGGAGCTACAGACATGTCAGTGATAGAGCTTCAGACAGGTCAGTAATGGAGCTTCAGACAGGTCGGTGATTGTGGTTCAGACAGGTCGGTGATCGAGCTTCAGGTCACTGTTCCTCACATAACTTGGTGAACATGCGTATATTACACTGAAAGCTTCTCTGAAAAAGAGCACCTACTAAACGTACAACAATTTAATGCATGGTGTCGGCTGTGTCAGATAACTCTGCTGTAATGGGATGTTATTAGGATACTATCGAGTGCTGTGTGAGGTAATCCAGGGTGATAACAGGATGTTACGTTACCAGCGATTGGTGCGTTCTAATACTGAGGTTGGGTCCGGTGCCAGGTGTCCTCAGCGAGCGCAAGAAGGTCACCCTGGGGACGCAGCCGACGGTCCTGCGCACGTTCCGCTCCCTGTCCACCTCCAACGTCTTCGCCTGCTCCGACCGGCCCACCGTCATATACTCCAGCAACCACAAGCTGGTCTTCTCCAACGTCAACCTCAAGGAGGTCAACTACATGTGCCCCCTCAACTCCGAGGGCTACCCCGACAGGTGAGTGTGTCCAAGAACATGAATGCAAGCTTGGGGACTCGATGCATCATTTAGTATTGCGCCAGGTTAAATGGTGCTTTTATCTCATTGTAGCACGATTTTTGAAAACGTTACTGGAGAAGTTTGAGGCTTAATGGAAAGGTTATCTGGGTGCCGGCAGTTCTCTTTAGTTTTTTTGTGTGTTGTGTCCAGGACGTGGAGCTAATTTTTTCCATCTACTGGCCACAGTGCCTGGCGCATCTCGGAATTTACCAGCCAATTTCGGTTTTACCGGACAGCTAGATATTTGGAATGGAATGGGAACTCCCAGTGATGGGTGGTTACCTGCCAAAATGGCTGGTAGACTAGACAGACTTACCAGCAACAGATTAAATTTACCGGTCTTTGGGTGGTGGCAGGTGCTCATTTCCAACCACGTGTTTGTCTGTCTGTCTGTCTTTTAATTGTGGTGTCTCCTTGTTCATAGTCTGGCCCTGGCCAATAACAGCACACTGACCATTGGAACCATCGATGAGATCCAGAAATTGCACATTCGCACTGTCCCTCTGTACGAATCTCCCAGGTGAGTATCACTGCTATAAGAGAAGCTCCGCTTGGAAATGAACATGCAGGGGGGAATCCACAAAAGGGTTGGACTGCATTTCCCACAAGTCACTACGCACTTGCAACACTGTGTACTCACTTGGTCAGGCATTTTTAGATTGCGCTTTCTACATTTTTTTTTATGAGAAAAGGACTCGACACAATGTATGTCCGATTCAAAGATGATTACAAATTACCAAACAAATTAAGCATGAATTTGCTAAGATGAGCTAATACCTGTCAGTAACGTGGTGCAGTCAATATGTGATGTGGTGTGTAAATGTGTCAGTTACCATGGCAGCTGTTACAGTTGCAAAAGGAAGGCACCACTGATATTTTGTGTATTCAAGGCTGCCCAAATTATTTGTCATCACAGGCGTGCTAGAATTGCTCAAGAACAAAGATGACATTGAATTGCCCCCCCTTTAATTTGCTTCCTGCTAGAATATTTAGCTGGATATTGTATCGAGAGAAATATTTCTGCAATTCTAATAACTGTGACTAAAAAGCATTCATTTGAAACTGTTACAATTCTATGAACCGAGTTAAGTTGTTCTAAGAAATATTGAAGTCTGTCGGCCGTTCATTTATCCAGTCTTGTCTATGGGTCAGTGATACTTATTATTACGCCATTCTTTGGTGGGCACATTAAAATGAATCCCTTGTAAAAAAAAAAAAAAAAAAAAAAAAGAACGGCAGGCGACTTTTAAATTAATACGAGTGAAATCGACGCTTGCTCGATCGCGCAGAGAGCCGTGAGAAGAACAAGGGCTTTTCGCCCTGCGCGCGTTTGGAGATAAACGTTCGGCAGGATCTGAAGTGAACGTGCCCAGACAGCCGAGACGAGTCGCAGCCTCGAATGCCGACTAAAGCTGGATAGACCCTGAAACTTGGCCGTACAGCTCTCAACAACAAAGAAAAACGACATGACGATGACGGCTGGTCTGATGACCAAACTGTCGCGTTTCGCAGCTGAAAACGCGACTCGTTTTTGTCGTCGCGAACTGTTTGGGCGTGGTCGCGCGGTTAGCTGATTTGCATCAAGTCGTTAATATGGAGCAAACGGCGTTTGCTTCCAACAGATCAGCTACATTAAAAACCCCTCTTCCCGGGATACAAAGAGCTGTTCTGCTTTGTTCTCTGTCTTTATATGAAGAACATTTGACTTTGCCACTTTGGGTTTATTTCTTTGTTTATTTTTTGTTTCAGTAAACGTGCCTCGTTTTCTAATTTTGGCAGTATTTATAGTTTTTTTTCCTCCTTAAAAAATGTGATCTATCCACCCATGCATACACGTTTATATATTGTTTTGTTTTTTTTAAATGCTAATTTTGATTTAAATTTTTTTTTTTTTTTTTTTTTTTTTTTTTTTTGGGGAGAATTGCTTCTGTACTGATGGGTCAAACTGACGGCGATGTCGCCCTTCTTCTCTGTCAGGAGAATCTGTTATCAGGAGATGTCTCAGTGTTTCGGGGTGCTGTCCAGCCGGGTGGAGATGCAGGACGCCAGCGGAGCCACCGCTGCCGTCCGTCCCAGTGCGAGCACGCAGGTACTGTCTGTCTGTCTGTCTGTCTGTCTGTTCCAGCAATAGCACACAGGTTCTGTCTGTCCGTCTGTCCGTCCATCCTTCTCTCCCTCCCAGCAATAGCTGAATCTCTACAGTCAAGCTGAGGGACTGAATCTCTACAGTCAGGCTGAGAAGCTGAATCTCTACAGTCAGGCTGATGGACTGAATCTCTACAGTCAGGCTGATGGACTGAATCTCTACAGTCAGGCTGAGGGACTGAATCTCTACAGTCAGGCTGATGGACTGAATCTCTACAGTCAGGCTGAGGGACTGAATCTCTACAGTCAGGCTGAGGGGCTGAATCTCTACAGTCAGGCTGAGGGACTGAATCTCTACAGTCAGGCTGAGGGACTGAATCTCTACGGTCAGGCTGAGGGGCTGAATCTCTACCATCAGGCTGAGAAGCTGAATCTCTACAGTCAGGCTGAGAAGCTGAATCTCTACAGTCAGGCTGAGAAGCTGAATATTTACAGTCAGGCTGAGAAGCTGAATCTCTCCAGTCAGGCTGAGAAGCTGAATCTCTACAGTCAGGCTGAGAAGCTGAATTACTACAGTCAGGCTGAGGGGCTCATTTTCCAATTTTGCCCATGGAAACTTTGTGAAACTGTGTCCTGCGATTGGGGGGGGGGGAGGACAAATCAAAAATAGTATTATTTTATTTTATTGGAGTGAACTGATGATGTGTTTTTCATTGGTTAGGAACTATCTTTTGTTTAGCAGCGATGCGCAAGTCTCCACAGTTAAGATCGAAACAGTATGGATTTCTCAAGGCCAATGTTTATCCAAGCAGGGAGGCTGGTATCTGCTGATTGTGTTTCCCCCCCCTCCCACGTCCCCCCTTAATTGTTATGGTACATGAATGGGTACACTGAGCACCGATGACAGCATTAAGCTAATCTGGCCTTCGCACCTTTAACTTATATGAAATATATTATTTTTGCTGGACATCCGAGTCTGTTCCTTTATGTACTTTTATGCACTTACGACACTTCTCTAATACCGAGATTTTTGACTGTACGCACCTATAGCAACGTCTGTTGACTGAGCGCAACAATTTTACCTTCTGCCTGAATAGGTAGAAATACAATGGCGAAAATAAAAGGTTAAATGAATCTATTTCTATATTTATTTATGTATATGTTTTTAATGACCCATAACAAAATTGGACTATCCCAATTTATCATGCTTACAGGGATTTATGTGCTATAAAAACCAGCAAATAACTGGATTACCCTACAAAACACTTTATCAACAGCCAACAATGCATTTAAAATGCAAACGAGTGATAAGTAACTATGCTGCCCTAGAACGACCTGGGTAGTTGTCCAGCTAAACTGGTGAACTGAGTGGTCCATTTGTCTAGATTTGGGTTCTACATGAATGTGTGGGAATGAAGTGGTTTCTGTGGAGGAAATAAAAATGGGACTGAAACGGCTTCTCTCTCTCTCTCTCTCGCTCTTCTCTCCCTCCCTCCCTCCCTCTCCTCCAGGCTCTCTCCAGCAGCGTCAGCTCCAGTAAGCTCTTCCCCAGCAGCACCTCCCCCCACGAGACCTCCTTTGGGGAGGAGGTGGAGGTCCACAGCCTGCTCGTGGTGGACCAGCACACCTTCGAAGGTAATGGCCCGGTCCCCCTCAGTACCGGGGCGGGGGGGAGGTGGAGTTAAATTGACGGTGCCCAAAACAACTCTGATGGAGTGTCTCTTCCTCTGAGCGGTTCACTTTTATCTTTTTGGCTGGACCGCAACAGCGGGGCCAGCCCTACAAACGCAAATGTCTGTGCCTGAATGAATGACTGAGTGAGTGAGTGATGACGTTACACCATTGGTCGGCCGAGTCATGACGTTACACCATTGGTCGGCCGGAGAGGTCCAGCCGTATACTAGATTTTGAAACGGTCTTGTTTTTTTTGTTTTTTCTCACCCATCATTCTAACTTTGTATTCTTTACCAGCAGCGACAAGTTTTTCCAGAATTTTTTCAAGTAGGAAGTGACACATTTCCGTGTAACTCTTGCCTTTTTATATCAGTGGTAGTAAGGGTCTCTAAAGCATAATTACATGTCCTGTTTCTTGTGTAATTCTTATTTAGGTGACCAGTCACAGTCTTAACTCTGAGGATCTTGTGTAGCATTGCTAAGAAGTTACACGTTACTGTCACTGACTCAGATCTGAGCTATATTCCTCTGTCATCCGTCTTTCTCACAAAGATCTGTTCTCTCATTCTCTCTGGTTCTGTGCCCCCCTCTGTCCCTCTTTTGCTCTCTGTCTCTCCCTGCGTCTCCCTCTCCGTTTCTGTTTCTATCTGACGTGTTCTTTCACCTTCTCTTTCTCTCTGATGTGTTCTGTCTCTGTCCGTCTTTCATTTTTCTGCTTTTTCCTCTCCGTTTTTGTGTTTTCCTTCGGTACCTGACCTCTGCTCTTCCTCCGGTGCTCTCTCTCTCTCATTCTGCTGTTTTCTCTGTTTCGGGTTTTTCTGTTTTCCTTCTGTACGTGTGACCTCTGCTCTTCCTCCAGTGCTCTCTCTCTCTCTCTCTCTCTCTCTCTCTCTCTCTGTTTGATGCGTTTGTCTCTCGCCCTCAGTGCTCCACGCTCACCAGTTCCTGCAGAGCGAGTACGCTCTCAGCATGGTGTCCGGTGCTCTCTCTCTCTCTCTCTCTCTCTCTGCTTGATGCGTTTGTCTCTCGCCCTCAGTGCTCCACGCTCACCAGTTCCTGCAGAGCGAGTACGCTCTCAGCATGGTGTCCTGTCGTCTGGGCCGGGACCCCTCTGTGTACTTCGTTGTTGGCACGGCGATGGTGTACCCCGAGGAGGCGGAGCCGAAGCAGGGCCGCATCATCGTCTTCCACTACACTGATGGTGAGGGGGGAGGGGGGGAGTGACCATTTAAAATTGATGTTGTGTGGCACTGATGTGTAATTGTTGGGCTCTAATGTGGTGTTACACATGTACTCTCCCTGTTGGGATTATATTTTTCCCCGTTCTGGGGAATTAGTGCTCTTCGCTGATCCCTGATTTTTGCACTGGTGTTTGCATTGTAAGTTGCTCTGGATCAGGGCATCTGCTGAACAGTGAAGGTGTTGGATTTTAATGGGGTGTAATTGCTGGGGTCTATTTTTGGGTTCTAATTAGGGTGTTAGTTGGGTGTTTATGGCAGTTTTTGGGCTCTGGTGTTGGGCTGTTATTCGGTACTGACTGTCTGTGAAATGGCACTCTGAACAGGGAAGCTGCAGACAGTGGCTGAGAAGGAGGTTAAGGGAGCGGTGTACTCCATGGTGGAGTTCAATGGCAAGCTGCTGGCTAGTATCAACAGTACTGTGAGTACCAACCTGTGTCTGTTCATTTGTGTGTTTGTAAGCTGCAAGAAGTTTACTCTTTTAGGAGTGCAGTTGTGTGTATTGTTTCAGGTACACCTGTATGAGTGCAGTGTGTGTGTTTCAGGTGTGCCTGTATGAGTGCAGTCTGTGTGTTTCAGGTTGTTAGGATATTTTTGCCCTTATTCGTGGAGTCAAATGCAGGACGATGAAGAACACGCTGACAAAGTTTCCTCAGAGGATTTGATGTTTAATTCAGTGCGCAAGGGAGAGACAGACCCAGCACATTTGGGTGCTGCGCTGAGAGAATCTCTGCCGATCACGCTGTGTGGTGTCTGGATATACAGTTTGCAGTCATACATATCAAAAGGTTGAGTTAAGTAGCGCGCCGGAGACAAATGGTCCTGTCCCTTCCTGGGAACCCTCGCAGCCATTTAGCATAGGAATGTGACATCCTTGCCGCAGACACTAGAGGTGTTATACTGAGACACACTACAGAGGGGCTAGACACAGAGGCATGCAAACTACAGACACAGTAATGGCAGAAACGGAAACACAATACACTATATATAATATATATATGTATACTAAATAAAACTGGGAACCTATCAAGGTACACCTGTATGAGTTGAGCGTGTGTTTTTTGGGTACACCTGTATGAGTGCAGTGTGTTTGTTTCAGGTACAGCTGTATGAGTGCAGTGTGTGTGTTTCAGCTACACTTGTATGAGTTGAGCATGTGCGTTTTGGGTACACCTGTATGAGTGCAGTGTGTTTGTTTCAGGTACAGCTGTATGAGTGCAGTGTGTGTGTTTGAGCTACACTTGTATGAGTTGAGCGTGCATTTGAGCTACACCTGTATGAGTGCAGTGTGTGTGTTTGAGCTACACTTTTATGAGTTGAGCGTGTGTGTTTTGGGTACACCTGTATGAATGCAGTGTGTTTGTTTCAGGTACAGCTGTATGAGTGCAGTGTGTGTGTTTGAGCTACACTTGTATGAGTTGAGCGTGCGTTTGAGCTACACTTGTATGAGTGTAGTGTGTGTGTTTGAGCTACACTTGTACGAGCTGAGCGTGTGCGTTTCAGGTGCGCCTGTATGAGTGGACAGCTGAGAAGGAGCTGAGGACGGAGTGCAACCACTACAACAACATCATGGCGCTCTACCTGAAGACGAAGGGAGACTTCATCCTGGTGGGGGACCTGATGAGGTCTGTGCTGCTGCTGGCCTACAAGCCCATGGAGGGAAACTTCGAGGAGGTGAGGGACAGGCGGGCACACGGGAGAGAGCGGGGAGGGGAACGAGGGAGCCGTTAGTTAGCATTTAGCCTAGTTAAGGAGAATGATGTAGCGCAGAATGAAAGCTATCGATTGCCCTTGAGTATCGATTGCAGCCACTTACCTGAAGCAGAAGTCGGCATCCAAGCAGAGTGAAATGCTTGCGGAGAGAAGAAATCGCTCATATTCAATGAATGAATGTTGATAAGACCGCCAGTCAGCAACAAGGCATTGCAGCTTCCGAGTGATTGGAGGGGGGAAAAACAATCACAGCTGTACGACCTTGCTGCTGATTGGCTGTCTTATCAACACCCAATAGATGTCAGTGATGTTTTTTTCCCCGATAGCATTTCACATTGCTTCTGACGTTAGTTTGCATCAGGTATAATTGGGGGGGGAAGAAAAAAGATTGCGGATGCAGTAATGCCCCATGGCGACAATTATTTTTATCACGCTTTAAAAAATGAAGGGCCGTCTGGGTAGTGTAGAGGTAAAAGCACTCGCCTAACACTGCAGAGACCCGAGTTCAATCCTCAGCAGCGGTACTTCCGGCTTGGTCAGACGTTCCTACGAACACAGTTGGCAGTGTTCGCGGGTGGGAGGCCGGTGAGGGTATGAGTCCGGATCGTTGCACTAGTGACTCCTACTGGTTGGTCGGGGCACCTGTTCAGCGGGGAGGGGATCTGGGGGAGATAGCGTGAACCTCCGCACGCGCTACGCTCTCCCGCTGAAACTCCTTGCTGTCAGGTGAAAAGAAGCGGCTTGCGACTCCACATGTATCAGAGGCTGGCATGTGGTAGTCTACACCCTTCCCAGACCGACAGAGGATAGCGCATCGACCAGGACCGTGATACACACGGGGAATTGGTGTAACAACTAAAATTGGGAGAAAATGGGAGAAAAATGGCAACAAAATAAATAAATAAATAAATAAAGCTCAATTCGATGTATCCTGCAGGCTCACGTCCACTGATTAGCATAAAAGAGAGAAACTTCCCTCTGAAGATAGCTGGTGCTGGACTGCAGGGAATTCATGCGTTGGCATCGATTTAGTTACCTGGATTACAACCTGCATCAGTAAATATCTGTAGGAGAAATTACCTGCGGGTAATGATTGGTTTCAGTAATTATCTGTATGAGTAAGGACCCTTCAGTAATTATTGGTGTCCTATTTATATGTATGAGTAATGATCATTGGCAGTAATTGTCCCTCAAGTGAGTTCCGACAAGTTGGTAGTGATTGGTGTTAGTAATTATGCGCGATGATCTTTCAGGAACAATCGACTGGCAAGTAATTGTGTAATCACTTGCCAGTGATATCTGTCGAAGTAGTAATGTGTCAGTGATGATGCGTCTGTGTCTGTGAGAAATGACCCGTCAGTGACGGTCCGTCGTAACCGGGCACATAGCTCAGGAGGTAAGACCGATTGTCTGGCAGTCGGAGGGTTGCCGGTTCAAACCCCGCCCTGGGCGTGTCGAAGTGTCCTTGAGCAAGACACCTAACCCCTAACTGCTCTGGCATCAATTGTAAAGCGCTTTGGATAAAAGCGCTATATAAATGCAGTCCATTTACCATTTACCATGTAACCCTTCAGATTGCGCGCGACTTCAACCCCAACTGGATGAGCGCCGTGGAGATACTGGACGACGACAACTTCCTCGGCGCGGAGAACGCCTTCAACCTGTTCGTGTGCCAGAAAGACAGGTCCGTGCCTCCCGTCCTCCCGCCTCACGTCCGTCGCCGGGTCGGCACGCGATCGGGCTGTGACGCGCGTCCTTCGCTGTACGGCCAAAAGTATGCGGACACCCCTGACGTCCAGCATCTGAAGTCAAAATCATGGGCATTCATTTGGCTTTGGTTCTCCCTTTGCTGCTATGACAACCTCCACTCTTTCGGGAAGGCTTTATGCTCGATGTTGGAGCATTGCTGCAGGGATTTTCTTCCATTCGGCCAGAAGAGCATTAGTGAGGTCAGGGACTGATTGGGCGATTTAGGCCTGGCTCGCAGCCGGCTTTCCAGTTGATGTCGGATGGGGTTGAGGTCAGAGCTCTGTGCAGGCCAGTCAAGTTTTGACAGCCCTACTCGACAAAACCATTTCTATATGGACCTCGCTGTGTGCCTGGGAGCAATGTCATGCTGAAACAGGGAAGCAGAGAACCGTCTAGAATGTGATTGTATGCTGTAGCATTAAGATTTTGCCTTCACTGGAACTAAGGGGCCTAGCCCAAACCATGAAAAACAACCCTTAGACCAAGGGGTGTACAGATACGTGCGGTCATATAATGACTTCTTGAAGTCCAGTTGCCAATTCGCTTGCCTGAAACCTGTACCCCGCCCCCCCCCCCCCCCCCCCGCAGCGCGGCGACCACGGACGAGGAGCGGCAGCACCTGCAGGAGGTGGGCGTGTTCCACCTGGGGGAGTTCGTCAACGTGTTCTCCCACGGGTCCCTCGTCCTCCAGAACCTGGGGGAGAGCTCCACCCCCACCCAGGGCTCCGTGCTGTTCGGGACCGTCAACGGCATGATCGGTGAGGGGACGGGGGGGGGGAACGAGAAGGGGAACGGGAGGGGGACAAGCACTCGGGATGAATCTGCACGTTCCGCACGCGATAACAGCGTGTTATCTATAAAAGGATTAGGAAACGTGACGGGGCTAAGCTTATCCTTATAATGATGAATTATAGACGAGTTGTGTAATTATGAATGGGTTATTAAATATGGATTTGCTTATTTATAAAACATGATGAAAAGGCTATGTCTATTTATAAAATGATTATCAGAGGATCTGCTAATTGGATTATTATAATGACGGATTTATAATGAAATTATGAAACGTGGAATGCGCTCATATATGAAATGTATATAAATTATGGGTTTTCTTTTTTGTAAAATGATTAGAAAGTATATAAGGGATAGTCCTATCCTTGCGAGTGTGGAGATGGTCTGTGGCCTGTCTGCGATTAGCAGTCCCGTTGCGTTGCAGAGCGGTTCACGGTGCCAGGTCGGGTTTTTGCTAGGGCAGGTTTATTCCCAGGTGCAGCCCGAGGCTATGCTGGACTTCACAGCGGTGGCTCCGCCCCCTTGCAGTGACCCATCTTTCTTCCCCCCCCCCCCCAGGTCTGGTGACTTCGCTGTCAGAGGGCTGGTACAGCCTGCTGATGGACCTGCAGAACAGACTCAATAAAGTTATCAAGAGCGTGGGCAAGATCGAGCACAGCTTATATCCTTCCCGGTACCACTGTGGGTCATTACATTACATTACAGGCATTTAGCAGACGCTCTTATCCAGAGCGACTTACACAACTTTTACATAGCATTTTTACATTGTATCCATTTATACAGCTGGGTCTGTGCCGTCGGTCAGTCGATGCACTCCGTGTGTCCTCTGCTTTCCTCAGTTCCTGTGGTCAGTGTTTTAATCGCTGAGACATTTGTGTATGATTTGGGAGTGTAGATTTTAAATGGGTTAAGTAGCCTTTGCCGATTGGTTTGGGAATGTGGGGTTTAACCCGGTGGTAGCCTACGTTGGCGCGGTTCGGGAGCGCCCGCCGTGGCTCTGCGGTTGGTTCCTTGACCCTCTGCCCACCTGGAGGTCCTTCCACACGGAGCGGAAGACCGAGCAGGCGACGGGCTTCATCGACGGGGACCTGATCGAGAGCTTCCTGGACCTGGGCCGGGCCAAGATGCAGGAGGTGGTGAGCAGTCTGCAGGTGAGAGGGCCCCCCCCCCCGCCAGCCACGGTCCCGCACAGCCAACGGGAGACGAGGGGACGGGACGGGACGGGACGGGGCGGGGCGGGGGGCGTGTTCTAACTGTTAAAAAAAAAAAAAAAAACCCCGTTTCAGATCGACGACGGCAGCGGGATGAAGAGGGAGGCCACCGTGGACGAGGTGATCAAGATCGTGGAGGAGCTGACCCGGATCCACTAGCCACTCCCTCCGCCCCCTCGTCGAGAGGAGACCAGCTGGAGGAGAAGGGGCTCGGGCGCCCATGTTCTGTAAATAACTATAAATAAACAATACGACGGGATCTCTGCTGTACACCCACCCCGTCCTAGCGCCCTCCTATACTCACACAGACAAAATGTTGCGCCCCCCACACCCGCTCCCACGCCGGACAGATCTTAAAAGAGCAGCTACAGGGGCTTGTAGAGCTCCCATAGAACCAGTTATTTAACGCCAAACTCACCGGGGGTTCCATCTTAGATTTGAGGACCGCAGGGCATCCCTGCTGGTTGTGACAAACTGGGTGGAAGGTCCACAAGGTGGCTGAGGAACACTTTCGGGTTTGAAAGGGGGTTCCTGGCTTTAGACTTGTGTCTGCGGTTCTGGTTCCCCCGGGAACGGGGTGACCCTAGGCTGGCGGTCAACTCTGGGAGGGGGGGTGGACCGTGTGGGGGAAAAGGATTCCTTGTGTTTTGTGTTTGTGTGACATTTCCATTTGTTTGTTTTAATAAAGTTTGGTAGCCGTTTGCCTCTTTCTCTCCCGTGTCTGCAAAGAAATCTTGAAGCATAAAGGGCTTTTGAAACTTTTTTGTTTGCCAAAGCTTGAAATTATTGTATTCCTGTCTTTGTTTTCGCCTTTAGGGTCCTATTTTTAAAAAAAAGCTTTTAAAGCAAGACGGACATATTGGTTGCAAGTTCTGACTGATGGTTAAAATTTTACTGTTCCTTCAACGGCAGGTTCCCTGTCTGACAGAAGCGGTGGGAGGGTGCGTTCATGGGAATCACATGAAATCACGTGGTAGCTTCACCTGACACAAACTAGTTTTCTTTGCATCCGCCAGGAGCACCTCTTGGCATCAATGGGGGGTTTAAACCACCTCTGTCTATGTGCTGTAACAGTGCTTTACGTGATTTCATAAAAATAAAAAATGGATACACCTTTGTAAGGTCCTTCAAGTCAGGTGATGTATTCATGGAGTCAGGCGTGAACCATGAGGAATTCTGTCAGGCCATTATGTATTAATGCCCATGATTCATTTGTGGTAGGGCTATGCGAAATCAAAATTTTCTTACCGTCGATATGTCTCTGAAATACCCAGATAGTCAGTGTTTTTGTTCCTGTGGTGAGCTGCCTGGTGGAACTGAGCTAAACTAACAGAACCTGAGCTAAACCAAGTGAGACTGCCATCGCGTAGTCATCAGACATGGAGTCCTAATCTTGTGGTCGTGGTCTTGGGACCTCTGCAGGTTAAGTGGTCTCTTGGTCTGGATCTTGGTATTTTTTTGCCCTGAAAGTCTCTGTCTGGGTTTCGGTCCTGGCATATGGTCCTCGGGGTCTATGACAGGACCGAAGTTCTCTCTCCAGCATGCTCAAGATAATATTCACAGACATGGAATATTATCTTGAGTATGTTGCTAATCTGTAACAGTGGAGAATTACAGTAGTACGTTTGTGGCAAATATTGGAGCCGTCGACCCCATGGCTGTGTAGTAATGTGATAAAAGACAACTTTTCAGCTAATGGCCCCCGAACTGCAAGTAATTAAATTAATATCGTTCTGCTTACCCAAAATTTAGCACAATGTTTGTGAATATCCGTATGATGGCTAGTTAATCATAGCTAGCTAGATAATGATTTTACCAAAGCTGACATCAAAGCAAGATAAAAAGTGAGCAATATTCTAAAATGTATTTATATCAATAATAGCTCTTTCCA
The DNA here is from genome assembly GCF_018555375.3 of Anguilla rostrata. Taxonomy (NCBI): domain Eukaryota; kingdom Metazoa; phylum Chordata; class Actinopteri; order Anguilliformes; family Anguillidae; genus Anguilla; species Anguilla rostrata. Next base: position 5,749,248 of record NC_057948.1, read on the forward strand.
TTCTTGGCATTCTTACTGATGATGGTGCATGTTAGCTTTCTAAATATTACATGCTGTACTGTGTGTATTTACTGTGGTAAATGTACACAAGTTTTAAAAACGGGCTTGCTTGAACAACTCAATTATATAATGCAAGCCAACAGGGAAACTGCTAGGCGCCCTACGTGACTAGCTGCCTGCTATAAACATTATGTTTACATTAATTAGATTTTGTTCTCATTTCGCTGTTGACATTTCAGAGCCTGCCGTTGTGATATTTTGCGTTGGCGAACTTTGAAGAGCACCGCTGATGGGAGACGGAGGGCAACCTGAGGTGCTGCTCAGTGAAATGTTCTTTTGAGTTACGACCTGGGATTAAATTGGGCCGGGGCTGTCCCAGACTGGGCTCCACCACATTGGCTCTTAACGTCATCTGGGGGGGGCGGGGGGGGCGAGAGCACCTGTCCCTCATCTGTCAACAGTTTGTTTATTGGTTCTTTACTCTTACCTTTTTTGAAGAAGAATGCATCCATTACATACTGACTGTTCAAATAAGTCATACTTCATGTTTACTTTATTCCAAAGCTTAAAATGACAATGTCACTTTCGTGGGTTCAACGCATGAACCAGTCCCAGAGTGGAGCGGTGTAGCGTGCTTGCACTGGGAGCCGTTAGATAAACTAGGACTAGGAGAGAGAGAGAATACCTCTGAGTCTGTCTGCTGTTCAGATTTAAACATGTCTTCTCTCTATATTAAGGTGTTAGCTAATTCTAGTCGGTTAGTTTTAAATCATGGCAGGCTTGTCACAGCGCACGGCCTCAAAGTTTATTTTATACTACATTTTCCTAAGTACAGCACTTGCTGAATTATTCCACTAGTCTGCAGCCAGTGACTTTTTGTTATGCCTAACTGTGACTGAATTTATGCAATCCAGCCTGTTATCCAAGTTACGCTAGCAAATAGGTTTAATGCATTGATCCCACTCAGGAAATATAGAAAATGACTTTTCCCCAAAGTCGCAGAGGATGACGTGCATAGAAAACATAATTATTTTTTTTACACAGTACATGATGGATATTAGACAGGGTGGAATTAAAGAGGAGGTAAGGTTGAATATGGGCTGAACTGAATAGGCCAACCCAGGAGCATCGTAGTGGGGAGAATAGGGGACTGATTACAACCCCTTCCCCCCCCAACCCCCCCCCCCCCCCGGTCGCCTTGGGGCCCCTCGGTAGTCATTTCGACTATTCTCCCCACTACGATGCCCCTGGGTTAGCCTATTTAGTTCAGCCCATACTCAGTCTGATGTCAGCTATGTCCGCATGTCTTCAGTGCTCCCAGAGTTCAGTGTTCCAGTTCGCGATTCTCCTTTTTGAAACACAGCAGCACCTCCTCCATGAGCCAGTGCTGCCGTAGAATTGAGAGTTTCATATTCTCTGGGACTGAGCCGCCCGACTGCAGTAAAGAGTCTTTCAGCACCAGTGGGGCATTTCGCCAAGCAGGATTACTGAGTAAGCCGGACACCTGCGTTGTTTAAAACCCGGAACGGCTCTTTTCACTTCAGTCCACGCTCCCGGATTTGGGAGCGCTCCGGGTTTTACTCGGTGCCGTTGCCCAGCTAAACTCGGTAATTGGGTTGCCAGGTGGAACAGCACAGCACGATATTGAAGAAAGTGGGAGCAGCGCGGCGGGGAGCAGTGGGGGACAAGCCTCACAGTCCCGTGGAGCCGGGCGCACGCCGCGGGGGGGCTGCCGAGCAGAGCGTGACGCGGCATTCCTAATCGGCGTCGAGCGCGGTGGAACAACAGAGAGGTTGGGCTGACTCGCAATCTGCGTTGTTCAAAGGAACATGTCCATTCACCGTAGTTAACGACAGAAAGAACTCCCGCGTGTCGTGTGTCGATGCAGTCGCATAGAACAGCACGGAGCTGAAGCTGAGCTATTCGATCTCTGGTGAGTGGCAGAATTGTAGACATGGCCCAAATTGGTAACATCAGAGGAAAGCAAATAAAATCTTTGAGAAAGGGAGTACAAGAACACTGTGTTACATAGTCGTGAATTAGCGGAAGAAATGGTTCAAAAACAGGACGAATAAGCTTCAGAGCCACGTTTTCTTAAAACTCAAGAAGCTTTTTAGACACCGTGTCTTCAGAACAGCACGTTATGTCGCTAAAAATATGGCTGATCGTCCTGGACTAATAGAATTACAGAGGGCAAAATTTTGTGAACGTGGGCCGAGTATTTCACATAAATGCCTTGTACAGAAATTGTACATTTCCTACCTTCAGAAATTAGACGGCCATTACTGAAATGTGTTAGGTTTGCATGGCCCATGCTCACAGTTTTAATGGATGAAAGCACCTCTTTAAGTAAAAAATATAGCCCTATTGACTCCCTAAAAACCTGCGTTAAAGGCTCAGAACCATTGAACTTAAAAATGTTTTTATTTTATTTTTTATTTTAAAGATCTTATTGAGCTCGGAAATACCACTGCTCAGGGAATCACTGGTGAGCTGTCTGCTGAGGCACAGCCTTGATGATGCCTTTGGTAAGTATATGGTCTGGCTGGATTCTCGTAGCCTGGTATTACCTTAACCGCATATTGCAGCTTTCTGTTGGGGGTGCAGTGAAGCGCTGCAGAGAGAGCAACCACTTCACTAGCTTTTTAGACCAGCTGCATCACCTGTACAATCAGTTACCAATGAACCTGAGGGAGGTTGATCTTGCAGCCTCAAAAATAGGTGTCTGCTTGAGATGGATTGGATGAGCGTTTGGGATAAGGTGAGCTGCTTCGTCCTATAGAACAGTAAGTGCTGTCTGGAGAATTTATGGTGCACTATACCATCACTGCACTGCTGCAAGTGAAGTTGTGACAAGAAATTCAAGTGAAAGATGTATGAATGAAGGTCTAGCGAAATTGAGCTCAGTTACCTTTATTAAAAAAACTCTTGTTATGATGGATACTCTCTGCAGTCCAGAGACACCAGACTGTCAATCAATTTGATGAAGAGGCAGGTAGATGTATTCACTGCCATGAGAGATGTTCCAGATAGTGGTCCATGCTGCAAAGCTTAATGTGAGACTGCACAGAATGGTTCCGTTAATGGAGTAGGGATGGTGCCAAATACAAACGTCATAGTCAACAGCACTCCGATAATGCGTTCTCCCCAAATGTTTTCTCCTCCCAAATTTGACCAATATTCAGATTCGGATTCAAATCTCTTTGATGCGATTCGCTCAGAAGTCAGCACCAAGTTTCTCAATTAGAAACAATGGCGGAGAGACAGTGAGTGAGAGTTTCCTTTAACACTAGATAGGCGAGTAAGGCCATTGCGCTTTGGGGACTTAATTTAAATTACTCCAACGCCGTAAATGCTATGTCCTCCTCCTCCTATGACTTTTCAGAACATTTAGGCTTTAAATAACTGTTTTTAAAATAAGAAAAAATTGACTCTGTAAAGAAATACTGGCAGTCTGTGCCGTTTTCTTCACAAAAATAAAATAGCTACACAACTACTGCGTGAAATATAGCATATTTTTATGCATGCATTTCCAGCAAACCAGCAAAGCTCTGTGGAATTGAGAGCGACGGTGCATATTTTGTATTTATTTGTATTTATTTAACTACTTTTCCATTTTGGATTTTGTCATGCAAATTTTAGGGCTTTTCTCAGTATTCCTGTAATATGCCTCGATACAATTTCAAGGGGCCTATATAACAAAAACGGCTATAATTTTGAAATACAAACGTTGAAATCGGTTTCGTAATCTTTATTACATTAGGTCATGCTTCTGCAGAAATCAATGCTATAATGCTGGATATGCCTAAAGCCACTGTATTACACACTACATAGGGCATTGTACCTACTACTTAGTACATACAGTCAGTGTGTACTTGGCAGTGTATACTAGGTGCAGTAGTAAGTGCTCGGTAGTATGCACTTGGTAGTAGGTATTAAGTAGTTAGTAACTAGTGGGCAGAAGAGGGGGAAACAAATTCTTTTTTTAAGGTTTTATCTTATGCATAAACTTTCAGTTTTGTAGGGTTGGGCTTAAGACTCTCTTGTCTTGGTAACCAATCTGGCTAAATTGTGAACTTGATTTGTGAAAATCCTGAGTTTATCCCAAAATGTCAACAATAGGGTTAACTGTGTTAGCCACATAAGTGGAACAGCAATGGGGCCCAGTTACAATTAACAATGTTGGTTATCTTAGCTCACACAAAGTAATATGTACCAACTAAAGTAGTATGTACATACTTATTGTCTAGTATGAACTTAAAAGTGCATACTTAAAATTACATACTTAAAAGTATGTACTTAAAAGTCCATACATAAAAGTATGCACTTAATAGTACCTACTCATTAGTACATACTTAAAAGTATCTGCTTAATAGTGCATACTTATGTACAAAATAAAGTAGTATGTACAAAGTTAATTAGTTAATTAGTGTATAAAGAAAACCAGTAGACAGTATGTAGTATATACAAAGTAGTATGTACAAAGTATGTAGTATGTACAAACGCGTATGGACAAAGTGTAGTAGTATGTACAAAGTCAAGTAATATAGTAGTACATACAACGTATGTAGTATGTCCAAACTAGTATGTACAAAGTGTAGTAGTATGTACAAAGTAACATAGTATGTACAAAGTAGTATGTATGTAGAAAGTAAATTAGTATGAACAAAGTATGTTATATGAACTAATTATGTAGCATATACCTAGTCATATGTACAAAGTAGTATGCACAAAGTAGTATCCACAAGGTGTGTAGTATGTACCATATAAAGTAGTATATACAAAGTAAGTAGTATGTACAAAGTAAAGTAATATATCCTAAAGTATGTCAGGTAACTTGGCCCTGTGTTTTTTCATCGAACCATCTGAAAAGGATTTCGTAATTTAAGGCTCATTTCTTTTTGTACTTTGTTGTAGGACATACTAATTAGTACATACTCCATAGTGCATATTATGTGCATACTACTTAGTATATACTATCGAGTGCATACTTATTCGTATACTACATAGTACATACTTCTTAGTACATACGTTTTAATGCATACTTCTTGGTGCATACTATTTAGTATATACTTCTTAGTACATATCTTTTTCAGTGCATACTACTTAGTCCATACTATTTAGTGCATGCTATTTAGGACACTGCCGTTGTACCCTTGAGCAAGGTACTTAACCTGCATTGCTTCAGTATATATCCAGCTGTATAAATGGATACAATGTAAAGTGCTATGTAAAAAGTTGTGTAAGTCGCTCTGGATAAGAGCGTCTGCTAAATGCATATAATGTAATAATGTAATGTAATGTATTTAGTGCATACTTTGTAGCGCATACTATTCATAACTTACAGGCAATTGTGATGGAATTTACTTTGCTTCAGTGTGTGCTTGTGTGTGTGCTCATGTATGTGTGCATGTGTGTGTGTTTTTGTGTGTTTCTGTGATTGTGCATGGTATGTGTGGTAGTGGTGTTTGGGATTGTCAAGCAGTTTCCCAAGTGCCAGTTGTCAGCTAAATAGCTGAATACAGACCTCAGGCTGTCTTTTCGATAGAATTTTATTATTATTATTTTTAAATCATCAAACTTTTTCTTCTGTGTGATGGAAAAAAAGTCTACCTAGGCTACTGCCAGAACAACATGTTAGCCTGCATGATAGCCACCCTGGTCACTTTTTTTATTTCCACATTAAGCCATTAACATGTCATCAGAGAAAGATTTGTCATCATGCCACCAGCGCCTCAAGCTGGCTACGTTTCTCACTTGGCTGGCTACTGAAGAATTTGAGAACTCTGTGGAGAGGGCCGCAGTGTTGAATGGCTGAGATGTGTTCATGAGCCAACTACATGCCTGTCAGTTCCCCACAACTAGCCATCCAGTGGGGCATGTACCAGAAGTAAGTCTTTGTGTTTTGACTAGGAATGGGAAGAGTAACAGTAAAAATGATTTACTGCTACAGTTATCCCAAAACAAATTCACTGGAATTTGACAATGGCTCGTTTGAAAGAATTTGATTTCAAAAGGAAATGATCTCTGCCTGCTATGACAATGATGTAATTCCACAATCGTAGGAAGACCGACACAAAGTCCAAGTCAGAACAAAGCCTGGCCACATTGCATACGGTACTGATTAAACAATGCACAACCACACAGTGACATTACAGCACAGTCTTAAGAAAGAGCTTTTTATTTCTTCATTTTATATGTACTTCTATATATCTTTGTTTCCATGTGCACATTTCTTAATATTCAGTTTACAGTGTGAATAATGTACAGAGCCGGCATTGAAGTTAATACAGCACAAAGACTTGACCGTGGACTTTCATGGTTACATAACACTTGTTTGGCCAACAATGCCTATGTGTTGTATTTCATTTTCATTATTAATATGTAGAATATACACATTTTGAACAATTTTACCATTTTTAAGATAATATTTGATAACCTTGGAAATCCATATTTGACAAAACTCCAAGTCCAAACTGTTTCTGCCATATGAAGGGCAAAACAGCTGGGATTCTATTCCAAACATGCCCAGCATCTTAAAATGCAATCTTTGTTTATAGGCTGAAGAAGTAAATGTCATTGGGGATTTAAAGTGTGTGGCCAATATGCACAAGCTTGTGCCACCACAGATTCATTTTGTCCTAAACGCACTGTAGCCATATGCATTCCGGAATTTATTATGACTTTTCTTGGAATCTGTGTCCGCTGGTTGCTCTGTGGGCGATGCGCTATCACTGAATGTGCGGCCTGTCCAAAACAATGCGACATGACCTAAGCAATGACAAATGCCTGTAATGCAACACTGAAAAGTGATGGGTCACAAATAAACCTCATGAATCACACTTTGTACAGCGGATGCACCAGCCCCGGACAGCTCCGTAAAGGAAAGAACACAAGAACCTGTATGGCTGGTACTGCGGTCATATTCTTATGCTAGCAGAATGTCCAAGCAAAAAGGATTTCAGCTGATGTTAACATTCTAGGCCCTGGAGATAACTCAGTAAATGCCTTGGAGTGGTTTGCGAAGTTTCTATTTATTTACTTTTTATTTATTTATTTATGTATTTATTTATTTAAAGAACTTCAATGTGAGTGTATTTTCACAGCCCCCCTCCCCCCTCCCTCACCTCTCCCCCACTATTGTTGGAAGGTAAAAAAAAAAAAAAAAAAAAAGAAGATATTAAAGTTGCTGTCTAGATGTAATACTTTCTGCACCTGAAGCAGTTCTTGGCTGTGCGTTGCTACTACATACTACGTGTCTTAAATCTTTGCAGGATGGGACACTGGTATCTTGAAGATTGGTGTGTTGAGCCAATGGACCTTTTAACCATGTTCTCTGCGGATGAATACATTTGCCATCGGAAATTGATTTTAGGCTGACATTCCCCTTTAATGTGAACTTTGTGTTGACTAGCTGAATGAAACTGCAGTGCATGCACATAAAAAGTTGTTGGGTTGGTTTAAATGCTAGACGTGCTAGGTATATTCAAAGTGGTATCTGAAAACACGTCTCAGCAACACCCCCTCCATAATAAAAAAATATAAAATGGCTCGATGGTAGAAAGAAATAACATATTTATAGACCACTTACAACAAAAATAAATGGCATTGACTTATATATTATAGGAATATTTTCTCGGGTTCATGAGTAAAGTAAAGATCAGAATCAATGAAATTGAATTTATGGCTATACACAATACACTCACATATGTAAAATGGGAGTTTTTATAATCGAACTATTATATGAGTTTATAGGTCATATTACCGTTTGCATTGCTCCGTATTGATAGTAAAATGCACTGCCACTATGACCATAGCGTTTCAAACCGGCTTCGTTATGCAATTTGTACCATTGAACTGCTCAGATTCCTGGCCCATTCTTGAAAGACATACACTTTTTTAACATAAACGTAGATTTACATACATTTCATTACCCTTCCTCCAAAGATGCCCTGTCTGACCTCAGTGAGCCAATACACATCAAGATGATGGCATGCCGATATTTTACAATTATACACGAGACTGCATCCCTGGGCTCTGGGTCCGCAATCTGATATTGCACTCATTACGCATATTTGCGCGTGCGATATTTGTTTTCATATTCACTTTTTTTGCTTGGGTAGATGTGATACTACTCTACATTCGAAATGTGCGTTATTGAGAGCTCTGCCGCGGAAGAAACGGCCTTGGCAGGGTTACAGTATCGGCTGAAAAATACGTGTGAAAATTTCAGAACACCGCTAACGTTACATTCCGGTATTGTTTACAAACAAAGGCTGTTCCCCATGTTAATGTTAATTTTGCTCCAGAAGAACTCTACGTTCGTGTTCTTCGCCGTCACACCGGTGTTAAGGAAATGTACAGAGCGTGTTGTTATGCAGCAGGGGTCTGGGACTGTGGTCCAAGAGAGCCACAGGGTCTCTGTAGCTGCTGGGTAAATTAAAACAGTCGGTTACACCAGTTAACTGACCTCACCTGGTTTTTCTGGGGTCTGAATCGGTCGCTGATTTTAAGGTGAAAACAGAATCCAGCGGACCCCGGCTGCATCTGTCCTGGACCAGGGCTGCAGACCCCTGCTGTTTTTTTGCTACAGCATCGCACTGAGTCTACGAGGGCTACAGGGCGGGGAGTGAACCTGTTACCGGGAAAGATCTGAGAAGGACTACAGAGGAAAAGAGGAATGGGCGATGAAAGGAGGAAAGGGAGCCTGCAGGAAGTGTTCCGTTCCTGGCATCCTGATAAATCTTCCCTCCGGTCCCCAAGCGGCGGCGTGTCAGGGTGATCTAAGCGTAGAAGGTTTCCGGTTTGGCAATCTGGCAGAACATCGTCATGGAGAAGACCAGCCCCAGAATCTATACACACAACAAATACATTCAAAACAATATCCCTACACACAATAAATACATTCAAAACAATATCCCAACACACACACACATACACATACACACAAATGCATTCAAATAAACATCCCTACCCACCACAAATAAATTCAAAGCAATATCCCTACACACAACAAATACATTCAAAACAATATCACAAAGCACCACAAATACATTCAAATCAATATTCCTAAACACACCACATCCATCCATCCATTATCTATACCCGCTTATCCTGGGCAGGGTCACAGGAGGGGGTGGAGCCTATCCCAGCGTGCATTGGGCGAGAGACAGGAATACACCCTGGACAGGCCGCCAATCTATCGCAGGGATCACTCACCATTGACTCTCACACTCATACCTATGGGCAATTTGGAGTCTCCAATTAGCCTACCTGCATGTCTTTGGACTATGGGAGGAAACCGGAGTACCCGGAGGAAACCCACGCGGACATGAGGAGAACATGCAAACTCCACACAGAAAGGCCCCAAGCCAAGATTCAAAGCCACAACATTCTTGCTGTCAGGCAAGTGCTACCCACTGCACCGCCGTGCCAAACACACCACAAATACATTCAAATAAACATCCCTACACACAAATACATTCAAATAAATATTCCTACACACAAACACGCAAATACATTCAAATAAATATTCCTACACACAAACACGCAAATACATTCAAATCAATATTCCTACACACATGCACACAAATACATTCAAATCAACATCCCTAAACACACCACAAATACATTCAAATCAATATCCCTACACAAAAACCCACAAATACATCCAAAATTTATTTTTAAAAAACCCTTTAATAAAAGCTGAGATTGCGCACTTTAACTACATGAGTGAGTGTGGTATATACAGTAGGTGAGTATATGTACCTGAGTGAGTGTGGTATATACAGTAGGTGAGTATATGTACCTGAGTGAGTGTGGTATATATTTTAGGTGAGTATATGTACCTGAGTGAGTGTGGTATATGCAGTAGGTGAGTATATGTACCTGAGTGAGTGTGGTATATACTGTAGGTGAGTATATGTACCTGAGTGAGTGTGGTATATGCAGTAGGTGAGTATATGTACCTGAGTGTGGTATATAGAGTAGGTGAGTATATGTACCTGAGTGTGGTATATACAGTAGGTGAGTATATGTACCTGAGTGAGTGTGGTATATGTATTGTAGGTGAGTATATGTATCTGAGTGAGTGTGGTATATACAGTAGGTGAGTATATGTACCTGAGTGAGTGTGGTGTATACAGTAGGTAAGTATATGTACCTGAGTGAGTGTGGTATATGCAGTAGGTGAGTATATGTACCTGAGTGAGTGTGGTATATACAGTAGGTGAGTATATGTACCTGAGTGAGTGTGGTGTATACAGTAGGTGAGTATATGTACCTGAGTGAGTGTGGTATATGCAGTAGGTGAGTATATGTACCTGAGTGAGTGTGGTATATACAGTAGGTAAGTATATGTACCTGAGTGAGTGTGGTATATACAGTAGGTGAGTATATGTACCTGAGTGAGTGTGGTGTATACAGTAGGTAAGTGTATGTACCTGAGTGAGTGTGGTGTATACAGTAGGTGAGTATATGTACTTGAGTGAGTGTGGTGTATACAGTAGGTGAGTATATGTACCTGAGTGAGTGTGGTGTATACAGTAGGTGGGTATATGTACCTGAGTGAGTGTGGTGTATACAGTAGGTGAGTATATGTACCTGAGTGAGTGTGGCATATAGAGTAGGTAAGTATACGTACCTGAGTGAGTGTGGTATATACAGTAGGTGAGTATATGTACCTGAATGAGTGTGGTATATACAGTAGGTGAGTATATGTACCTGAGTAAGTGTGGTATATAGAATAGGTGAGTATATGTACCTGAGTGAGTGTGGTGTATACAGTAGGTAAGTATATGTACCTGAGTGAGTGTGGTATATGCAGTAGGTGAGTATATGTACCTGAGTGAGTGTGGTATATACAGTAGGTGAGTATATGTACCTGAGTGAGTGTGGTGTATACAGTAGGTAAGTATATGTACCTGAGTGAGTGTGGTATATGCAGTAGGTGAGTATATGTACCTGAGTGAGTGTGGTATATACAGTAGGTAAGTATATGTACCTGAGTGAGTGTGGTATATACAGTAGGTGAGTATATGTACCTGAGTGAGTGTGGTGTATACAGTAGGTGAGTATATGTACCTGAATGAGTGTGGTATATACAGTAGGTGAGTATATGTACCTGAGTAAGTGTGGTATATAGAATAGGTGAGTATATGTACCTGAGTGAGTGTGGTGTATACAGTAGGTGAGTATATGTACCTGAGTGAGTGTGGCATATAGAGTAGGTAAGTATACGTACCTGAGTGAGTGTGGTATATGCAGTAGGTGAGTATATGTACCTGAGTGAGTGTGGTATATAGAGTAGGTAAGTATATGTACCTGAGTGAGTGTGGTATATACAGTAGGTGAGTATATGTACCTGAGTGAGTGTGGTATATACAGTAGGTGAGTATATGTACCTGAGTAAGTGTGGTATATAGAATAGGTGAGTATATGTACCTGAGTGAGTGTGGTGTATACAGTAGGTGAGTATATGTACCTGAGTGAGTGTGGCATATAGAGTAGGTAAGTATACGTACCTGAGTGAGTGTGGTATATGCAGTAGGTGAGTATATGTACCTGAGTGAGTGTGGTATATACAGTAGGTGAGTATATGTACCTGAGTGAGTGTGGTATATAGAGTAGGTAAGTATATGTACCTGAGTGAGTGTGGTATATAGAGTAGGTGAGTATATGTACACTGAGTGAGTGTGACATATAGAGTAGGTAAGTATATGTACCTGAGTGAGTGTGGTATATGCAGTAGGTGAGTATATGTACCTGAGTGAGTGTGGTATATACAGTAGGTGAGTATATGTACCTGAGTGAGTGTGGTATATACAGTAGGTGAGTATATGTACCTGAGTGAGTGTGGTATATAGAGTAGGTAAGTATATGTACCTGAGTGAGTGTGGTGTATACAGTAGGTGAGTATATGTACCTGAGTGAGTGTGGCATATAGAGTAGGTAAGTATACGTACCTGAGTGAGTGTGGTATATGCAGTAGGTGAGTATATGTACCTGAGTGAGTGTGGTATATACAGTAGGTGAGTATATGTACCTGAGTGAGTGTGGTATATACAGTAGGTGAGTATATGTACCTGAGTGAGTGTGGTATATAGAGTAGGTAAGTATATGTACCTGAGTGAGTGCTGTACACAGGGCGAAGATCCACAGAGCTACCAGGTTCTCCTGCAGCCATCCCTTTACTCGCTCATAGCAGGGCTATAGAAAACACACACACACACACACACACACGCACACACGCGCACACACACACACACACACACTCAATGTCAGCATGAGGCAGATAGAAGCCGCTCTCAAATGAGAGCCTCTTGCTGGGCTACTCTCCCGCTACAGTTGGTACAGCCAAGCAAGACAAAGTATTCATCAAGACAAATAAGCATTGCTTAGAGCACTTAAAGTGTAGCAATCATACTAACTTGTATTCCAAATCTGAAGTATCTAATCATAATGTGCACTTTGTTTTCATCAGAAGATTTGTTTACCCCTGAAGTTACAGTGGATTTAAGGTTCATGAAAAACTCAGAAAGCACATTGCTGTAAAAGCATTTTATTTAAGGTAATTTTACAATGTGGCTTGTTTGTGCGCAAAAAAAGATTAACTGCACTCAGTTTAATGAAAACATGTTTTAAAGCACACAACACATTTTAGTTTAGCAACAGGACATTTGCTTATGTGGCCTTGAGTGAGTATGGTAATGTAAGTGCCCTTAATTGAGTGCGGTAATGTAAGTGCCCTTAATTTTAATTTTAATTTTTTTGCCATTTTTCCCCCATTTTCCCCAATTTTAGTCGTTATACCAATTCCCTGTGTGTATCACGGTCCTGGTCGATGCACTATCCTCTGTTGGTCTGGGGAGGGTGTAGACTACCACATGCCTCCGATGCATGTGAAGTCGCCAGTCTCTTCTTTTCCCCTGACAGCGAGGAGTTTCACTGGGAGAGCGTAACGCATGTTGAGGTTCACGCTATCTCCCCCAGATCCCCTCCCTGCTGAACAGGCACCCCGACCAGTAGGAGTCGCTAATGCAACGATCAGGACTCATACCCTCACCGACTTTCCACCCGCGAACACAGCCAATTGTGTTCGTAGGAATGTCTGGCTAAGCCGGAAGTACCGCTGCTGAGGATTGAACCTGGGTCTCTGCGGTGGTAGGTGAGTGCTTAGACCTCTACACTACCCAGACGGCCCTAAATGCCCTTAATTGAGTGTGTAAATGTAAGTGCCCTTAATTGAGTGTGTTACTGTAAGAGCCTTTTGAGTTGCAATGTTGTGAGCTGTATTGAGCCCTTGATTAAGAGGGTAATGAATGCCTGTAAATGTAAGTAAATGCCCTTGGTTAAGTATGGTATTGTAGCTGCCCTTGATTAAGTATGGTAATGTAAATGCCCTTGGTTAAGTGTGGTAGAACAAGAGTGGAGATTTAGTTTGGTAACAGAGGTACGTCAGGTGGGGTTTCTCACCGCAGTCCACCAGGTCCCAGGGTTCTCCAGGCCGCAGTTATCGCTGTACTCCAGGCAACAGGAGTCCGGCACGCGGGTGGCGTTGTACACCTCAAACCAGTCCGTGTGATTGGTCACCCCGCAGCATCGGAACTGCAAGGAACAGCAAACCCCAGTGAGGATGACCCCTGACCACCGGCACAAACTAACTGGCTAACGATAGTAAAAATGCAGAAACATTTTTTGATCGACTAGCATTTTTGAAAGGTTATTTATAGACAAAATTTTTTTGATATGTGCACCCTTATGTGCACATATTCTTGCAAGCGCATATGCACGTTTGCAACATGCACACTTCAGCCAAACCCATATACCACCCATATATACACATACACACATGTGAGTATAAGCAGAATTAAAATGATATCTCAAAAGGTAGCTCAGTCAGGACCACTGTCATCAAACTTCTTTATTAACAATCTTAAAAGGCAAAACAGTTATGTTTGGCAATATGGTTCTTTTCCAGAAGCCCTTCCACCCATCCACGCAGGCATGCATGGATAAGACAGGGAGGGCAGCAGCAAAACCCCACCCACCAGAGGGATACCAGCAGAACAGCTCCAACAGCAAACACATGAGGAATGGAGCTGGGGTGGAGGAGGGGGTTTAAAATGGCAGTGTGCAGCAAGCAGGCATGCAGGAAGAAGCATGTGTTTAGACTGGTAGTGTGCAGCAAGCATGCATGTGAAAAGCAGGGTTAGACGTACGTGCAAGCAGGCATGCAGGAGAAGCATGGTTAGATGCGTGTGCAGCAAGCATGCATGCAGGAGGAAGCAGGTTTAGACTGGCAGTGTGCAGCAAGCAGGAATGCAGGAGGAAGCAGGTTTAGACTGGAAGTGTGCAGCAAGCATGCATGCAAGAGGAAGCAGGTTTATACTGGAAACGTGCAGCAAGCATGCATGCAGGAGGAAGCAGGTTTAGACTGGCAGTGTTCAGCAAGCATGCATGCAGGAGGAAGCAGGTTTAGACTGGCAATGTGCAGCAAGCATGCATGCAGGAGGAAGCAGGTTTAGACTGGCAGTGTGCAGCAAGCATGCATGCAGGAGGAAGCAGGTTTAGACTGGCAGCGTGCAGCAAGCAGGAATGCAGGAGGAAGCAGTTTTAGACTGGCAGCGTGCAGCCACATGAGTAGGGGTAGGCTGTTTAAATAGACCGCCCTGTTATGTGAATGGACTGTGATAGGTGAACATCACTACTCAGCCGAGCCATCAGCTGATTCAGCTGGAGCCAGGTTTGCCATGCATAGCCTGCCTGAACTAATGCAATGCTTGATCTTTCCAAGATTTTGTACACTGGGGATAAGTTACAATAATGAGGGCCAATAGGAAATAGGTGCAAGTAAATATTGGATTTCTGTAACATTTACAATTGCAAAGACAACAAACAAACATTGAGAATGTGATCACATTGAATTCCTGGAGTGCCATTTCCCTTGTTCTGGGTATATCTCTGAAAGTCGAGGTTGTAGGCGAAGTAATTATTTAAAATAGTATCAAAGGCTTGCAGGAACAAGCTCAGTTTGTCTATGGAATTAATCAATGCAGTAGTATTTGCATAAATCTTCATGCTTAATTTGAAGATCTATTTATATTCAAGGATTGTATTTGCATGAATACACAGGCTCTGTTAGGTACTTTATGTCCAATGTAACCCTATTATTCCCTGTTGTGTTTTTTTTCATGTCTGCCCAATGATATTGTGATGCTTTTGTCAATCTCAGGCTTGCTTTTCCATAACATGGAACTTTAGGGGCTGAGCTTGTTTCCTGGGGGACTTACATCGGTTTGCACAATACTCCAGGCATTGGTCAGTCCCACGTTGCCTTCGGTACCAAACAGCTGAAGGCCCTTCTTCAGATCGGACTGGGCGTAGCGATCTATCTACAGAGGTGAGAGGCGCACAGTTAATGGAAGACAGAGAAGACATATGCATTATTTAAATATTCTTGGCTCTGAGGAAAAGTTTTCTTTCTTGGTTTTCGCTACCTGCAGGGCTTGAGCACTTTTCCTTAATTTGTATACATACCTGAGATTCATGCCCATATATCTAAATTACATAAAATTATTTTATGCATGGATTTTTAACAATTCCTCACAAAATGACTGCAGTAGCAATAGACTCTTACCTGCTTGACTCGTACCAGCAATGAATAATGTATTCTCTGACCTCGTCCGAACCTCACAGCCATACAATAAAGCCCTGACCTTTTGGTTATTATGTTCATTTCTTTTTTCTTCATTTTGTCCTTCTTCTACACTTCTCCTTTGTTCTTGCAAATTTCATCATCATAAATCCGCGCCACAATTATTAATTCTCCCTTACGGCAACCAATAATAACACCTCTTCAGAATAGGCAGGCTTATATTATTATGGTATTTTTAACATTTCAGAATGTGCATATGTGATGGGATTTCAATGGAACATCTTTAAAAACTGATGGCTTCCATCTTTTTTCTGTGTGGCCTCTTGCTAAATAATCACTGAAAGGGTAATACTATTGCTTTTAGATGTGTACAATTTCAGCGAAAATTTATTTCCACAATGCATATCCTTTCACATGTAAATTATGTTGATTTGTAGCTGATGTACCTCGAAAGACTGCAGCCGCTTGTCATAGAACCCCAGAATAATCTCAAACACTTATCCAATAATAATTTGGTGGAGCCAACAAGAAAACCACATGTTTCATTCATACAGCTGCCTGGCTGCCTAGCTAGCAAATCTTTAGGTGTTTCATTAAAATAGCTGGCTGGCCAGCTAGGATGCGGTTAACTTATATATCAATGTGTAGCTAGCTAACCTTTGATATGTGCCATCATTCATGTACATGCTTTATAGGTGTATAGGCCTAAATAGTATATATAGGAGTAATTAGCCTTTTAAACAACAAAATCTATTTTTGTTGGGAGATAAACACTGGTTTTGGAAACCACCGTGAGTCACTACACAAAGAAATTAGCTGTCCAAGATCGTAGGCTGCCAAGGTAGATGCACAGTGAGAAGTTATCTCAGTGTGTTGTTTGACGCAACTTGGAGATAAAAATAGAGGAGACCCACACTCTTGTTTAGATGAGAAGTCTGATTTTGGCTCAACTTGAACAATTTTTGGTTAATAAGTGGCTCACCACAGATCTGTACACTTAATAGCATACATTTTTAGGACTGCATGCAATTCATACTATTATATAAATGAGATATTTTGTGAATAGCAACATGGATACAAATGAAAAACATGATGGTAGCAGACTGCCAAGTGGAAAAAAACCAGGGGGATGAAAGAAAAGAGACTCCTTTCAAAATCGAAATGAATCACACATTACTTTTGAAAGTCAACACAAAACTGATCTCTTGATCTCCTAAAGGAGGGTACGAGAGAGATAAAAAAAAAGAGCATAGAATTCTCCCTGCGATCATTTCAGCCCTGAGAAAAGAAGTACAGGAAGTTTTACAAATGGTAAGTAAGTTTACAAACGGATGTACAAACACGTTCGTATGAGAGAAACCAGGATTTTCTCCAGTATCCTTGAAAATAACTTGAAAATCACTGAATCTGCGCTTTGTGGCTTTCTGATAAAGAGTCTGAAGTTGATTCCTGAGAGAGCTGAAAAAATAGGCCTTTCTTGTTTCTGGGATGCAATTTCTACCTTTTGGCTACTCGGTGCATTGCCAATTTTGCACACATCATGCTAGGGAAATTAAACAGTTCATCAGTCCAACCCCATATGGGGTTCCATGTCTGAAGGGTATGTATCTACAGTAATCTACAGAGATAACCTAAGACTGCCTTTTGAAAGGCTTTACCTCGTCTTCTTTCATAGGGACCGCATACAACACCCAGATGGTCAAATGGTACACTTGACTGCTGAGGGGATGGGTGTGGTCAGCAACAACATCCCGTCCCTTTCTATAAATTTTCTTCTGACAGGTATCTTTGATGGTGTGCTGCTCAGGTATTCTATAAAGCACGGGTAGAAAGCTAGCAAAACAGATGAGTTAGTGTAAAGTTTCCTCAAATGGCATTTTACAGTTCTCTTCAAAGGAGAGCTTGCCGTCAACGACGACGCCCAGGTATTTGTCACTCTCCCCTGCATCACTGTTGATGATTATGGGTTTTGGTCTACATGATGTTCTTCTGCCCCTGATTTCTTTAGCTTTTCAGATGTCCAGGAAGTGGTCTTTGCACTGTAGGCTGAAACAGGCTGTTAGTTACAGGCTATAGGCTGTCAGTGGTGGACCGGAGCTTTCCCTCTCACATGGACGTGACTGCAATGACTATGTCATCAGAGTCTTTCAGGAAGAGCATATCTGGGTCAGCGCTCCTCTAGTCATCTGCGCACAATGTGAAAAGAACAGGGGAGATGACTGAGCCTTCGAGAGGCAGCAGCTGCGCCTTTTATTGCGCTACATTGATTTTGAATGTGACACATTGACGTCTGTTTGTTTAAAAAAAAAGGAGATAACCCGCAGAATCGTGCGGATTTAGTTCCATGTTAAAGAGCTGTCTTACGTCCATTATACATACGTCCACATAAGTCCACTAAGCAAGCCTAGCGTATGGCTTGGGCTTCCTCGGATGAGAGTTAATATTATTACGGCATTATCAGAGTCAAGGCGGGACCATTGCTTTTGTGCTGAGTTGGTGCGGGTCCGTCGGACTCCGGAGCGAAAGGCTCTCGAAGCACTTCATCAGCGGCGAGTCGAGAGCCACAGGGCGGTAATCATCGTCGGTGGCGGACCGACTTGTCTCTGGCACGGAGCGGGTGATGGAGGGCTTCCAGAGTAGGAGGAGGGGGAAGTCTCTCGGAGACCTAATTCAGCGGGTCACAGAAGACAGATGCCAGCTCTTCATGGCAGCTTTTCAGATGAATACCGATGTCGTCTGGGCCGGAGGCCTCGAAGATCTTGGCCTGCCCGAACACCTTTCCTCCACCCTGGCTGCCCCACACCGCTCTTATCTGTAGCACCTCATTTGTCACCTCTATCATGTCTTGCTTTAGATCTGGTCCATCAAATAGACAGAAGACTTTGCGGAGTGTGCCGTGCGGAGTCTGATCAGCTGCAATGCCAGAGAGGGTTTTCGGACCCACGCAGACATCCCTCATCTTTTCCACCGTCAAACAGACTTTCGAACTTTGCTTCGCAGACTCTCTTCGCCGCCTTCATTTTCACGCTGAGCTTCTTTAGGAAGTGTTTTGACTCCGCCTTGTCATCAGCCATCCAAGACCTGTTGTCAGACAACACTTCTACATCCTTTGAGGGAATTATCACCTCCGCACAAGAGCATGATGTAACCTGTCACCGCCTCAACGGCTTCGCCTCAGCGTCGAGTTGGCAGAGAACCCAGACCAATCCGTGAAGTCGGTTCCGGAATGTTTCTTTCGTGGAGCTGTACTGTTTTTTCCCCCCCTTGCTTTGAAGTTGGGCGCGGTATGAGACGTTCAGACCTGTGGACAGCTGTGCATAATGGAGGTTTCCTGCTAGCTGCTCCCAATGACCTGGTTGGCGCCTTGCATGGCTGTCTATCTCTATTGGAGTGTGTGTGTGTGTGTGTGTGGTAGCAGCAGTGTAGTATAATGGGTCAGAATTTGGTCTTATAAGAATATATCCAGCTGTATAATTGAATACAATGCAAAACGCAATGTAAAAAAGTTGTGTAAGTCGCTCTGTTAGACGTAAGAGTGTCTACTAAATGCCTGTAATGTAATGATATATGTGTGTGTGTGTGTGTGTATGTGTGAATGGGCAAATGAGAGGCATTAATTGTATTGTAAAAGCCCTTTGCAGAGTCATAGTTGCCTGAAAATTGCTCTATATAAGTGCACTCAATTTACCGTTGACATTTTCTCGTGGGATTTGTATGCATCTTTATGTCTCCATAGCAAAGATCAATAGTTTTTGTACCACTAGTCGGGCAGTCTATTCGCTGCCGATATGAGGACAGAACTGTTCGTAGTACAGCTGTAAAAGTTGCCCGTAATGAATTCAGTGGAGATTGAGGGCTTCTGCTTAAAGCGGGCTGTGATGACATCAGCAAACCTGTTTTGGGTTTGAAGAAGGAGGAATGTAAACCGCAGTAAGGATTAATTCAGCAAAACCCAAGGGGCAGATATTTTCGGTCGGAAAACCAGGAAAAGTCATTTTAAACCCGATGAGGCATGTGACTCAAAGATTTTACACTCCCGGTGCCAAGCCTTGTTAGCGTAGGTGCAAAAGATTCGCCCCGGTGGAGTTTGCCACTACGTCAACAGTCTATCTGGCCTGCGAGGAGCCCGAAAGCATCCGACTGCGGCTCAGGTTCTTCGCTTGCGTCATCCCGCCATGTTTCAGTTACGCACGTGAGACCCGTCTCCCGAAAAGCCCCCCTGGGTTTTAACGTTCGGATGGATTTCTTCAAATTCGTTCCTCAAGAGACGTGACATTTGCAAGAATTTTGAAGGGGGAGAAGCAGGCATATCAGCTTTCCCTTCGGGCACTTGAGTCTGTTGCGCTCCGCCTCTTCTTCCTCACCTTCTTGTCTGATATTTAGTCTGGCGTCTGATTCCAATGTTTCTCGACTTTGTCAGACAGCTCAGCTCTTGCTGCGCATGCTTTTGATATGGAAGGCTAGAGGCTTTTCCTTGGGTTGAAAGATAAATAATGCTATCTT
Source organism: Anguilla rostrata (assembly GCF_018555375.3). Classification (NCBI taxonomy): domain Eukaryota; kingdom Metazoa; phylum Chordata; class Actinopteri; order Anguilliformes; family Anguillidae; genus Anguilla; species Anguilla rostrata. Next base: position 5,769,406 of record NC_057948.1, read on the forward strand.
GATTTTTGGGTGGCAGTATAGCGTAAAGGGCAAGGAGCTGGTCTTGTAACCTGAAGGTCACAGGTTTGATTCCTGAGTAGGACACTGCACTGTCATGGTACCTTTGAGCAAGGTACTTAACCAGCATTGCTTCAGTACATATCCAGTATAAATGAATGGTATGTAAAAAGATGTTTAAGTAGCTCTGGATAAGAGCATCTGCTAAATCACTGTAATTTAAACTCCCATGATTGCACAGGTGATGATAAACAATAGCACTGCCAGATGCCTTTTCATGGTAAAAGTCTGTTTTCAAGAAAGTGCATCTTTTCCTGGTAATCCACATCCAATGGATGTGAATATTCTGTGCACATTTGTTTGCACATGAATAGACAACAAAGTCTGATTTTTACAGACTTGGCATTAAAACCCCCAGTTAGATTTCATGTGACGTCTTAACGTACTTAAGTCAATGTATAGTAGGTATGTAGTGCACGTTTTGAGAAGGGACATGTGTTTCTTATGCTACAATAGCAACTTGTGCATGTGCAAACATTTTATGAACATAATGCGGTGAGCACAGTAGTCTCAGTTTGAGGGATACCATGGAAACATTACTACACCTAGTTTATATGACTTCTCGCTTTTAAAAAATGTAGTTTTAAGTTTTTCTAACAATTAAATCTAAGTTCTGAACTAACAGATGTTAGTTGACATAACTCGACATCCAAGCTTAAAAATCTCAAAAGTCAAAGATTTGCTGAAGTTGCATGACATTTAAAGTATTCTCAACTATTTAAGTTTTTACAGTGTTTAAGATTTTACATTTTCTAATGAACTGTGTGTGTGTCACTGGTGCAATTGCACTTCTGTATTCTGAGCCTAACCCTGATGTTTTCCACTTCAGTAAGTCACTCTGTATAAGAGCATCTGCAGAGTTATTGTAATGTAATGTCTTACAAACCACAAATGACTACTTCATCATGGTAAGAGACTACAGCACCCACCATTTAAGCTCTGTAATTGATTGTAAAGGAAATTATTCTAAAAATGACCTCCCACATGCTTTTAAAGAGATCTCAAGTATTATCGATGCGATGGAGCTTGTGGATACATGAAGACGTTAAAAAATCCAGAATTTACCAGAGAGCAAATCAGAGCGAGGTGCACCAACTACAGTACTTTCTTATTTCTTTTTTTCTTGGTACCAAAACAGGTGTTACATGAAGATAAATTGAAATCTCATCACCAGCTCATAGTTTTCCCCCTTGAGGCAGAGGATGTTGGAAATTTAAATTAAAATCAAAATGTATTAACGGATAAAACATTTACAACCAAAACAAAAAGAATTCATGACAGATTTATTTTCTCATAACGTAGGATCATCAGATCCTCTTAGAGCGTTTGATTGAAATGAGCCTTTAGAGACCATTCAACCCGATGCTCTTCATTCAAATGAAATGCTTTAAGTCAAAAATGAAAAAGCAACAACAAAATAAATAAAAATGAGTTCATGACTTTTTAATAACTCTGATATAAATGATAATACAATAAATAAATTATGTTACTATAATATTAGAAACAGGATTACAAGTAATATACAGACATGAACAACAAATAATGGTGCTCCTCCTTAGGCACCAGAGAGAAGTAGTAAACTATTTTGCAGAGGTTTAGGGGGCATTACTTACATGTTTTAATTGTTCATGTGATAAAGATATCTATATGAAACTCAACACAATATTTAATTTTTTATCTATTATTAAAGGGACACTTTCTGGAGTCTTTTGGTCATTATTTGTTTTTGATTGGCCCTGACTGATTTTTTTAAATTACTTTTTTTTGTTCACAAAGGATATTTTTAATATTTACCAAAGTTACAAACTGCCAGCTTAAAAACATGGCTGCTGTAGGGGCCATCAAAGGTTTGTGGATTAAAGCACAAATATTACATTCCAGGTAGTTTCAAAGCAATGTGTGCATCAGCTTTATGCTTCTATAAGTTGTGAGTGAGTATATTACCTGGTTTTTTATTTTTTTTCCCAAAAATTATGTTTAATCTGGTTTTAGGTCAGAACTATTTCCTATGACTCATGCAGCCTGAGACCGCTGAGCTCAGTGAAAGAAGAGAGCAGCAAATTACTGCACGAGAGAGGAAAAACCTCAAAGCAAAAACAAATTGACAGGGCCGGAAATGGTTCATACAACCATTTATATGCATATGCACTTCCGACTTGCTGGGAAAACAGAGACAAAATGGCGTCAGGCCAACAGCACCTCGATCACACCTCCCTGGCTGTGAGAGTAAGATAGCTTCTGCTGCATTTGAACTGAGGAGGGAAAAAGTGCCAGCATGATATTGAATTAGATTTTTAATGTCTATTTTTATGTTTATACAATTGCGAATAAATGCCATAAAATTAGTTTGCTCATATGCATAGCCTCTGAGTTATGACATCACTGTACACGTGGTTTTGTGCAGGAAATGTGTGTGTATGTGTGCACGCATGCGGGTGTGTGCCTGTTTGTGTGCACGCATGTATGTATGTGTGTGTGTGTGCGTGTGTGTGTGTGCGCATGCATGTGTGTGTGTGTGTTTTCTGTTTGCTTTAAATAAACCCATGATTACCCCTGTATGAGCCATTTTAAAGACAGGTCATCAGAATCTTCTGTAAAAAGCTAAAATATCCTTCATCCCCCACAAAAACTGGGCCAAGCAAAACAAAGTATACACTAAAAGTAATATCAACAACCGTATATCCAGAAAGTGACCAATCCTTTTGAAACAAGTAGTCAACAGTCAAAAGAAAGATCCAGTTCTCTTGTACTTAAGTGGTATGATGTGACATTTTTATGCATATGTATAGTCCATAATATCAGAAGGGTCTTACATTAGCCACAATGCTGAGCCTTTTCCTTTTTCTTTTTGTGCAAGGATGATATCCAAGTCAGTTACTTGGGAATTGAAGAACATTATTTAGATTCAAACAAACTTGGCTCAATCTTTACAGCAAACCTCAAATTAAAAGCCTTTGATATCATTTTCATGTATTTCCTTATAAATGTAAATGCCTAGATTTATTTTTACTTTGGAGACTCTGTGATAAGATTGTTTAAAGTTATGCTCAAAATAATGGAAATTCATCAAAAATTGTTATTAAAAAAAAATCATTATTAAGGAGCAAATTTAATTTGAAAAAAAAAATGAAAAAAAAACACTGTGAAGCCAATGTTGACTTTGAAACAGCTGCGTTTAAACAGCTCCGATGGGTAAAATGTCAATGCCAATAGTCCAACCAGTCTTGCTCACTCCACAAATTAGCCTGTATGGCAGTGGCAAGAAGAAATACATTTTTTATGGGGGGAAAACATCTCAAATCTTGAATGGAGTCTGAAACAAAAAATTAAAGTTTTGTATTCAAAATCAGAACTTCTACGTTGAACCGTAAGACCAGCGCCCGGCAGGTTTACCAGTAATTGACTTGACTGTGCTCAGTGAAACACTTATGTGTGTGGGTGACATTCAATTTACTTCTAATTATAGTATGGAGGGGGGGAAAAAACAGATGGTTTCTAATTTAAGTAATTAAATGTGAAGCTCACTGTTTGCCAAAAGCAGGAGCTGAATCACACTTGCTTGGCTGATGGACAGGACTGAGAATCATTTCCTCCCCGTACAGAGGAAAATAACATGAGGAGGCCAAAACCACAAGACCACAGATCCGAAGAAAACCTAAATGGGATTGTCATTCTAAAATACATTTATGATGATAAATTAACCTGTCCATTAACAATAAACAAGGTCCCCACATTACACCATCACACCACTAATATAAAACCCCTTGACAAAATATAAGTTTAATATTTCAAACTGCATCGATTATATATGTTGATAAAACATTAAAAAATTTTAATAGTGTTACCAACTTGCCAAATATTTATTTATTTTGCTTACAGTATGTGCCATTCCCCTTGGACTGAAGAGTCAAATAGTCAAACTTGTCACCAATTCATGAATCAATTTCCAATTTTGTATCACAAATGAGTCCGAGGTGGGATTTGAACCCCGGCCTCTCGTTCATCCAAAGACTCCATAGGCAAACGCTTTACCAGTCGGCTAAAGGCAAAATCGCCCCTAGCCAAGGGCAACGTCGTTATCTTTGAACACCAGGCAGTGTTGTCACAGCAACTTGCTGCGAGCTGTTTGCTTTACCACACCTTTACTGTGCTTCACTAGCAAACTAGTCGAGCCACAACCGCCACATTTGCAAGCTCTGGGTTAATTTCTTATTTTAAAACTTCACAGGTAACTGAAACATTTCTGTGGCACATAACCAATGAAACAAGACTGTCACGGAATCGGAGATCCTGCTTCTCTCAGCCAGAATCATCAAAGTTAAGACACTAATCTCTCACTCACAGAATCTCTTGTTGTCAGACACTGGTATTGTTACTGTAGGTGCCACAATGCATATTTATTTAATGTGTGCCGACATAAGATGGGCGTGTTTCTCATTCTTTTCCTTTATTGTATTCATTTATAGCCATTTCCCTTTATTGTTTTTTTTTTTTACATTTTATTGGACAAGAGAGCTGGGGGTTGGTGGACAGAAGGGGGCAGTCTTCGGGGGCAGCCAATAGTTTCCTATGGCATAGCCTCTGTGGGCTATATGAGGAACTGCTGGTGCTACTAATCTATAGGCTGTAGGCTGGATATACAGTATCCATTCTTCATTTTAAAGACATTTCCCAAATGCGAGCTATATTTGACATAGCTGCTGTGTAAAATTTGGTGGCAACTCACACACCTTCTCAACAGTACCCAGGAGGAAGTGAAGCTCCGCACCTTTTTGGGTTTTTGGGAAGAGCCCAAGGTTTACAATCAACCCATGGCTTGTCAACAGTAGCTCAGTGTTATTTAGTTTGAAGAGAAACTCCTGGGAGATAAACATTTGTTGGGCAAGTGCACTGTTTTTGACAATTACTGCATTCATAGGTTCAAATAAAGTTAAAACAGACAGTCGATTCTAAATGAACTATTTCTAAAGCCACAATTTGGTAAAGATTTGAATATAAAGTTACTGCAGGGTTATTTAAAACATGTAGTTTTGAGCTAAAGTTTTCTGCACTTTGCTTTCCATTTATTTGCCTGGTCTGCTGAATCATGTTGAAACTTAACTGGAGGACATAATTTATATATATATATATATTTTGATCTCTGGGTGGAACATCACTTTAAATCATTCTGCCATAAAATAGGCACTAAGTTGCTGCAGGAAGTGGTGTTGGTGGGTAAGTACAGTACACCCTCAGTATCAAATATACTGTAGTGACAGGGAGGGACACTGAGCTGTAGGAGATGTTGTCTTTCATGGTCCATGGAAAGAGTACATGGTCCATTGATGTCCTGGCAAAATCCCCAACCCGGGTCTGTCAAGCTGCCCCCTAATCATCCACCATTTTGGCTCAACATTTATCTTCCTCTCCACCTCTGCTGGTGAGTGTTCTAGTGCGACACACAACTCCTCTTCACAGTGAAACTTTGAGAAAACCATTATATCAGTGGAATGGTTAATACTAGTTATACTGGAGGTGTAGAATATGGTCCTACCTGCTCCTGATAGGCATAGAAGAGGATGATCATCAGAATCTCTAGGAAGAAGATCAGAAGAAGCAGGATGAAGAACTAGAGGGAACGAAAGAGGGAGAGGTGGAGTTAAGAGACCTTTTAAGCGCTGTTCACGTCCTCTCCATTTGTCATACTCAATTTGTTGAATAACCAATCGTTTGAGGTAATGTAACGACAGCCTCATTCGGGCTACGGAGCGGTTCTCTTTTAAAGACCTGCCGAAGGTTCGCATTCCGGTTTGTTTTATGCGTCAGCAGTCGAGGCAGCGAAAACAGAATTAAAGAGCCAACGAGAAAACACACGCGACGTTTTGAGAGACGCCGGGAGATGTTCAGGCTCGGAGACGTCTGGAGTCCCGGCGCGTGCGTCTGGCATTTGAGATGCACTCCCTCCGCCGGGAGATAAGCGCCTGTGTTAGGTGGGTGAATGGGAGCTGCGTGCCTGCACACCTCGTTTAGTAAAAGCCGTGCCCCGTTTATGCTCATGCTCTCTGATACGGCCTATGAATTTTAACACGTTTATCTGCCGATTGCTTTTTTTTTTCCCCCCGTGCCGCTCTGTGTCCATGCAGCAGCTTTGATATTGTTATCATCCTACTGAAAAGAAGTATACACGCAGTACGGCCCACTATGCACACGTTGTATAAAACTGGCACGTTAACTGCTTTTAATTAAGTCAATGAAAACATCTGAAATTCCAAATTCAACAACACCTTCGTGTCAAACTGCAAATCAATTTGATACAATTTTTTTTTCTTTTTGGCTCTGTCCTCCAGCACATTGGATTTGAAGTGAAACAATGAATATGAGATTTAAGATAGTCAGCCATAATTTGAGGATATTTACATCCATATTGGGTGATCCGTGTAGGAATTACAGCCCTTTTTAGACATAGTTCCCCCTTCCACCTTTATACATAGAGTATGTGTGGCATGCGCAACTCTAATCCTTTATGAAATGTCTTTTGTGCAGTAATGAGGTTAATAATGCACTTCAGCTGTCAACATTACATGTGGAGGCATCATTCTATTCAGGTTTTAATCAGATTCTAATTGGCTGGGTTGTAAATAGAATGAACCTCCATGCGGATATGGAAAAATGTGGCTTCTAGCAGCTTGTTAGAAATTAGAAAAAATTTTACACACAATAGGTGTTATATGCTCATTGTTTCCATGATGATCTTCCTTTCTGGTGACTACGTCTGAAAAGTTAAGACATCCTTGCGTCTTCCCAGCCATGTAGGTTTTCACAGTCAGGGGTACAAGTTTTAAGGGATTGTGCAATAAAAAACAAAATGCAAAATAAATGTAACAGTAACACACTTGAAAGCAACTACTATTGTGTTTAATTGTCTTGCATTTTTTTCCTGACAATTGCAGTGTCAGGATTAGAAAAACGGTTGCCATCTGTGTCAGCTAACCACCGACTATTACAGTTGAAAAAGAGAAATTTACTGTTAGTACCCACATAAAATAATGGCATTCAATGGTAAAATATTAGTTTAATGCAACACCGCTGCTTCTTTAAATCCATGGTCTCCCGCGTTTAATACTGGAACAATTTATCCACTAACTGTAACTGAAGTCAATGTGCATGTGAAGGGCAAATGCGGGCACTCACAGTAAATAGTTCTGTTTTTTTTTTTTTGCTGTATTTCCAAATACATAAAAGTCACTCTTTTCTTTGTTTTTTGTTTTTCTGACTTATTCATAATGTCACTTACCATACATACCTCACAACCATAAAATATATCTGTTTGATTACAATTTAAGATATGAAATCCAGCTTCAAAATCGTCTCACAGTTTCTGTTCACTCCCAAGTTATCTTTTAATGTGCAAACTGTATATCTGTAACAAACTGTTCTAGGTTTACTGCAGAAGTCTTTTGTCTATTCCCAAGTCTAGTCTTAAATCTAAAAACCATGCTTTCTCTGTGAAGGCTCCAGGACTCTTCTAAACAATTTAACAAAGACGCAAAGAAAAATCCTAGAAAAAAAGATAGCTTTAAAAAGTTAAAACAAATTGGCTTTTTAATTATGTGTAATATTTTAGCTTTACTTTAAAGCTAACCTTCAGTCTGAAGTGTGTGTACTCTTGCTTTTGCTGGAGTATACACATAATTGCCTTTTATTCAACTTTTACTGCTTTTCAGAGATTATAGTGTCATGTTCATCGTTTCATTATTCACAAGAGATTCATCTTGTGTCCATAAAATCCATTTTGAATTGCTCAATTTTGTGCTGTAAAAACCCACTGTTTTCCTTTCATTGCTTTATTTCACTACACCACTTTGAGCTGATGCATGAAAGATGCTATGCAAATAAAGTTTATTATGATTGTTATGCATGTAACAGTTTACTGATATTTAGTGAAGACGGAGTAGATGTGTGAGAATTTTGAGTCTGTTTGCAAACACTCACACTCAACAGCAGGGGGCGACTCTCTTTGACAGCGCCCATGCAGCCCAGGCAACCAATCACCATGACGATGGCCCCCACAGTTATGAGGAGGTTGGCAGCGGAGAGGGAGGGGAGAGAGGAGGAGAGGGTGGCGAAGTTCCCCTGTGTCACTGAGAGCCAAACCCCCACCCCCAGGATCCCACAACCCCCCAGCTGTGAGACAGAGAGAGAGAGAGAGAGAAAGCATACACATTTAACAATTTAGTAAAACAATACCTTGTTAATTCTGCATAAATCAATTTTAATTAGCACATTAAATAAATGTGCTAATTAAAATGCCACATTTTTTGTGTATGACATCAGGTAAAAATCCATTTAACTTGTAACGTTCAAGAAGTTTCAGAAATGACTGTCATGTGGGCATTGCTGTCATGGGCAGAGCACTTTTCATTTACTTTCTTTGAAAGGCAATTTAGAAAACGGACAGGTTAAATCACGCAGATTGCAATCTGGCATTTGCATGAAACACAAAGGCTATGTATGGATCCTGCATTCTCTATGACCTGGCTTTCCCACCACATTTGAACAATGTCCCAAACACATGTAATTCAAATGACCATTGCTTTACCATTGTCTTTAATTCATTTTCACAATTACCACACACGCAGCTGCATCTTTGCTTCTGGCTGAAATCATTCATTCTTCACAACCAATGTTAAGAGAGCCAATCGAGGCCTGTGTGAGGTCCAGTCTGTTGAGAGAGCCAATCAAAGCATGTAGGAGGTCCAGTCTGTTGAGAGAGCCAATCAAAGCCTGTGTGAGGTCCAGTCTGGCAAGAGAGCCAATCGAGGCCTGTGTGAGGTCCAGTCTGTTGAGAGAGCCAATCAAAGCATGTAGGAGGTCCAGTCTGTTGAGAGAGCCAATCAAATCCTGTATGAGGTCCATCATTGAACCATCATTCTGTTTTATGTTTAATAGAAAAATAGAGCTAAATGTTTGAAGCATGTAAAATATTCACTTCAGGTTTCTGTCAGACGGTTAAATGTTTTCTTGTGAAATTTGCTCATGGTTTGCAGCGCTGTAAAAACATCCCAGAGGGCTGTCTGCTATAATCACAGTTCATTCGATCTGAGTTTTAGAAAAAACACAATTATTTGTTTCAGCTCACTTTCTCTCCACGTAATTTCATTCCCCTTGTTCCGCCCCGCCATGTTTGCGTGTCTCTTTCCGAGCGTGTGGGCGAAAGTGAAAGATATTAAATACCTTATGAAATTCTCTCTCCCCATTGCTCTCTACCTCAGCATCTAAAAAAGGTTTTTCAAAATCGTCCACCGCCCAGTGTTATCTGATCCACCTTTATAGCCTTATGAGTCATTGGTATAAGGCCTTGTGCAATATAAGTATTATCTGAAGAAAAGGGCACTGGCATTTAAAAAGTTTATTATGACTGTCAGGTCAGACGAACACCAGAACCCAAAGACATGTGTTTCCCTCTAGTTGCTAGCCTGAAATTTCTGCAGATGGTATTGCCCTGGAAGGTGATAAGGCAGCCTTTGTGTTCTATATTTTAAGCCAACTTGCAATCAGAAAAACCATGTCTTCAGCCAACTCTTTTCTCAAAACCAGTGGAGGTTTCTGTGCTTGAGATGGAGCTATCGGAAATTTTATCTTTAAAGCAATAGTTTTTCCCCAACCAGATTTTTGTTTGTTTCGCTTGAATAAAATGCATACTAATCACCTTAATATTCCGTGTACATGGTTAGGTCATTCTCTTTAAATGCGCAAGCATTCTTTTTCAATACTTTTTATCCATCCATTATATATACCCACTTATTCTGGGCAGAGTCGCGGGGGAGGTGGGGGGGGGGGTGGTTGGAGCCTATCCCAGCGTGCATTGGGCAAGAGGCAGGAATACACCCAGGATGAGTCACCAATCTATCGTAAAGCACACACACCATTCACTCACACACTCATAAATATGGGCAATTTAGAGTCTCCAATTAGCCTACCTGCATGTCTTCGGACTGTATCCAGAAGAAAACCCATGCAGAAACGGGGAGAACATGCAAACTCCACACAGAAAGGTCCAGGCCGGATTCGAACTCAATGACATTCTTGCTGTGAGGCAACAGTACCCACTGCACCACCACGCCTCCCTCAATTCTTTTTGGACAATTCAAATTCACAAATTTTATAAATACACAATAAATTATATATTACGACAAGGTAAATGGCACAATAGACATGTATTTCTTTGAGTGTATAGCACTAGCAAAGGCTATTTGACAGTCTCCACAGGGAAATCCCACAACATGCATCAGGGTACCTGCTACTCCTGGAGGGTTAAACAAATGTGCCATTGACCATTAGCCAGCAAACAATTCAGATAAGAGAATGGAAACATGAATGCACATGTGCAGCTGCCTTGTGTAAAACATGGGCATTCATTTCCTACTCGAAAGAACATAAATCAACCCATTCGCAAGCAATCACCGCACAAATGCTACAATTTAATAATGACATGGTTCAAAGGCTCATAAACGTGCAGTGTAATAATACACCATATGAAACGGACTACAGGTCGCTGGATAATTTTTTTTTTTTGGTACTTGACTGAGGAAAATGACAATACACACTGTTAATGACTGCTTCACCTTTCACATTCATTTATTTTTGAACACAACATGGTTAGTGATTTATTTTATGGATTTTGGTCGTTTTATTTTTTCATTTTTTTAGTGCCTCTTTCATTGCTGTGTCAGATCACATCTTGCCAGCAGTCGTACGCAGAAAGACAAAGGCCTAGTGATCAGGATATGAAATGTAATTAAATTTACAGTAAATGAAAATGAAGTTTACATTCTATAATGACGTCTACATGCGCAGTGCTAGTTATGTAGCGGATGTCCTGCCCTGTAAACTATGTGCTAGCTAGACACATTACATACATGACAAAATTATCATACACGTGGCATCATTTCGTATATTTGTAAGTTGTATGAGCTGGCCAGTAATGGAAAGTTTACTTCAGCCTTTATCAAAGATTAGTTGATGAATTTAACACAGTTAAAGATGTCAAATAAAATTTTTTTCTAATCTGGTAGCTGAAAATGAGTACAGTTCGTGGTCCTGTTCAAAACAATTGATGTTAATGTTCATCCTCGATCAAAAGATAACGTTGACTGTACTTGTTACCTGGGTTTAAGTTTCTGTCATTCCTTATTAACAAATCTGATTTCCCCTCCTGCACATGATGTCAATGTTGCTTGCTAGAACATGGATGTGCTGTTAATTTTTCTCATACCATATCATATCAAAAAAAATTTTCAGCAGAGGATCTCAATGACAAAATGTAGCTGCAAGCAGGAACTACGGGGCCAAGCAACACAAGTACCTGCCAGTGCCATTTTGTGCAAGTCCTTAATTTATCGCGTTGATTTAAGATGGCAGCATTTGATATCCTACTACATTTGGGTAAAATGCCAAGATTCATAAAAAGTGACTTGGTGGTTCTGCCAGAACTGAAAAAAGAGACAGAAAATGACAGAAAAATTACAAAATAAAATAGTAAAACCAAGGAATACTGGAGGGTACCAAGGTATGTTGGTGCTTCCCCCCCCCCCCCCCAAATAGTCCATACAAAATTATTCACTAATACCATAGAGGTTCCTCCAGCAGGGTCCTGAATGTAGGTTTTGGAAACTATGGTGAGATATTGTCTCAGCTGTTAAGCTGCAGGGTCAATTCCTTCTAGGCAATAGTTCAGCTACTTCGGATAAAAGCCTGTCTTAGGCAGATAAATCTGTCTTACATAACTTTAATAACTAATATTTTAAAATATATTTTCAATAATATCGTTTTGCTTTTCTGTAAAATAGGTGTTATTATTATTTTTTTTCAACAGAAATAAACTTCCATTCTGGATTTCAGTCTGTACATTGAACCTAAACTGACAACTTGACCGGCTTGACAACGTGAACAATGACCCTCCTACAAATGCAAATGGCGGTCAGTGTTCTGTCCCAACAGGCTGATTCAAAGACTGTTCCAATTGGGGCCTTAAAAACGGCTTTGGATGGCCAAAGCAGTTAAATTTGTTTCAGTCTTATCTCACAGACAGTCTCACTTGGCGGTTTTGTGTATGCCTGTTAATAAATTGATTGCAGGGTCCCTCAAGCGTCAGTGTTTGGGTAAATTTTGTATTTGACTTTTATGCTTTGGTTTTGGCATATTATGTAAAAAAAAAAAAAACAATTACAGGACTGCACTGTCAATAGGACAAAGCCTTGGACTATATTTAAATAATGCACAAAAGACAAAAGCTTTATTTCAGAGACTGGATATGTCCATTTTGTTAAGATTGATGTCCTAAAATTGAGGTCAGTTGTCTTTAGTAAAATACACACTGAGAAAGGCTCAGTGCTGAAAAGCATTTGTGTATTGTTTAAATGTAGTCAAATATGTATTCCTATTGAGCATGCTGTCCTGTTCAAATTTTTCTATCATTCATTAGGAAGTTTCATTTTTTAGCAGATGTATTATATTTAAAAATTATATTATATGTGGTCATCTCTATTCACATTTGCAGTGATGACACACAACTTGGCTTGTAGATTAAACCCAGTGAATTGAATAGGTTAACTGTTCTCCATGCCTGCCTGAAATGGCATACATTTTTAAACAGTCCACAATTTTCAAGGGGAAAAAATATGATTAATTTTTAATTCTTGGTTTCACACAGATGATAAACCGATAAAATGTAAATAAATAAATAAATAAATAAATAAATAAATACATAAAAACTTGGGCCCTTTACCTGAAATGTGAAAGCCTTCCTCCTCCAGGACCCTGATTGTAATTCAGTAATAATAAGAAAGTCATTCATGCTTTCATCTCATCTCGGCTTTATTCTCGTAATCCACTCTTGCGAGGCCTTGACTCAGAATGTGCGGTGAGGCTGCTAAATAAAAAACAAGAGAACACAGTTCCCCAATCCTCTTATCTCTGCCCTGGCTGGAAGCTGCTTTGAGTTGACTTTTTATCAGTTATTTTCAAGACAAGATATGATTTGATATGATATGAGGTAGCACCTGAATATATTGCTTGACTGTGAAGCCCTTAAAAACTATCAATTATTTACAGATAATGCAGAGTCCCAACTGAACGAAAAAGAGGACCATGCATTATCAGTTAAGGCTCTGGAAGAGCCTTCGTGAAGAGGTTTACAGCAGCAAATCCGCTTTTAACTAAATTTCTTTTTTTTTTTAATGTTATGTTAAGTAATTTGTTTATTGTTATTATGTTATTGATATTAACATTCTTGCCCTGTATTTTTTAAAAATATTCTTTTCATTTTACATATTTAAAACAAATATGTAAACCAGTGTTTAGAAAAACACTGAATAAATAGTTATCCATCCATCCATCCATTATCTATACCCACTTATCCTGGGAAGGGTTAAATAGTTATTATAATTCTTATTATTGTGGACTAAGGAGTGTTTTCCATATTTTTCTTCTGATTTCCCAACCATGTACCTTTATGTAAACCCTACATGCCCTACATGCCAGCCAGATCCCTCCGTTCTGCTACCTCAGGACGCCTAGCACCTCCCCCTCTTCGCACCTGCACTTCCAGAACACGTCTCCTGTCTGTTCTGGCCCCACGATGGTGGAATGAACTCCCTGTGGAGGTGAGAACAGCTGAGACACTGACCCATTTCAAACGATGACTGAAGACTCACCTCTTCAGGCTGCACCTCTCCCCATCCCTCCCTACCCCCCTGTAAATGACTGTAAGCTTAGGGTTGTAACTAGGCAGCTGTTTCGTAGGTGACTTAGGTGCATTAACTGTCTTAACTACTGCTTGTATTTTTTCCATAGACTGCGTTGTTGCCGTTCTCGTTGTTAGTGTTAATCAGTTTAACCTTCAGGGTCCAAGTTGAACTATGCGGTTGTTCCCTGCACTTGGACCGGTACTTCCCAAAATGTGTCTGGTGTATCTGATAAAAAATTGAGTTCTTTGGATTTCATGGCAGATATCTGTGGGACAAATCTGTGTCTTTAGCTCTATACAAACTGACTGGTTGGCTGTGCCATAAAGTCTCTGCTGATTGGCTGCAAGTCAAATGGAAGAAACACTCCAAATAAACAAACAGTTCAGCACTACCTGTAAATGGCAAGTCTTTATGTCTGTGTGATAACAAATCGGAAAAACTCAAGCTTTGGCTCTTTGGAAACTCAATAACCACAACTTGCCGACAATGACCATCGCAATGAGACCAGAAGGGAGTCCTAAATTAGAGTGACATGCACTTGAGAGGATGCACATAAATGTATCCTGGCCAGAACAGAGCTTCGATCCACCCCTAAAACAAACTTGTGCGTTGTTAAATAAACGAGGGCAAGACAATGGGTGCCCATGTAGCACGGACTCGAGGATCAAATTCGTGTCATACCCCAGAAGACTTCCACACTGGCATTAGCTGTCAATTGGATATCAGATATACTTCCCTGCCGCCGAAGTGCCAACACCACATCTGGTTGAATGAATGTTTGCGAGTTGTATGCGACATTATGAATTGCATTTTTTTTTGTCCCCCCCACCTGCTTATACTGAATCAATCCTGTTTGGAAGTCTGGTGAAAGGCACACCATTTGAACACTGCAAAAAATCTTTTCTAGTATCCCTAAACCACAACTTTTAGCTACATTGTAAACAGGTCGAGATCCCATTTAGCCTATACCTTCCTTCCCTCAAGAAAATGTCTTATCTGAAAAAGAGTCTTTTAATTGAGTCTCAGACATTTTCACGACTTAAATTTTTGTTTAAAGTTTTAAAAACGTGGAACGAGTGCTTGGATGTCCTTCAGCACGTGCAGCTGCGTCTCAGGCACCCTGTAGACCAGCTGTCAGTCAGGCCTGCCTCCATTCCCCATCATGCAATGCTGGCTGAGCTCCGCTCTGCCTGGCCTTTTCAAGAAGAGTGGGTCGGAGTGCACCAAAGAGGCACTTGCCATATTTCTTCCATGAAAAACTGATCTGAACACAGCAAGGCGGCACTTGCCATATTTCTTGGGCCAGATGGCCCAAATCCAACATTCCCTCCTCATCCCGTCCCCCTTATCTTCCTTCTTTTTGTCATGAGCTTCCTCCTCTTCTGCCTGTTCCCCCTCTTCTCCTTCTGCTCTTCCTCCTCCTTCTCCTCCCCTCTGATGGACGGGGACTGAGCAGCGGGTCCAGTCGGGTTTAACTTCTTCATTAGCGCGGAATGTCTGGAGTGGCGCTGGCCTCTTCCAGACCACAGCCATCCTCCTGGTCACCCGTCACTCAGCCCGCCCCTCTCACATAGCCAACATTCTGCTGTCCGATGGCAGCAGCTATAGCAGCACACCTGAATCCCTGGTTCAGAGCTGTATGTTCTTGCAGTGTGGTTACACTGCCACTTCATCTTAGTTTGAAACGCCTTCAAGTACTTGCAAGAAACCGCTGTGGTCTTCATGAACTCGTTTCATCTGAAGGTGAGTGGGCAGCCGTTTGGAAGGCGAGATCTGTGTTGATTTCAGTCAGGCATTACACTCGGTGACAGAAAGAAAGAATGGCAGCCTGTTCCTGTTTGCATCTGGAAAAAAAAAAACTTGCTCAGTGTTCTTCAGAGTCGGGTTTTCACCCTTCGACCAAGTCTGAGATTTGAAAGGGCTGGTTGTTATCCTTATAATCACTTATAATCATGAACAGACCTGAGAATTTCGTCCTTAAATGTGTTCCCATTCAGACAAAAGGAGTATCCATCAAAGGATGAGGAATAAAGTATATATATATATATATATATATATATATATATATATATATATGTTAGCGTGGCTTTGTAATTACTGACAAGGACAAGATCTGCAAAACTTCTTCACCTCATACAGCATGCAGTATGCATTCTAGCCACTAAAAACCCTTCCTCCCATATGGTGATATCAACGTCAAAAGGAACAGTACATCATAGTACATAAAGTACTGTCATAGCTGAAGCACCTTTGAATAAGGCTTATTTTATCACATCTTCACGCTGCAGCACAAAACCCCTTTCTAAGTGCAATCGCAAAACCCTCCACCACATGCCGGTGTGACACCCCTGGGAGAGAGATGCGGCAGTTCCGGGCGTGCACCGTTGGTTCTGCATGGAGAGAGAGAGAGAGAGAGGGCGCACCTACACCAACACAAAATCAAATAAAAATACCTTCATCCTTCCCCCTCACCGGATTCTGGATGAAAACAATGACCTAAAACAACAAGCTAAAACAAGAAAGACGAAAGAAAGCAAAACTCAGCGACTGCATTTCAGCTTGCCGCTGGTCTTGGCTGGCCAACTTTTCGGCTAACCAGTATCTTTGCCTTTACAAACCAAACTCAAACTCGCTCTGTCGGGATGTTCTCTCGATCTCGGTCCCAAACTGTGGAGAAAAACACACCTTTAAACACCTGGGTTGATTAGTTAAGGCAACGCAGGTGCGTGTGCTCTCTCCACCAGACCAATCCGCTTCTCCAGCGGACTGAATGCTACACCCTCTTAAGATGAAACCCATCTTTTTGTTGTTGAGAGGAATCACATTGGACTGTCAGTTAATTTGGCGGTAGCTCTTCTGGCCCAAGCTCATGTTGTGTTGATCTCTACCTGGCCACCTAGCGCTTGACTCCAAACGCAGCTAACACAAAACATTTACACAACAATGGGAAAGATTATAGTTAGTGCCACTTTTTGAGGTAATGTTCCCAAACTGTCCTTGGGCTTTTTTATTCCAAACAAATTCTGTCTGTCACAGAATAGCATTCCAGGCATGTCACACACAAACTTCAGGGACAACATCCTCTGAGTTATCGTTTGAAATCTATGAAAAACATCATGGCTCATGTATGCCAAATACATTTTTCAGAATGTACAGAATCAAAGTAAATGGCAGTTGTGCTTAGCATTGCTAACATTCTTGATAAAAGTAACGAATGACCATCCACAATAAATATTTTCAAAAGCACTTCTACCTTTGAGAACATAAGTGAATAATGTCCTAAGGCCATTCATGCAATCTTCCTCAGGACAAATTCAAGGGCCTTCCGGGAAACCGAACAAATGTGCAAGCCAGTAACATATACCCTAACGTGAACCCTCTGTTCGAAAGATGTTCTGAGAACCAACATTTGTTCGCTGGGAAACTATGTCTTCATCATGGAAAGGCGAGGCTCGAGTCCAGCGCAACAGTGGTTCTGGTCTAAGAACAGTTGTGAGAGAGAGGAGAGCACCGCATGTGAGCAACAGAGAGACTGTGCGCACGGCACGCCATATTTCATATTTACAGTATTTTTCAGAGGGCTCAGTCACACGCCCTTAACCCTCACATAAAACATCTTAATGCGCAGAAATCTAGAATATCTGCAGTGAGCAGTTGGGGACTGAGCAAGGTGCTGAACTCTCCAGGGTCTTAAAGGAAGCCTTTTTTGGATATAGTAAGGTTTTCCTCTGGACAGAACTAGTATTTTGTCTACAATCTCCCAGCAGCAGATCATGCAGTTTGTTTTCAGTTTTGTTTCAGACCATTAAATGCAATGCCAGAATATCAACAGAAGCATTCTAAATCAAACTAAACAAGCGTAGCTTCAACAAATTTGTATTTCAAAGGGATGTTCTCCTTTCTGACAAGACTAGTAATAGGTGATTCAATTGCAGGAAATATTAGTGTCATAACCCTTGAATATTTGAATGGTGGTAGATTTCCATGATCAAAAGTTTTAAAAAATATTTTAAAACAAGATTTATTCAGAAAAATAAAACAAACTACGCATGAGATAACCCAGGATTCTAAAATGTGATATTATACCGAAATCTAAACCCGTAAAACAAAAATTGTCCCTTTATAGTCTACATATAAAGATTTCATTGGCAAGCATAACTTTCCTGTCTTCCAGTTGCTGTTCAGAACCGCCATTGCAAAGCAGATTAAATGAGTTCCAGAGGTAACAAGGTTTCTTTGGCCTAATTAATACTGATGGAATCCATCCCAGCTTGAAATGTACTCTCCCACCATCAAGCAACGTATCCAAGAGTACTGAACCAAGGATGGAAGAAAATCACCCTGGTGGTCAGCTGGCAGACATTTTTCCTCCCAAAAAACTATTCTGTTAGGATAAAAATGTGATTTATGTCAGTTTTGACAACACAATGGAAAGACCTCCTTTTACTCACTCAGGGATGCTTCATGTCATGAGGATGGGGGGGTGTATTTTTTCATTATTATTTTCAGGTCCCATGATTTTCTATGGTTTTATTTATTTTTTTAATGTGAAATGTGGAAAAAATTGTAAACTTATAAATGCTAAAACTTGTGGTTTATTTTGAACAACTTAGTGTTGCTTGCATTACATGACAGGTCAGGCAATAGCCACATATCATTTACTTAAATATCCAGCAGTTCATTCAATATCCATCCCATATCATGACCACATTTCGGCAAAAGACCAAGGTTAAATAAAACATTGCTGAGTATTGTTTCCATAGGCTACATCTAATCAGGCTCTAGTGCCATGTCACTAAAATGAGCCCAACGTAATATAATGAAACAATAAAGTGTTTTTTCTAACTTCGTATTTGATTTTTAGGATCCTGACGGTATGCATACGATTCCTTATCCTGCAGGCTATTCCTGTAATCTCATTGTGACTGTGATTATAAACATTTCTAAGCAACTGGCCGTCTATTTTGCCGGCACCATTAGAATATTAAATTCAGACGCTTGGTACGTGAACCTGCTGTGGTCTGTCATTTGCAGTTGAGCCGCGTGATCGAGGACAAGCCACCGTAAGGGAAACCCTTTGTGTCTGAGGCTGGATCCATAACCGGATTAACGCTGAGCTGGGATCGGATCGACCTCCGGCAGCCCAGCACCTGCGTTAATTCATCTGTTTTCGTTCAGTCTCCATTAGTATGGGGAGCAATAAAAGGTCCTAAATTAAATTAAGCCTATTGTTTTTCTTTTTATGAGTGATTATGTTGAAACCCTGATTCAAATGTTTTTTTTTGTTTTTTTAGTTCATACTTTTTTTTTTTTTTTTACACCCCATCTATGCGTCTTGAGCATCTGTCAATCTGTGACTTGCCTTGCAACCCGGCTAATTTGCGCATCCTATACTCTGGTATAGCACCTTTCTGCCTGCCAGGGATTCAGTACCGTCCTCACCAAAAGATATATTCTCGATTCTGTTACTTTGCACAGTGGGGTTTTTCTTCACCCCTTGGCCCATGTTAGAACACAATTGCAAGCTAGCCGCACAAATGCGGTTGCTCCGCCCGGAGCATATTTTATTAATCGTTCATTCATTCTGACACAAACCAGAATGTCATTTCACCGGGAGTCAGAATAGGCGCTAATATAGGCAGAAATCTTCATTCCTCATTCAGAATACACAAGAAGACTTGGGGGATTCACATGCAGTTAAATAGGTATTAATCTACTAATCATAGTTATCCAATTTAGCTCAGCAGAAATTCCCATTCAACTCGACTCTGAATGACAATTTGATGAACGAAAGCTTGAATTCAATATACATCATCAACAAAAGGAACTGAAACTTAATTGAATAGAAGGTGTAATTAAAACCGAGAAGGCCACTTGCCCTGTCTGTCAATACTCTATCTGTTCTAGTTGACTGCCGTTCTCTTTGACCTACTTTTCAGAGCAAATAAACAGAACTTCTGAAGGGAGGTCTTTAGTCACTCTCCCACTGGTCTCCCAGTGTGAAAATGCCAAGACCGCACTAACGAGATTAATTACTGAAGGCCGTTAATTGTGGCTCATTGGGCCTTCAGGGCTGTCAAGTCGTGGAGGGCTGAAGTATATATGGCACCCCTCGGGCCGCCGCCGCGGCGAAACGCGTTCTGTTTATTCACAGCTACTGTTATTACAGCCATGCTACTGTAAAGGCTTTCACATTTCCATTCCTGTTTATCTGTGTTTGCTCAGGGAATTGAATCTCATCTCTTTCCAACCGCCCGTCTTAGCCGCGGCCCACGCACCTCGTTCCCGCGACAGAAAAATAGCTGTTCCGTGACAGCAGATATTCTGTTTTCATATGAATAAAAGTGTTACATAATTAGGCCGGCGTTTAAAGGAAATAAGCAGCAAATAGCACGAGTCCGGGGAACGAATATGAATTCGTTTCCAGCGCTCCAGAGTAAAAACGGACTTTTTTCGAGTTAACGACATGCATCGAAGTTCCACGGAACTTTCACCGTAATGGAGCCAAAGAAATAGACTTCCGCTGGGCACAATTTTATCCTGTTTGAACACCTGTGCATCCCGGAATATAAATGCACAAAATTCACTGGACATGAGGCTTTCAGGCCTCAGGGCTGTCCATTACAGTGCACTCCCCGACAGATCGCCCCACCCTCCAGCTGTCATTTGTAGTACCCCAACAAGACCGACATGCTTCCATCACAAAAATGTACCAAGTACTATTTTATATTTGCAGTGGACATCAGGTAGAAATGTACACAATATATATATATATTTTTTTTATTTAAAAACATGAAATGCAGCTTAAAAATATAAAATGTTTGCCTTAAACACTAACCTGTGGAAGTGAATGAAAACTATATTCAGTATTGAAAATATACAGTATATGAATGGCTTGATATTACAGGTTGGCCTTTCTGTGACATTGTTTAACATGTACTTCATACATATGATTTATCCACATATCAGCACATTATTATTGCACTTATTCTAAAGAAATCTCATCAGTAATGTAAATTGGACCAGATAATAATGGGTATCAACCCGATAAACAAAACATAGCTTTGTGAGCGTTTCATGATATATATATATATATATATATATATATATATATACACATATTTACAGTATATACACTACATTTCCAAAAGTATGTGGACATCCCTTCTAATTAGTGGTTTCAACTATTTCAGCCGCACGCACTGCTAAAAGGTGCCTAGAATCTAGCATACAGCAGTGCAATCTTCACTGACAAACATTGGCGGTGGAATGGCTCGTACTGAAGAGCTCAGTGACTTTCAACGTGGCACTGTCATAGGATGCCACCTTTCCAACAAGTCAGTTTGTCAAATTTCTGCCCTGCTAGGGCTACCTCAGTCAACTGTAAGTGCGGTTATTGTGAGGTGGAAACGTATAGGAGCAACAAAAGCTCAGCCATAAAAGAGCAGGCCACACAAGCTCACAGAACAGGACCGCTGAGTGCTGAAGCGTGTAGCGTGTAAAAGATCATCTGTCCTCGGTTGCAACACTCACAACAGAGTTCCAAACTACCTCTGGAAACAACATTAGCATCAGACCTGTTCATCAAGAGCTCCATGAAATGGGTTTCCATGGCCGAGCAGCCGTACACAAGCCCAAGATCACCATGTGCAATGCCAGGCGCGGGCTGGAGTGGTGTAAAGCACACCGCCATTGGACTCTGGAGCAGTGGAAACACATTCTCTGGAGTGATGGACAAATTAGGGTAAGGCGGAATGCATAGTGCCAACTGTACTGGTCAAAATGGTGCCAACTGTAAAGTTTGGTGGAGAAGGAATAATGGTTTAGGGCTGTTTTTCATGGTTTGGGCTAGGCCCCTTAGTTCCAGTGAAGGGAAATCTCAATGCTACAGCATAAAATCACATTCAATCACAGCATACAATCACAGCAAGGTCCATAAAGAAATTACTTGCTGAGTTTTGTGGGGAGGAACTTGACTGGCCTGCACAAAGCCCAGATCTCTGCCCCATCAAACACCTTTGGGATGAAGTAGAATGTTGACTGTGAGCCAAGCCTTACACCTAACCTCAGTGCCCAACCACACTACTGCTCTTGTGGCTGAATGGAAGCGAATCCCCAGAGCCATGTTCCAAAATCTACTGGAAAGCCTTCCCAGAAAAGTGGAGGCTGTTACAGCAGTAAAAGTGGGGCCAACTCTATATTAATGAACATGGTGTGTTGTTCAGGTGTCCACATACTTTTGGAAATGCAGTGTATATAATGGGCAGTACTACCCCTGTCCCCATGGACAATCTGCATTCAGCAGCCGTTTGGTAAATAAGCACGAACCCCTGACTCATTATACAATTATGGAGTAATTAAGAGGTATTAAGACACTTAATTAAGAGTGCAAAACAATATAATACTGCTGCTGAGGATAAGTGTGAAGTATCCTATTTGCATACCGATGGACTGAAGTTGTTTTGGAACTTTGTGTCTCAGGACATTAAAGGATATTAAAATAGCTCTTAACCTTTTAGCTCTGTTAGCCACTCTGATTAATCTGAAAAAAAATAATTGATTTAAATAAATGAGAAAGAACTGTGCACAGTCTACGATTTTTGCTTGCCACTGATTCGTACAACTTTGTAATGTGTCACCGATTTAACCTGAAACTGGGGCTGTAATATTGACAAGACTGACTGAGCTCACAAACATTTTCTTTCAGTTATCTCTGATAGGTTTATTCCCAGTCACCCACTTTGGCTGTTGGCTCGAAATAGAGGCTCCCCTGGTGGCGGAGGACTGAAATAGCAACCTGATTTATTATATTTATATCAAGCATTACATTTTAAATAACAATTAAGCAATTCATTTCTTGTTTCATTTGCATTAATGTATGTTTATTATTCAAATAAGTAATTTTGTGTTTCCCTATTGCAAGGCTTGTTGCGCTGGAGGGGAAATTAAAACAGGAAGGAGAGAAAGATTGTGCACTGATCACTCCCACTCATCACACCCACTGATCACTCCCACTCATCACACCCACTGATCACGCCCACTCATCACACCCACTGATCACTCCCACTGATCACTCCCACTCATCACTCCCACTCATCACTTCCACTGATCACTCCCACTCATCACTCCCACTCATCACTCCCACTCATCACACCCACTCATCACTCCCACTCATCACACCCACTCATCACTCCCACTCATCACTCCCACTCATCACTCCCACTCATCACTTCCACTGATCACTCCCACTCATCACTCCCACTCATCACATCCACTGATCACTCCCACTCATCACTCCCACTGATCACTCCCACTCATCACTCCCACTCATCACATCCACTGATCACTCCCACTCATCACACCCACTCATCACTCCCACTCATCACACCCACTGATCACTCCCACTCATCACTCCCACTCATCACACCCACTCATCACTCCCACTCATCACACCCACTGATCACTCCCACTCATCACTCCCACTGGGGGACTGTCTGCCAAACTGGATTTTTATTTTGCAATATTTAGGTAAGTGAAATAGGGCTATTCTCTATTTCCATAAATGAAAAATAATTAATTGACGGGCAATTAAATATATTTTTTATGTTATCATTATGTGCATTAGCAATATCAGGAACATTAAAATTCAGTTACTTTATCCGTGCCTGATGGTATTTCAGTCCTTATTTGACTCCTTACTATGTTTCTCCAATAGTCTGACATTCGAGAAATATGATTATTATGCCGATTTGATTTAGACCATTTGTTTGTTTGGCACATTACCTGGCCCTATTGCTACCCGGAGTTCATTTCATTATGAGTGGAGTATGGCCTAAATGCTTGCATTATGGAAATGATTTCAGTCAGGGTACAAGTTTGACATTTTTTACCATTGAAATTGGTAATTGATAAAATTGAAACCTTTCATGTCCCTCTTCCCCATTACATATGCTGGAAATTTGTAACTCCCCAAATGCCAGACAGTGCATGTACAGTGCCACCCAGGATTATCCACCCCCTTGAAAAATATTTAAAACACTATACAAAATGAATAATACAAGAACTGAGCTATATGTTAATTCACAATCATATAGAGAATTTTCTACTTGAATAATTATCTCGGTGGAATCAACCGAAATAACGCATTTCTCAAATCTTCTTAAATTCTCAAATTCTTTTCAGAAAAATTATCAAGGGCTAGAATCGGCACAGATCCGACCGGGAGTTGCTTGCTAACTGACAATAGGTGTCACATATATTCACATGTTTGTGCACTCTCTCCTCACAAGGAGGAAATGATTTCAACAGTCTTTAAAAAGATTTGCGAGCGTATTGTGGGGAAGGCTGACTATTGCTCAGTACTGAATCTTTCAAGGTCTTTCGGGTCCTTCTGTCTGATCTTGTGGACTGCCCTTCTCAATTTACACTGCTCATTTACAACCGAACCGAAGTCCGGAGGCTGAGGTGGCCATGGCAAAACAATACGCTAGTGGTTCGTTAGCCATTTCTCGGCTTATTTTTAGGCATGCTTGGGATCACTGTCTTGCTGGAAAATTCATTTGCAGCCAAGTATGAGCTTCCCAGCAAATGAAACCAGGTGCTTGGCCAAAAGGTCCAGTGTGGGGGTGTTCATGACTCTGTTAACTGCCCCATAAAGAGTCTCCACCATACAGTATGTCACCATCAGTGTTGGGCAAGTTACTCAGGAAGTGTAATAAGTTACTTTTTACTTATTACTCCTTTAAAAAGTAATAATATTACTTATTACTTGGTATCAAAAGTAATTAGTTACGTTACTCGTTATATTACTATATTACTTTCGCTACCCCCCCCCATCTCAAAAAAGTGACGTACAACCTGTTTAGCCAGCTCCTTTTAGAACTGAATCCACTTTATTGGAACAATAATTAACCTTACAGGAGGAGCCAACAATCAGCCAAACTGCATAACTGCAAACATTGCAGCCTCTCAAACCTGATGGGATACAGTATATGTATATATTTATACATATATAAAAAAATAAAAATAAAGCAACGGTCTCTCCCGACTTTTTAACCAATGTTTTTCTGCATATTCTGTCATAAGAGCAGCAAGGAGTATTTAATGGTTTTACAAAACATAAAATGTTGCATAACACCACATTTAGGCTGATATCGTGTCCAGCTTCTTGTTTTGTTATCTCTGCCCTGACATAGCGTCTGTGTTTTTTTTCGACAAGTTTCACATTGCTGTGCTGCCGTATCAGATGCTTCCAGAAATTAGATGTTGTATTTTTCGTGGTTGAAAGCATTTTGCTGCTTGTGCAAAGTTTACAACGGACGACAATGTTTTTTGCATCTTTGACTGAGACAAACTCAAAATAATGAAAATACTTCCAGCTGTTGAAAGTATGCCTCTCTCCCTCATCCTCCATCCTCCGTTTAGCTCTTTGGCTAGTAGCCGATGTGACCTGCCCTGACCTGCCACGCGTACACGTCATCAAAAGATCATAAGCCTACCTAGGACAAAAAACAAATCGCGTTCTGGCAATGCAGTAACGCAGCGCTACTTGGATTAATAACTGTAATATAATGACTGTTTTGGAAATTGTAATCCCTTACACTACTCGTTACTGGGGAAAGTAATAATATTACAGTAATGCGCTACTGAGTAAATCGTTACTGCCCAACACTGGTCACCATAGACATGAAGTTCTTACTACAGTAGAAAAAGGAAGTCCTTTAGACAACAAATCCATCACTGGTGCATGGCTAATTAGGGTGACATATGATGCCCGGTCCCAAAGTTCCAAAGGCGTTTAGCAAACAGCAGACTGTTATTTTTGACAATTGTCCTCCAAACAGGCCTCCCAGGCCATCTGCCACACTGTGAATTTAGACAATAGGCACTCACATCCTCTACCAGCCAGGTTTAATACTACTGTCCCACTGGTTTTAAACTTATTACTCGCATAGTGAAAAATGATACCTCTGGTCTTTAGTTGTTTGTAATAATCTGACTTGTCAAGGCCAACCCTTTGTCTTGTTCCTTCTGAGGGTTCTTGTGTTGTGGAGAGCACAATGCAGCTCTCTAAGACTGAGAGGACCATTAGTAGTAGTAATGTATTCATTCGTTGGAATTTTTTATTTAACATAATTACTGGCAGTGTGAAGTATGTTTTTGGAAAGATAAACAAATTTTAAAAAATTTAGACAATAAAGTATAATGCATTGCCCATGTTGTTTATTAAATACAGCCTTCTTTGCGTTATCTTTGCTTTTTATCAATTATGAATAATTTGGGGGTACTGCATTTTCTGCCAGAAAAGATCATAATTGATTTAAAATCAAATTTAGTAACCCTCCGCATAATAAATATACATTAATTTGCTTAAGAATAATTTATCCAGGTAATTTATCTGCATTTTATTGTGACACTGGAGTAACACTCCACAGTTAATTTTCTCTTTTAAAGAAAGGAGAGCAGACAGTCCCTCCGTGTGTTTCCCCCCCCCCCCACTTTATTCAGACGGGGGAAAGCAGACAGCGTAACAGATATGGGCACAGATAGAGATGTGATCACAATACAGAGAGAGCCATGGCGGGAAATCAAACCCTGGCTGCAGTGGGGCCTTTTTATGAGGGAAAACAAAGCCCGTCAATGTTTATATATAGATGAATTGCGTTCCATTTATTTTATGAAATCTTGAAATCTAAGAACTGCCTGAATTATGATCCGTGCTACTGGAGAGCGACAGCAACACCAGCGCATAGGTGGTATTTTTGTTGGTGTTGGTGTTGTTGTTGTTGTTGTTGCTGGTTTGCTACAACCTCAGTGGGACATTTCAGGATTCGGCGCATTTTGTGCGAGGGCGTCATCTCAGACCGCCTCTAGTTCCGTCACGGCCCGTTGCGACCGAGGAAAACGAGTCCGCTGACCCGCCGTCTCCGGGGTCGGCCAATAAAGCGACTCCGCCAATCACGCGTTAGCTGAGTGTGGCTTACGCACCTGTCACGCGGACACGCTTTTCCCCAGAGGGAATCTGCTGCCCTCGAGAGGATTGAAGCTGGATTGTATTGCGCAGGTAAATGGACTGCATTTATATAGCGCTTTTATCCAAAAGCGCTTTACAACTGATGCCTCTCATTCACCAGAGCAATTAGGGGTCAGGCATCTTGCTCAGGGACGCTTCGACACGCCCAGGGCAGGGGGATCGAACCGGCAACCCTCCGACTTCCAGACAACCGCTCTTACCGCCTGAGCTATGTCGCCTCCTGTAGGTCAGAGGGCCTTTATTAACTTCAGCAAGGAAATCCACTCGCGAAGCCGACACGAGACAAAAACGCGCTTGCGAGCGGACGGGTGAACGGAAACTCAGGCACCGGAACCGACGGAAACGGCTCGGAGACGAGGCCGAGAAGCCGAGGCACGGACGCGGCCAGCCGAGGAAGAGCCGCGTTTAAAAATCTATCGCCGCGAAGAAAAAAACGAAAACAAAAAAAAAACGCGTCCGAGAGTCCCGGGGGCCGATAGAATCGGCGTCAGGAAAACCGGCCGTACGGATCGACGCGAGGAGGGAGAAGAGCAGAGATGGGAACGGGCGATCGCGGCCGCTGAGTTCGAGAGACGCCCGGCGCGCGTTCGGTTCGACAGAGACGCGTCCGACTCCGAGTTACTAAAAAGAAACGTTTGAAGGTAAATTTGAAGTCAGATTTGTGTGACCGGGCCCCCCCCCCCCCCCGACAAAACAGCAGAACAAGCTGCAGCGTGCGCGCTGTGCCAAAAGGTTCCCGCTGAAACCGATTCCAAAGATGTCAAGATACAGCCGTGGAGCACAGGAAAGATCTGCAATATCAGTTTTCATCAGATACTGCGATGATTCTGGGTGTTCTGGCTTTTTCTGTTGAAGATGATGTCTACACCTTCAGAAACAAACCGTATCATCATTATCCCAGCATGTTTGTTTTAATTTTTCCCGGAAGAAATCTGTAAATTTATTGTGTTTACTTCAGGAGAAAGTAAAAACTGGGAGAAAATTGGTTTATGAATTAAAGCAGGCAGGTCTGAAAAAAATATAGTCCAATACCCATCCAATCGCACCGTTGCTCTGTTACAATAATAACATGACATTCTTAGGTTTTAAATTAACTGGAGATATTTTCCACCATAGACATAAAATTAAGAGTGGCTTGATCCAATTTACTCATTTTGAAAAAATGAAGGCATTCATCTGTGGCAGTCAATTTAAAGTAAGCCTCAGGTTTGACCTGTAAACAAGATTTGTATGAAGCAATATTTTTGTCATACAGACGAAATAAGATGAAATATGAACCATGAGAATATGATGGCAATGTATCCTAAGGTGCCAATTATGTTTTCAGTATGCTATTGATAGAAGTCAGCCACACACAAATAAGTACATGTAATAATTTTGCAAAATGACTTGTAAATACTATGAGGCAGAACTACAGGGTGTCATGTGACAATGATGTTAGATGTTTATATTGCGGATTGGTCCTCTCCAACCAGCACTTCGGCAAAGGCAAATGTTTGCCAAAAATGCATTGGTATGTTCTGTGAAGTACCACAGGTCTGTGCTTATGGCAAATTGAATACATACCTAGTGGTGGTCTTACGTTTTAAAACCCATTGAATTCTAAGATGCGGTCCATTAGTAGAAAGCATAAGGCAATATCCACCATAGTGAATCCACAGAGCGTGACTGAGGTGTGAAACAAAAATGATACTCTCGTGAACACTTGGCAAACAGCATTCAGGCACGCTCACTATCATCAGCCAGAACAAATAACAGAGTGGAAAGTCAGTAATGACTACAAGCAGCCGTTCTAAAGATGGCCACGAACACTCATCCAGAAGAGCAGATTTAAGAAGACCACAAACAGTCACCCAAAAGAGCACGCTACAGAAAACAATGAAGGCACACCTAGGAGAGCAGATTGCAGAACATCATGAATGCTTGCGCAGAAGCGCAGGTTGGAGAAGCACCGTGAGGGTTTACCCAGTAGAGCAGGTTGGAGAAGTTCATGAAGATTGACCCAGTGGAGCAGATCACAGAAGAGCTTGAATATTCTCCTAGTACAGCAGATTGGAGAAGACCATGCGGATCCACCCAGTAGAGAATTCAGAAGACCATGAGCATTCAGCCAGTAGTCTAGACTACAGAAGACCATGAATACTCACCCAGTAGTGATTACAGAAGTCTATGAGAGACTACCCAGTAGAGATTACAAAAGGCCGAGAAGGCTCACCCAGTAGGGATGACAGAAGACCATGAACATTCACCCAGCTGAGTAGATCAGAGAAGCCCATGAAGACTCACCCAGAAGAGCAGGTTGAAGAAGACCATGCCGTAGCGCAGACCGATCAGGCAGCCCTTGGCCATCCTGCAGTGGCGCAGCTCTAGGAGGAAGATGAAGGACAGGTCCAGGTAAAACACCACGTACTTTTTGCCCTGGGCGTTGGTGTACCGGCCCTTGGCGGCCTGGGGCCCGGGCTTGGGAGCCGTGTGGATGCCGAAGCCGAAGGGGGTGCCGCTGTACTCGTAGTCGCTGCTGTAGCGGCGGAAGGCGGAGTGCAGCGGCGGGGAGCCCGGCTTGCTGTTGCTGTCCGGGGACGGGCTCCGGCGGTACGGCGACTCGGCGGTGCTGGAGCGACGCATCAGCTGGCCGGAGACCAGGGGCCCCAGGGGCCACAAACTATCAGACCGCTTAGGCCGGGGGCCAGTCTATCCCCACGAAGCTGGGGTCCGAGCTAAAGCACCCCACCGCGGCAGGGACCAGGCTAAACTCGCTGCCCTCAGCCGGGAGACGAGCTAAGCTAACCCCACTCAACCAGGGGTAAAGCAAACTTTCTGCCCAATCAGAGGCTATCCTGGAGATATCCTGGAGCACAACTGTTCAATTTAATGAGGAAGTATCTTCACTTGTTGATTGGCTTGACTTCAAACTAAGACTTACCACTTGCTCAACCTCAGACGTAAAGCTGATCTCTGACTTCAGTCTAAGACTCGATCGCTGGCTTAACTTCAGACAAAAGGCCGACTGTTGGCTTTACTTTAGGCTAAAAGCGATCGCCGGTGTGACTTGAACAGACGCTCGTTGAGATTCGACCGGCGCAGTCGAATTATCTCCCCGTTTATCTTTAAAGTCTATGAGAGAGGACCCCGGGACATTGATCCGTTTAAGTTAATTGCAGTTCAGGACACAGACGCACAATGGCTTCTGAACAAACGCTGTCTCCGGTGAAGCTCAGGCGTTCCCCAAAGCCGAGGTGAGCTGCAGGCGATGAATGTTTTTCTTTATAGACGAAGCGTGTTAAATAATAGATATGTTAGCTCGGCATGTGGAACAGTGCGTATTAGCCGAGCGTATGAGCAAAATTCCCCAAGTTACAAAACATCCCCAGATGGAGAGAAAGTTATGAGGACCCAGGCTGGGAGGACGGCAGAGGAGATATGGCACAGAAAACAGCGGCGCATGCAAAAGAAGAAAAAAGATAAAAAGAAAGATGAAAGGACGAAAAGATTAAAAAAAGAGCATCCAAGCGGAGACAATTAATTGTATTGCACTGATTTTGCCCTGGTTTTCC